>NC_040913.2:88985647-89299575 GCF_004126475.2 Phyllostomus discolor | reverse complement strand
ATATAACAGATGACTATTTCTTAGATTCATTGTAAAAAATGTAATGCATTTGCTCTTCTTTTTTAAAATATTTTATTTATTTATTTTTAGAGAGAGGGGAAGGGGGGGAGAAAGAGAGGGAATGAAATATCAACGTGTGGTTGCCTCTCACGCCCCACTACCGGGGACCTGGCCTGCAACCCAGGCATGTGCCCTGACTGGGAACTGAACCGGTGACGCTTTGGTTTGCAGGCCCATGATCAATCCACTGAGCTACACCAGCTAGGACCACTTGCTCTTCTTTTAAAAAGTATTATTTTCCCCAAAACCAACTTTTATTTTTAAAAGATCTTAGCATAATGAGGAAATATATAAAGAGACATTTTAGGTTACACTCTGTCTGCATATTCTGATTCCTAGACCAAAAATAATACAAAGTGCTTGTTAAATAAATAGTGTGTTTCCAATTTTGTATAAAACAGGAAATATTTTGGCATGGGATAGCTTTTAAAACTATCCTTGAGTATATTACTTGAAATAAGCTTTGAAAGTTACCTTGAGCTATTAGCATGTCTGGGAAAGAAAAATAAGTTAAAAATGGATAAACAGATAAAATGCATAATTACAATGAAAGATACTTAAGTCCAAATCAAGTTTCAGTTCAATTATAATTTTAAATATTTTCAGAAAAATGAGAATGTTGTCTCTTTTAAGATTAAAAAATGTTTAATAAATATCTTTTCAGATGTTTTTATTTATGATGCCAATTCAAACCATGTTATTGTGTGTGTGTGTGTGTGTGTGTGTGTGTGTATTTGGTAACATCCAACCATGAAAAGTAAATTTAGAATTTAGGAAGTAGTTCAAAGAAAAGATTCCTCCAATTGTACCTGCCCCAGTGAGCTGAATAATTCTTGTAAATTGGTTTTTTGGCCTGAGTGATTTAGATAATTATTTAAGTTCTCCATCTCAGGATAAATATGCAGATGTTACTCAAAATCAAGTATCTGATAAACAGTTTGTTTTATTCATTTCTCCAGTAAATGATCAAATAATAAGTGAAAAGTTTACTTGATCTGGTAGTGCCATCATATAGTTGTTAATTGTTCAGAAATAGTATCTCTATAGTTTGATTAGATCTTTCTCCTAATGTTATTTTCAAATTTGTTTGATGGATTAAGAAATATTTGTTCAATCAAAGAGAATTCCAGATAAATATTAAAACATAAGTTTCTAATTAGTGTGTAACTCAAACTATTATTTATTCCGTGACTATAAACCAATGATCAGATTACCTTTAAACATTACTGGGATGCATGGGAATGAGTGCATTTTTTAAATCCAACTAGGATGTTTTCATTTTTCTGTAATTGAAATTTACTTTTAATTTTTCAGGAGTATTTTTAATATATGGTATACATTGAGAAATAATTTTCATTTGCCTTTTGTAGTTTAGAATTAATGAAAATAAACTAAAAGCAGGATATTATAGTTATAATATTTCTTATGAACAGAAAAGAATCTTATTAGCTATTGCATTTAGACTTTAATGTATTTTAAATTAACATATTCATGTTTTTGTGACTTTTTAACAGGCCATAACTTCAAGATTTCGTGGTGGATATAGAGTTTTGCTGCAAGAAAATAACAGTAAGTGCTTATGCATGTGCAATAATTTTTAAAAACTACATCTTAATATTTGCAACGTTATTATACTTAAATGTGTGGAAGAGTTAATATTATATTTAAGTGTAGCCTACCATTTTATGATTTTGATTAAATTTATTCATTCTAATGATATTTCCCACAAAATGTAATGGATTAATGCTAGGTCATTTTAATAATGAAGAAAAATAGACCCATGGGCTAGCCCTTCTGTTCTGTCCAGTGTATTGATATCAGTCTTGCTACCTAAGTTTCACTTACGTGTTTATAACATCGGTGATCTCTTTTATTAGCTGTTGGCAGAGTCTGCTTTCTATGGGCAATTGTTTGATGATTGCTTTTCAAACTTTGGATTGTGGGACGTGTATTTTGCATGAATCACTTCTTTGAGAGCAACTCAAATTCACTGTTTGCAAATGTTCTATTTTAAATAATTGTCATGCAGACATGAGTCACTAGCTCTTGTATGAATCCTGCAAAAGGTGAGAAGGGCAATTTTTCCCAATCGGAGTTAAATTATACGGTGGGATGCAGCAAGTATACAGCTCTTCTGCACTGCATTTCCATAATGTTTTAAATCCGTATGCTTATTTCCAATGTGAACGTAAGTAACTTTGGTATTACCTGCCACTCTGACTTATCTGGTGCCCACTTTCACACTCATGTAATTACTTGGGAATCTCTCTTCTAAACTGAACAGAGAATTATCGGCATGCTGCAGGCTCTGTGCTCATCCAGGAACTGAAGTAGTTTAGGACATAATGTTTTAAGTGAAACTCCCTTGGTTAGGAGAAGACATCATTCCCTGCCAGAGGTTTCTGTCTCCCTGATACTCCAATAGAGACAAAAAAACAATACTCTCCAAATTCTGAATTCTTGATTTTCTAAGTCGTTCAGATCCTGGCATCCTAGGTCCTCAGACTTCTAGTGCGTCGTGCAGCCTGGGCTGTGTCCTGGCTTCTCTTCCTCACAGACACCATTCCCCGGGTGCCTTCCTGGCCCCACAGTGGAGCTGTTCCGTAGTGCTCCTGGGCAGGGATTTTCAACGGGACATAGCCTCATCAGGGAGTTACAGTGCATTTCTTGAGCACAATAAAGCAAATACTGCTGTTTTATAAACCAGGTAATGAGTATAATTTTAAAATGCCTGCAAGGCTCACTCGTAGGTGTACTGTATTATAAAAGAAATTATTTTCTCTTCGGGGATTTCAACTTTATTTATTTATGAATACAGCTGTGGATGAGGGCTTCAGTGAAGACACTGGATTGATATTCAGAAAGTGTTTGCTGGAACTAGCTTTGTGTTACACTCTCGACATAATATGGAATGATTGGTGAAAGAAGTTCTCTCTGTTGCTGTGGATGCGGGAGAGGAGGAAGCGTGGGGAAGGTGCCCTCATACACGAGAAGTGCATCCCCGCCTCACCAAGGGCATGCTCATCCCCTCCTCGCCAAGGGGAGCCTTCTGCAGCAGCAACACACATTTCCTCAGTAACGTTGTAACCTGCTTAGTCCAAACTCTGTTCATTCTGGATGTTCCCAAAATGCATCTTTAATCTGCATGGCATGTTTATCTACTTACTAGGAACAGTGAAATAGGAATATGTGTGTATAAGTAAGCATGTATCTATGCAAATGTATATATGTTTATGTATACACACATGCATGTACATATATCAACAAAATCATATTTTCTTTGATATTTTCCCAAATGGGAAGCTTTGAAAATACATTCATATTTTTGTTTAGCTTCAGGTCATTCTAATTTTTCATTTGCCTCTAGATCTCCACCCTCAATTTGGTCATATTCTGTCACTTATCCATACATTTGACAACTGTCTCGGATAGCCGGGTGCACGGTCTCAGACGCTGGGGGTATGGGGAAAAGGTTAAGTACCTGTCCTCTGGTTGTTCACAGGACCCCGGAGCAAATATAATCCCTTCGCAACAATTCACTGTGGCGGGGGTGGAATAGAGCTCATGATATAAGCGTTGGGATGTAGAGAGGTGAATACTTGTCATCCTGGAGACCTAAATCAACGTTTTCTAGGGAACTGGTGTGTGTAACTGAAATGGCGTTGGTACTGGTAGTGGAGGTATTGGGGTGTGTGTGTGTGTGTGTGTGTGTGTCTGTCTGTCCCAAAGTGGGGCCGGGGCGAGGGCCAGGAACAAGAGGCTGTAGGAGGCATGGCAGGCCATGTGGGAAAGGCTGCGTATGCAGCACGGAGCAAGATCAAGGGGATGGGGCAATGTTACAGGCTCCGGGAGCATAGAATCCGATTGCGAAGGGGCACGGAAGAGGGAATGAGAGCATAAAGTACCTCCTGCCGCTGTGCAGAGGAGTTGTGGTTCATCTCATGTCCCCCGGGAAAATGAAAGGGAGCCCTGGTGGACCTGGCAGCAGTAGGGAGTCCTGGGGCGGTGTGCTGGAAATCCCGGGAGCACCCCGATTGTGAAGAAGGGTCAGGAGGGGAGACGGAGGCACAGCAGAGATGAGGATAGAGAAGCCAGCTGGAAAACCGCGTTAGTGGTTCCAGCGCATACATGACGGCAGGCCTAGAGTAGAAATGCGTTGCGGGCAGAGCCCAAGACTTGCGGCTCTCTAGCTCCAAACGACGGGGACCCAATTATGTATGGATCTGCCCCGTTGGAAGAAGGGAACCTACAGGTTGATTATTGACTAAAAGCCTCATGTCGATGGGCATGGTGGGTTGAGGGAGAAGACAGGCTGCTTCTAAAATAGAAAGTTACAAGAACAAAAAAAAAAGTTTGTTCCATTGAGGGCACCGGACCTGTCCTCCCATTCCCCAGGAGGTCTCAGCAGCGACCGTGGAGCCCAGCTCCGAGTCCGGGCAGAGCAAGCTGGCTGTACTGTCTGTCCCACTCGCTCTGTCTTCCACATGCTGTCCGCAACAGCAGCCCCCAGCCTGGTGTGAGGGTCAGAACTGACGGAAATGTAAACAGATGGCCAATTCACTCTCCCAGTTGCCCTCGCCTCATCTGAAGTGTTCAGGAGCCAACCCTGGTGAGCGGCTACCCTACCGGACAGCACCCGTGTGGCCGAAGGTCGTCTCGGACAGTGCAGTTCAAGGCAGTTTCGGGAAGGAGCGTGGTTTGGAACCACTACAGTAGACGCATCGCTGCATGTGTTTTAGCATGTATACCTTTCTAAAACTGTCAGAAAAGCAGAGAGACTGACTTACATTCTTATTCCATTATGGGTGAGGATGATGAATGCCAGCTGAACTTTAACAGAACGAGCACGTTGGAAACCCTCATTTGTGATTCAAGAAGTTTTCTTCTCCATCAGTGAGGGGCATGGCTAAAAGCCACCCTGGCCCTTGCAGACCTGACAACAAGCCCGAGATAACGTATCAGAGGAGTTGCTGCAGAACAAGACAGTCTTCTCAAAATAGCTTATTTTCTTAATGGTATTTCGGCGTCTTCATTTCCATCTTTAAATTCATTAATAAAACTCGTTGATGTCAGTTCTCACTACAAGATGATGGCATTGGGAATAACAGAATCTTAGTAGGGTGCCATTTCCAGTGCTCCATATGTAACAATAGAGTTCACTTTCGCTGACCCCTTAAAATGTATGAGATAAGAGAAATCTAAAATATCAGCCTTTAATAACAGCGTTGCCAGTTGATGGGCTATCGTATGTCTAAGGGCAACACACGAGTGCTTCGATGGAAAAGTGAAGTTGCTCTCGGTTTGAATGGCACACAACCTGAGCGCATTCCGAGTGGCCCCTAGGTTAAAAGGATGATTCCCACCTGGTGTCGTGTTCATTACAAACAGAGTATGTGATCTCCCTTTCCCATTATCTGCAGATGAGATATTTTGGGGGGAAATCCGTTGGAAACAATGTAGGAAAGGAAGCAGCGAAGAGCTGAGTGGATTTATAAATCTAGCCTTGGCCCAGTTTTCACAAACATCCCCCATAATATCATTGACTGGCTATAAGCTCTTTACATTTGGTTGTCTAATACTATAAACTTATATATGCAATATGTACACATGTTTATGTACATGCATGTATATTTATGTAAATATGTATATACTTAAGTATCTCACATCATCTTTTAGAACAAATAAGTCCATACTTCTTCCTTCTTTCTCCTAATGAGGAATATGTTAGTAGCGTTTTTGTCTAATTCAACTTTGACATTTCAATGGATATCCGTGGCCCTTTGTCAAAAATAGCTTCATGGTTGGTCTCCTTCACTATGCTCTCTTCTTCTTCCCATACAAACACATCTAAGGGGTAGTTTCCATCATGTTGCTTTTTTATTTTTCTCATGGTACTTTAGGGAGTACATTGAACCTGGAAATGAAGTTTTGTGTAGTCTGCCCCAGTCTCCAACACCTTATAACCAGCCACTTACATCACATCACTTCATTGTGTTTTAGTGGCTCACTGAGTTTATTTATTCATTTGAATGGAATTTATGGGGTGGCATTAACCAGTGAAATCACTGGATGCAAGCTACCTTGTTACTGTTCCATTTCTCTCCCACTCAGCGCGGACATTGGATCTCCAACCACCTGTCCTCCGCCTTCTCCTGTTTCTGTGACCCACAGACCTTCGGCCTCCGCGTCTCCTCGCCCAGACAGCCTTAGTCTCCCACGGTCTCACTCACACCCGCATAGTCCTTACTTTCTGTGAAGTCTGTTCGTTTGATGCATCTGTATGTGTCTCTGTGACCACTCCTGAAATGAAACGAAAATAATAAGAAAGAGTTACTTAAGTCTATTCGTCAGGTCCTCTTAATTGGCTTGAGGGCACTTGTCATGTAAGAAACATGTGAGATTAGATTATCAAGGGCCCTCTAAGTTTCGTTGATTGAGAATTCAAAGACCAGGAACCTTAAATTGCATGCCATGATCTACTTGCTGACTCCTACAGACTTTAGATGCAATATGGACAGAATTACAAAAATAGTGTCCTTTTTTATTATGCTGAAGAATGCTATGACAAGGGGTTTGCTTCTTTGACTCTCTAAATGGCTCTATGGCCCATACATATTGATCCTCATTGTCTAAAGATTGGTAATTTCTAAAATAACATTAATGTATGTACATGGTTACCTTTGAAGAGGATATGGATTTTGATTTATGGAACTATAAATATTAAATTCTCTGAAGGAGCTAATAGGCTTATTTCTGTGCTGGATTTTGAAAACATCTTATTTAGTGGAAAACACAACATATTTCATTGATAACATTTTAAAATTGCATGGTTTTGCATTTAAAGGTGAGCGGGGGAACTTCACAGCTAATGGAGTCTCAAGGAGATCCACTTTTAGGTTTAAAAAGAACTCAAGTAACGTGAGAGTTGCTTAAATTCTAACCAAGAGGACTTTCTAACCAAAAAAAAAAGTTTTCCTCAAGCTACACATTTTCTAGAATAAATGCAAGTGTTTGAAATTCTTAATGACTTCCAAAAGTGCACTTAGCAGATGCAATGGACTATCTGGCTGCCTCATGCAAATAACTTATGTTGTGTGATTTTAGTTTCCATTGTCACTCTGTGTATTAAATCACCTTCACTCAGAGAAAGGAAGGTACCCAAGTTGCTACGGAAGGATGACCAAAAAACATCGGAGCAATAGGAGACTTTATCTAGGGAACAGAATGAGGAGGAGACAGGCCTACTATTAGCTACCGAAAAGACCGAGGGGTTTTCAGACTATGAAGGGGAGCAGTTGCAAAGATAGATTCGGGGGAGATGCCATGTCTAGAAAAATACACTACACTGCGACATGCACATGCAAAGCTGTGTTGCCTCTGCTTGCCAACCCTCTACATCGCATATTAATCTGTAGTCATTCTTCAAAATGATAACTTCAGGAGTAGAAGTTTCCTACATTCAGTATCTGGGAGAATTGTACAAATTCGATTTTCTACTCATTAACTCAAAGGATAACTTTGAGATGAAACCATTACCGACCCCTCCCGCTCACTCCACCCCCACCTTGAATAGACTGGCTGTGTATAAATGACTCATTTAAAACTGTATTAGGGTTTTATTTTGATTTTGTTTTTGGTTTTGTTTTTAAAGGAACATAATGTAAATTGCTTCAGCTATTTGAATTAGGGAATGTTCTACTATTAGTCACCTAGCGAATTGCACCCTCACAGGCCACGAAAGCAGGCGGACCTATAGACCAGAATGAGGCCAATAGAATGAGAATTTTTCCGAGTGGGGCTGGAATAGAAAAGTGTCTGATAGGAAGATGGTAAAATGCGAAACCAGGGGCACAGCTAGCCCGGAGCTCGGCCACCAGGTCAGAACCAGGGAATCCTGCGGAGGGGAGAGTGGAGGTGGGGAAAAGCAGGGCTCTGCTGATGGGGGGGATGAGACCAAAGTCGGGGGGCAGGGGGCACCTGCCGTAGGGCACAGGGAGGGGCCCGCCTGCAGACCCTCCCTGCCATCCCGCTGTGAACACGTCTGGCTTCGCCTCAGACTGTATGCTTGACAGTTTTCTCAATTTTCATGAGTGGTGTCGGCTAACTAACTCCAGGCACCTGGCTCTGATTTTAAATGACAGCACAAATCATTCATATTCCACCTACTTTTTAGGAAATTTTGTCTCTTAATCAATATCATCTGCTTAAGGAGAGCAAAAAACAAGACACAAAGGAAACCACTACCACAACACAAAACAGCTACATTTATAGCGATCCATTCCTTTGGATTAAAAACAAGCGAAACGCAACGCCAAGGTCACGAGGTTATTCCAGGCAGTCAGGGAGCTGGGCCTTGGGCCTGCATCGTGCCCCTGCCCTGCGCTGGCCCAGCACGTTGGCAGTGTGTGGGGGTGTGAAGTGATTGTCCCAAATGTGTCTGTCAGCAGTAATTCACTCACACTGACTGAAGTCTTTATTGTGTAGACACTGGTAGGGGCAGAGGCCAGAGTTAGGCATGTGTGGTGTTAAATCTTGTCTCTGCTAATTTCTACAGTTGGTGAAGTTAAGTAAACCTCGTCAACCTCCTATCACTTTTTTATTGATAATGACGAACCTTAGGAGTGATTCCAAGGATCACAGTAATGCTGTATGCATGACGCACCTAGACACAGGTCACTGAACAGCAGGTAATCAACAAATCAAAGACGCAGGTGTTACTGCCCTCGTCTGGGACACTTGGCCGGAGAGGAGCTAGCTAGGGACAGAGGCTTACTCTGGGTCCATGAGTCCACTTCTGGTTTTGGGGACACCCTGACTCCAGCCTCTTTCCAGGATTCCCTCCTCTCCTGGCTCCCATGAAGCATTGAACCAAATTTTTAACTTGCTCCAAGGAATGGCTTCAGAGCCTGTGATTCTGAGTGCTAAACTCACGCCTGTCTGTCGTTCTTTATACTACCTGACTTGAAATCTGTTTATGCATTTGCTTATTTGCATTTATATGTCATCTGATAGATTTAGGTTATATTATAAATGTCCTAATTTTATATTAAATTTTCTTAATTTTATATTACTCTGTTTTGATGACTGCTTGGTTTGTTTCAAATCCTTTATAAGTGCCAGTTTTGAGTGTGGTTATTAATTTATCTAAATGTATATAATATTGATTTTATAAAAGACCATTTTTCCCCGTAAATATTTGGAAATACAGATTACAAGATAGTTTCTTCAGTTCACTGGCCAACTGGTGACTCCTTTATTCTTGCATTAGCTGTCTCGGTGTGTTCTTGTTATATCCTGAGGGGGCGGGGAGCGGAAAGAGTCATTTAATGGGTATGTGTATGCATATGTAGAGGGTGGGGTGAAAGTAGGCTTAAGGTTGTGAGTCTATGAAACAGAGTTTATTCTTTTATTTGTTCATTGTTGTATTCCTCACAGATAACTGTAAACCTACTTTGCACACCCTTGTATATGTTTATATAAGGCTGCTAAAGCATGTTACTCACCCAATTTAAAGAGTATCTCCCCCATTAACATTTCTACATCTTTGGTTTCTTTGTATTCTTTTATAACATAAACGATGACTTTATCAATAATCTCTAGCAAGGTCTGACATTTCTATCATGAATAGTATACACCCAAGCCGAGAATCCTGCCCGTGCCTGTGATTGCTCCGTCACCCAAACCCTTCGGCGGACAGTCAGGCTCCTGGGCTCCCTTTCAGCGCATAGCTACCCAGGCGTGCCTGTTTCTGTGTCATTGCTGTAGCACATCGTTCCCACTGGCCGCGCCTCCTTTCGTTTCATCAGGGACATTCTCTGTCGCGTTCCTTCTTTTACCAGTTAGATTTCACTACCTGGGATTTCAATAGAAATTGCAAATTCATTAAACTTGCATACAAATGCACCTCATTGTTTTTGATTCCTTCATGCCATGGCCAGAGATTTCTAATATGCTTCAATTATATATATATAGCCTTCTATACTTTTGAGAAATGTCTAGTCTAATTATCCTCTTTCTCTTGATGTCCAGCCTCAATTTCTCTGGTGGATTCGTCCTGCTAGGTTTTAATATAAATGTTTTCAAACAATGTGACACATTAAACAACAACAACCCTCATTTAATTTTTCAGCCTCCAATTAGCTCCAACTATGTCCATCTCTCTCTAGAGGTCTGCAATGTGCTCTCTATCTATACACCATACTGTATTAGATATATAATATTATATTAATATATATTACACAATACATATATAACATATGATATACTACATACAGGAGACTCTATTATGTGTTTTGACCCAAATTTTTGATAAAATGTAACATAGTTTAATAAAAATATAAAATTACTTTAAGTAGGATATAAATAAACAGAAAGAAACATTATAATGACACTCAATGAAAAAAGTCATTTTTCTCTTTTCAATTTAATTTTATTTCACTGACATGTCTTAATTGTCTTTTGAACTGATGGAAGAAATTTATCTCGTGTGATTAATCCCTAAGACTCATTTTTATTTATTTTTTGTGTTTTTTTTTGCCTGCGAAAATGAGGGGTTGCCATAGATACATTCAAGCTCTGTTATGCCAGAATGCTAAAATTTAAACCTTATTAGTATTCCCTGACCAGGGAAAATATCTTTATGCTTTAATATTTTTACTACATATACATTTGTAAAGACGATGGGAACTTTCTTTTAAGATGTATGTTGCTGGAAGACATTAAGAAACAAGGACATAATTAGTTCACACTTCCCTACCCTCGCATGAGAAAAGATGTCAGACTTACCGAATCCGGTATCGGATGCATGTCAAAGATTCATTATTCCCTTATTGTTTTGTGCAATGCTTCTTATAAAAATGCACTTGAAGCAGCATTAATACAAAAAGTTGTTGGGTGTAAGATTCTTTGTATTTGTTGAAATTCTGTAAGATAATAACCTTAATTGCTGTATTTCAAAATCCAGGGCAATTTTTAACTTAGTTTTAAACTAAATAGTTCATTAGTGTCCAAATTCAAAAAGACAGTTTATTCTAAACTTAGGTGGCAATTTTTGGCACTCTTTCCTAATGATACCTATGCTAGGAATACCAATGAACCAAAAAAATAACAGTCCTGGATTATTCTAGAGGGACATGTGCTTGTAAATGACATATTTAGTTCAAAAGAAACTGTGAGAAACAGTTTGATGGTGATCTGGTTATTTGGAGTAAAATCGTTACGCCTTCACTAGTCATGAATTGTAGTTTTGCTGGGTCCATCCAAGAGAGATGACAGATCTGAAATAGCTTTTCTTACACTGGGCACAAGTTACAAATGTATGTGTGCATCACGTTAGTGAGAATAAAAACGGACTCTGTGACCTCAAGTAACCTTTCAGCCATGCTTCCATGGAGAGCTGTCTAGGAAATTGCGATATTATTTTCTACGGGTAAAACTGGCCACATTTCTTTTATTCATTTTTAGATAATGGATTCAGTGTGCTATTGTACATTCTTATTATTTAAATTTTTACATGCAAATGAGGCTCTGGCGTTGGAATGTCACATACCCTGGGTGAAATTCAGCCTTCTCTGCTATCAGCTTGACCTTCTTCTAGTCTGTGTGTTTGCTGGCTGGACATTGTGCCTGTTCCTCCTAGTTGAGTAAAGCCATAAATAGAAAGAAGTGAAAGGTTCGCCAATCAAAATGCAGAGTATGGGTAAAGGTCAGGGTGGCGGGACATGCAATTCTAATTCCCAATATAGATCAGACAATAAAAATCTGACATCTCATTCTTGTGGCAAAAGCTGTAATAATGAAATTGAGAACACTGTGCAAATTCTTTTTCACACAGGACTGGAGAGTTGAAATGGAGTAATTGTATTTGTCCATTTTCATTAAACTTTTAAAATTATACTCTGATGTTTGTGAGAAAGAAGCCATACCTAAAAAAAAAGAAAAACAACAAGTATACATTGGAAGGTTTTGTTTATTTTATACATGCCCTTCTTACTCGTTATGAATTGCATTTTGAATTATATATAGCCAAGCAAAGCAAAGGTAAAGTAAATCATATAGACTTAGAAATCCAAAATTTGAAATAAATCAAACTGGCAAAATTGTGCATGACTTAAGTTACTTTTTCTTTTCACTTAACTTAAACATTTACAGATAGTGGTTGGCATTTATATAAAAGATTGGGGAGTACTGGAGTCCAAATAGTAGCTCTCTGGAAGGTAACCCCATCCCGATGATACCTGACGTCTGAGCCTTACATTCCACGGCACAGAAAAAAAACAAAAAAGTCTGTAGGCAGATTAAGTTAAGAATTCTGCGATGGGAAGGCTGTCCAGGCTATCCAAATGGACTCTGAAGACAGTCACAGGTATCCCTGTGAAAGGAAGACAGAGGGGACTTTACAAACACACACGCCCAGGAAACGGCGTCGCGATCTTGGAGGCAGAGATCAGAGTAAAGCGCCCACACGCCAAGGAATGCTGGGACCACCAGGCTCTGGCCCAGGCCAGAGATGGACCCTCCTGTGGCCTCTGGAGCGGGCAGCGTCCTGCCAACGTGCTGATCGCAGCCCAGGGAGACCAATCTCAGACTTCTGGCCTCCAGAATTGTAAGAGAATGCGTATGTCTTATTTCAAGCCACTAAGTTTGTGATACAGGCAATTCTAGGAAACCAATACAGGCTCATCGGTGGTGAAGAAGCAGAACACTCGGGACATTTCTGCCGGAAGTAATATCCCTTGTCATTGTGTGAAGGCAGGGATACAGGTAGAATTACAACAGATCTACTCATGGATCCAAACGCAAACATTCTACCCGTCTCACTAGGTATTACTAGTTTAAATAAGGAACGCGTCACCAAAGGGTGCAGTGTCTGGAGGCTCCCTCGTCTGGTCCAGAGGAATGAGAACTACTTGGGGAATGCGGAGGCTGGGGTGGGGTGTGTCCTGGTTGGATGACAGATCAAACTTCGGAGTGTTTGAAGAGGAGGAGGAGTACCACCTAAAAATCAGAGCATCCGGGGATACTTGTAAAGAGACTTGAATAGTGTACTGGCTTCATCCTAGGATTTTAAAATGTTATATTCAGGTACAGGCATCAACCTGAGAAATTTTTAAACATATCTTATCAGATTATGATGCCAAAGGCAATGCAGAATGAGAAAGTGGACCAAAGGGAACGCACAAAGGTCAGAACCGGTCCTGCAGACAGCGGAGCGTCACTGAATCCGATTGTTGTGACACGGCCCGCAACACGGGACAGTCCGCGGAGGAAGGAAGGTCTCCGGCAGGGGTTCTCAGATCGCCTTTTCCTGCACACACACTGAGCACCACATTTTTAAGTAGAAATCGTTTAATCGTTTAAACTGACGTATTTAAAGGATGAATACTACTAACGGGCCTCTAATGTTGACTAAGGCTGTAGTGTTTGAATGTATACGAGCTTGGCATAGTTCCTGTCTCACTAGTCGTGTAGACAAAAGTAAAAAAACAAGAAAAGAAAATTAGCACACCAAAAATGATGAACTGTAAATTCTCAACTTTGAGAACTGAAGAGTAAGTAAGGAGGAAAAGAACTGGCCCTCTTTCCCCAAATCTGTAGCTGAAAAGCCAGACAGTGTTGCGTGTGAGCGAGCAATGGCCCAAGCAGCTCCTGTACCTCAACAAAATAGGAAGATTCCGGAAGGTCAGGACACAGTTCTGATCAGGGAAAGGCGTTGTTTTCTTTTTCATTTCAGCGATCCCCAGCAAGAATGGGGAGAAGGGCAAGAACGAGACAGAGCCAACATCCGGATGTCGCTCAGTGTAAAATAACAGTTGCTAAGACAATTAATAAAAAATGCATTCCAAAATTATAGTGATGTCTCACAGATAGAAAGTGTCATGTGTATAACATATTAAATATGCAAATAATGTTTCAGAACATGCATAGGCTATAAATACACTTTAAATACTGTCATGTTTCAATATAAAAGGCATTATTATATTTAAGCATTGTCATTATATTTTCATATAATTGTGTCAACTATTTTTAAGTAGGCAGAGTATAAATAAATAATCATATATAGGTTTAATTGATATAGTTATAGTGTTGAAATTGAGGGGTTTCTGTAATAGTATGCAGTAATGGGCTTATTTGTGCATACCTGTTCGATCCCAAATGAAAATAGAATACTTTATCCCAGTATGAGCTTATAGACTTAAGACCCTCACTTCTTATATTCCGTTTTTAGTGCAGCTGTGAAGATGGGAGTAAAAACTGAACTTCATTTTGCGTGGTGAATATTTCGAAAGAGTTCCAAATCTGACAGTTTTAAATTAAATACCTACAGCATGTAATTTCATGTGTAGAACTTGATAAAAGATTTAACAATATACTCTAAAAATAACTCATAAATAGGAAAATATATTTCCAGTTACGTATGTTGAAAGTGTTGGCCTGAGGTTAGGTTGAACTTGCAAACTAGTTTCAAAGGCGTGAGGAAAGTGTGCATATTCTGCAGATCTGAGGTGGGGGTGTGGCTGGTGAGTAGAAAATGAGAAAAAAACCAGTCATAAGAGCGTAGGAGTGTCCACCATGCAGTTAAAAAGGTCAAATATAGGTCAAGCCTTCATTCAGCTGCAGCACACGCATGTTCCGTTGGAGACTCTCCTCACAGTGCTCAGGGGAGACCAGCACCCCAAAACCCCGAGCAGATGTGGGGATCTCAAAAAACGTTGTTAGTGAGAAAAGGCCGTCAGCTTTCACACCTGAAGATGTATGTGATCCTTGAAAAGAGAGAGACTATAAAGGTGCCGACAAATATTCCCCGAATTATCCTGGAAACCAGAGAGAGACTTTATTCAAGTGAACAGTTTGCAAATCTGAGAGACTCAGCCTCCATCAGAAACCTTGAGTGCTCCATGGAGACACAGGAGAGGCCTGTGTTCACAGGGAAACCTCCAGCCCCTGCTTCCCACTTGGGTCTGTTTCACACAAGTGAGGCTTCTTCATTGCACGGTTCCCATTGGTCAGTAGAGATGCAAATGAGGTTTCCAGATTTCACAGTTCTGATTGGTTGGGGCCAGGTAACAGTTTACTTTCTGGATGGCGGCCTGGGGACCGAACAAAGAGCTTCCCTGTAGCAGTGGACTCAGACAGGCCAGGCAGGCGGGATGGTGCAGGAGGCTAGAAGTTCCGTTTGTGTCACTTCTTGAGGTGCCAGCGTCGTGAGAACCCCTGCCAGCAAATTGCACTAGGCGCTGGTTAAAATTTAGATCCATTTAACCAAAAAAGGATTCTGTCTTGACAGGTGAATTCTTTCTCGGAGTTCACACAGGAAACCAGTGCCCAGATTACACTATTTACCTTTTGAGACCTTTTCATGCCATGGAGGGCAAACTTCTCTCCCTGTTGCTGTGAAACTATAATCCCTCTAACCCTCCCCCCTTTTTAAATTTAGAACTCTATACATCCTATCATGATTTCTCAGCATCGCAGTCTCAGATGCCAAAGCAACATGGCAGAAATTAAGACAGAGGATCGCTTTCACTGCTATTATGCTAATGGCTCTGTCTTTCAAGTATTACCAAGTAGACAAGCATTTTAACAGTGAAGAAAAAAAGATGCACATTATTCAAGTCCCAGTTTGGACCTACTGGCACCTGCCACTGCTTTCTCTCCTTGAGGGGTTTCTGCTTGTTTGAAAATAGTGCATTTGGTGTGATAGAAGAAAAGGAGTGGAAATGAATCTGAAGTGGATGCTACAGTTGCTGGGGAAATTTAACCCACAAAACAAATCCACCAACTCGAAGACATCTGATGTGTGGTATCAGATCAGCCTGAAGTCATGTATACTTTGATTGGAGCTGAAAAGCTTTTAAGAGATGTTAGGGGGGTGGAAAAACAACTAAAACTTAGATGTTCAAACATATCATTCTGAGACTAGGACTTAAATTCATCTTGGGAAATTTTATTTTCAATTTGTAGCACAGTGTGGAATAAATAGATTACTTGTAAATATTCTCTAATAGACCAAAAAAGGCTAGGTGGGAACAAACATGGAACTGGCAATATAATAAAAATGAGTAAGTACGAAGGAGCTCTATTTTGGATCACTGCAATTTGTATTCAATAAAATCACTCAGCTTGATAAGCGAGCCTTTCCAAATACCAAGAACAAATTGTCAAATAACTGTCATTATCCTCTCGCCTAGTTAGATAATCAGTTCTTATTGTAGAAATAGCATCTCAGATTTGACTGAGTGTCTGGATTTGTGGCTTGAGGCACATGGTAATGATGCAGCATTCCAAGGGTTAATTCTCGAATGATCCGGTGTAGTCAGACGTGCGTGGTCCAGAATCCAAACCTGGTCTTGGTAAAAGTAAGTTTCACAGGAAGTCAGGTAAAATAATATGAATTAAAATGGATAAATCCTGGGAGATCATTTATCAAAAACCCATTTTCACTGGCATTGGTTTGGCCTAGATATCTCTATATAACGGAGACCCAGCATTTGGTGATTGAATTTTCTGGCTCACTGGAACTTTAGGTATGGCTAGCAAAACCTTTGTTACAGTCTATTATTTCTCTCTTATTCGTAGTTATGTGCATTGGTTCGATGCAGAACATCTCTGTAACAGTAAAAGGTAGAAATGGAAATCACGTGTGTTTTTCGTCTATAGGTGTTCATTGCTGAAGGTTTCCGATTGAACTTTGTTTCCAGTTAACATTTTACACCTACTATGAGGAGGCCCTGCCATTGCCCATTGTTGTTGAGATAAGAGATCTGTCTACCTAAGACTCCTGCTCAAAACAGAAGAGAGCCTCAAGACATTTCTCCTCCCTTAGTAGCCCATTATTTTTCCCTATGATACTCTTCTATTGTTCTTTGAAAATAGCCTACTAACTTTTGTGACTTAATCAACAGAAATTTCCAAAATATGCGCAGGACCGTAAAGCCTGTGTTAGCAACATGAAATGCTTTTAGCTCCTTCGCCCTCCTTTGCCCTTCTTCACCCATCCATCCATCCAGCCGTCATCTGTGAGACGTGTATTGGCAGCCAACTCTGTGTTTGACGCTATGTCATTTGCTGATCATTTTTTAAAACATTGAAAAAGACACAAATCACTGCCACAGAAGATCAATTTCTTTTAAACTAATAATAAAATAGTTTTAATCCAGCAAACTTCTTTTTTCAACTAGATCAAACTTCACAGAGCACAGAGCAGCATGTATGTCGGGTTCAGGGAGAAAATAGAGGCCAAGGCATCTGGGAAAATAGTGAGTTAGTGTTTGGTTGACAGCCATTTATTGGCACCTGCCTTGTTTTGTCCAAGGTGCTAAATTCTAAAGGTAAAAAAGTAAGTTAAAAACAAAGATGACTTGAAAATTCTGCATCATTCCTGAGTTTGACACTTCAGGAAGGTATTTTAAGTAGGGAATAGATTTTATGTAGTATCCTTGTGTGTGGTTCTCTAAAATTTCTATCTCAAATAATAAGTGTGAAAAACTATTCAATGCACTCCAACTGAAGAGTATGGTCCTACCCTCAATTACTGGCTATCTCTTCTCTCTTCACACGTTTCTGGAAACACTTGCAGGTAGAAAATTCTATTACGAGTGCATCATCATATTTAAAACACACATCTTTTCCAGTGCTATTTCTGCTTGCTTCTGGGAGAAAGCATCAATTAAATGTTGATGTTCTGATGGTCTTTTAACACATCTTAAGAAAGTGCTAGCAATAGCAGTGTCCACGGGTGGGGCTCGGCAGCTGGGGAAGGGCGGAGTGAAGGAATCTGCCCGAAGTCAGAGAGGGTGTGGATGTGCAGGGAGGCAGGCGATGGAGTGTCTTCCCACAGTTCTGCTGTAATTTCATTTACTCCTTGTACTTGCTTTCTTGCTCGGTGCACGTAAAATTTTATTTACTTTTAATAGCAACTATTGGACCCGTAGACTGAGTTCCACCCCCCAGGATTTTTATAATTTTATTTTGCTCTAACTTTTCAGGTCCAGCTTTACCCCCCAAAGTGTTGCACAGATATTTGATCAGATCTTAGTTTGAAGCTCGATGTCTGTGACCTTTGTTCAAAGTGCTAAGACTATTAAATTATAAAACTTTGAAGAACAGAAGGCCTGGCATCCAGACCAGAAGGGCACAGAGCGGACACGCCATGGGCACAGTGCAAACCCACAGAGTAGATGTAGGGTTGCTGGCTTTTGCAAACACATGTTTGCTGCATGGGGCACATTCATACTAAAAATTATTTGGTGTTTTGATGTAATTCAGGTTTAGCTGGGCATCCTGTATTTTATTTGTCAACCTGGAGTATAGACCTAAATAAAATACAAAGGTAGACCATGCATTAATCTTCTGACTATACACGAAACTGCCAGAAGGAAAGTTACTAATTCATCAGTATGAGTTTACTCTTAGGTATTGAATTCGGTGGCCAGCTAAGATATCTGAATAGGACTGAATAGTCATTGAATGAGATTAACTATCTTAAGTTCCTCTGATGGCAGAAATGAGGCTTGGGGTTATTTGCAGGAAGCTTTCCATGTGAAACTAGAAAAACCCTATCACTTGCATGTTTTAAGTAAATAATGTTTAGCCTGAACTTTGAAAAAGGTAATTTCATTATTAGAAGAACAGGTGTTAGAAAATAAGCTAGAATGGTAATCAGGGAGAAAAATCTAGCCAATTTTTATTTTATGTTTTCATCCTTCATTTTTTAAATTTCTCTACTTCTAAAAATAATTTAGTATACAAATGTAATGAAAAAGATGTAATCGCAAAGAAGTTACATGCTAAGAATTATTTATAAATACATAACCTTGTTCTAATGGTGATAAAAACTTAAGTACAGTATTTTTATCCTTCAAATACTTTGGACTCTAAGTGTGAGTCAGTTAAAATGTAAAGGATTTGAACCTAGATTATCTAGTGCTGGAATTATCATTTCCTAGTTGGGCAAATTATTCACCTACTTAGGTTTCAGTTTCTTAACCTGTAGAGTGGGGATAATAATATTTTTCCTGAACTCAAAGTTTGTTTTGGACATTACATGAGTTCGGGCAGCGGTGCCCCAACCTTTTTGGCACCAGGGACCACTTTTGTGGAAGGCAGTTTTTCCACTGATTGGGGTGGGGGATGGTTCTGGGTGATTCAAGCGCATTCATTACATTGTTTTTACATTACAACATAGTGTAAAGCCCAGTCCTGTGAGACCCAGACTTTAAGGGTTCACAGCCCAAAAGTTGCGGACCCCTGAGTTAGGATAAAAATGTGTTAGTATAAAATGTCTAACTCATGTGAAGTGCTAGGGAAGTTATTTTTCTTCTTCTTAACGTGTATAAGGCAGGATTCCTTTGTTTGAATGTTTGTTTTGTGCTTTTGTTTTTATTTTTTATCCCTTGTGTTAGGGGTTGCCCGATTAAGATACTGAAAGCCCCTGCTCGATCTTTGCAGAAATAGACTCAGGGGCAAGCTGTGGTAACGGGAAGGCCCTAGAAGGAGCAAGAGGAATAGCAAGCATGACGGCAGAAGTCTCCTTTAAAATATTCTCAGCTAGTGCCACTAACAGCTGTTTAGCTGCCAGTAGCAGCTTCCTACTCCTGGCAGACTTGAAGCACAAATAGCAAGCTGCCTTAGCTTGGGGTGCTGTCCCCAGACACCAGGGGCTGGGTGGCTTACACAGCAGACACCTGTTTCTCCCAGTTACGGAGGCCGGGGAGTCCACGGCCAAGGTGCCAGCACACGCACACCTCGATGCGGTCTCTCCGCCCGGATTTCGGGTCACGTCTCCCGTATCCACACCTGCAAAGAGGAAGCCCTTGAGTCTCTTCCTGTTCCTGCAAGTGCACCTGTACCTCACGGGGGCTGACGAACCTACATCAGTTCATAAAAACCTAACCATCTCCCAAGGCCTCGCCTCCTAGTACCATCATATTGGGGATTAAGGCTCCTGTAGATGAATTTTGGTGGGGCACACACATCCAGTAATATAAACCAATGCCACTTTGACTGAACATACTCATAGTGACCACCCTTGCACACTCAGCACTTGGCCAGGAACACAGGATATCAGAGAATGCCTCCCCTCTCTTAAAAATCTGTGCTTTGGTTATTCATAATCGGCTTCAAGTGTTTTTTTGTTTTGTTTTGCATTGCATTTCCTACCTGTCCCCTTCTCAATTTTTTTCTTCTCAAAATTAAAAGGGGGAAGGAAGCATGATGATACTCAGAACAAGGCTGGGGGGCAGCCTTTGTGTGTTGTTGTAAGGAGATTTGGTTCCCTGCTGTGTCCCTTCCCGTTGTCACGTGGACACGGCCTCCAAAGGGGGCAGGTGGCAGAGAGGAGAGTGATGCAGGGCTGACGTGCAGCCCAGCTGTGTGTGTGCGCTGTCTTCGCAGGCAGCTGAAGTGAATTCCTGATCAGGTTTAAACTTTATAGAGAAATCTGTTTACCTGTGTCCCAGGTGCGTATAGCATCTATTTATTCTATCTGAACACATATTTTTTTCCTTGGTGGCTATAGGATTTGAAGGCTAATTTAATGAGTAGGTGAGAGACATGAGTTTAATTTAGGTGGAAAGTAAAAATTTGATAAGATTAATTAGATTCCTCACATGGATGGTAACCTATCAAAATATAAATTATAATGAAATAGATTCCCATAAAAACAAAACACTTATTACCTTTTATGATTGATTTAAGTGATATCATTAGAGACCAAATTCAAGTCTGTGAGTGCACTTCCAGGAAGAGCATGCTATTTTTAAAATATTAAAAGTATATTTCCTTTCATTTGAAAGGAAAAGATTATTTCTAAACAGTAAATTTTGAGTGATCTCTGTAAAAGAACCTGTAAGAAGTTCATGAATGTGATTTTCTTAGAATTACATAATTGAACCTTAGATTTAAAGTGCATTTGTGTTTAGTGAGTTTAAAGGTATAATGGAATAAAAAGTCATTTTTTTAGTTTTGAAAAAAACCCTACTTTTTTCTGGTTTGCTGTGTTATGTTTTTTGGATCTATCATTTAAAGTAAAATACTGAAAAACTAAAAGAATACTGCATTAGAATTAAATATTCAACTGGAATGTAATCAGATTGAATTTTCCCCTTCATTAAGCATATGGACGAATCAGATGTGTGTTTTCACTTCAAAAGTTTATTACAGGGAAAACACATAAATGTAATTATCAACATCCTCATTAATTTATCTTTGATTTCTTGCCTTTCTGCATATGTGTCCAGTGTCACAGCTCTGTAGATCATTACCTTCAATCGGGTCTCTGTAGTAGGGGGTGTGGCTTTCTGTCTGTCACTTACAGGCAAATGTGCATAAAAGTAACATTGATGTTTAGTAACAAACCTTATATGCCAGGGAGTAGGGTGGGGTCAATGGATACAAATTACAAGAAGGCACGCGAAGGGGGTTCTGGTTAGCGTCTCAGCAGCAGGCATGTGATGGGATTTTTGCGGAAGGCAGGTCAGGGAGAGCCAGCATCACCTGGGAGAGAGCGAAGGGTGAGAAGCTCGATGAGATACGGAGGGTGACCAGATACCCAGGACGAGAGATTCTGCTTAGGTTAATGTAGCAGGATTTCTCTAAAACTGGGGTGTGCGCAGACAGACATGGGGTTCCAAAGGTGGAGACCCAGCTGAGGACGTTTGGGAGGAGCCTGAGGGGTAGTCTTCGTTGAACACAGCAGCAGTGGGTGGTCGGTCTGCTTCCTGCCGGGAGGAGAAAGGGGGAAGGAATGCAGAGTGCACCCTCACCCACATTTGATACCTTAGATAAGAAAGAAAACGGAAGCAGATATCACAAACTGGAAACTTTTGCTAAACGCAGCTAGTAGGTATCTGTTGTGTTATTGAGGGAATCTTGGGCATAGCGTGTAGCGTGCAAGTGCCTTTTGAAAAAAAAACAAAAAACAAACCTGCTATTGAGCTGAACTGGGAAGGATGGGTCGAGATTACTTAGATAAAGGAGAGGTCGTGGTGGGACGGGGACCCTGCTGGGGCGGGTCCAGAGAGAGCATCACAGGTGAACGTTCCTCGTGCTGGAAACAGGAGACTGGAGTTCAAGAGAAATCAGACGCCCCACGTGTATTTCGAAGCAGAACCATGTGTGTGTGGATACAAGTGCATATTTATATTTCACTTATAATGTGTGTGCAATGTGTGTGCCTGTTACTTTCACGACATTTTTGATAACGTTCTCAGATTAAATCATCAAAGAAATGCTCCCGAAAATGTTTACTGGCACAAGGCATCTATATCATTAATTACATGCAATCTAAATTAGGAATTAATCATTTTAAGAGCTTGAACTTAATAAGAACACACATTTTATTAATTAGAAAACCACCAACTCTGTGCTCGTAAAAATTGAAGTATGAAAATGAGAGCATTCTGGTAGTGATTCCTTGTAGTTTACAAATCTTCACGTTGACAGAGTCTTCTTTGTTCTATAATTTTCTACCAGGTATAGAATTAATTTATTGAGGTAATAGACTCATGGTTAGAGTTTCTGAATCAAGTGTTCTCGTTCAATCTTTTACTCTTGATGTGGAACTTCTTTTGTCTGGAAAGCAAAATTTGTCACTGTTTCAAGACCAAGTTTCCACCATGAAAATCTATTTCTTTGTTTTTCTGATAAATCTATATGTAATTGGAAATAGACCATATCTAGTACAAGAGAAGGGACACCAGTTGTTAATTATATTTAAGCTGATGCATTATCGTACATCCTAAAGTTTTGTCTTCGAGACATTAATCACCAAATCACGAGTAGCATGCAGCTATTGCCCAGATTCAAAGTGGATTTATCTTGGAAAAAAATATATTGAAGTACTTACAAACTTTAATGTAGAAATTAGCTGCCATGTTGCCGAAACGCTGTTAATTGTTTTTTTTTAAAAAAATAGCACTTTCTGGCCCTATTAACTCCTAATTAGCTGATTAATTGAAAATACTTAACAGATCTGAGCCCAACTCACCTGAGTGGTCACCTGAGATTCCAAATAAAACTTCTAAAATACCTGTTTAAACACAGAAAGTGACTCACAACCGTTAAAGAGAATGAACACGTAGACGCGGATTAATACGAGGGGTTTCTCCAAGGGGCACCGTGCTGTAGGTCCCAGCCATCGGCGCGAGCGGAGAGATGGGACTCAGCATCCTGGGTGCCTTGCCCTCAGCTACCGACCCCGTGAGGCAGCAGATGAGCAAGGGCCGCCCCACTGGCTACCCCACGACCTGGGGACCCCGCTGACCTCTTCAAGCACATGTCCACTCCCGTGAACTAGGGGCCTTCCCTGTATCCCCGTGCTGTGGGGAGCAGCTAGTTCACGCCAGTGTCAGACGGACGGCAGGTGCTCAGGCCGTGGGCCTTCCCTCCCCGCGGCCCTGCTCCCCATTCTTTCCCCGAGAAACACCTGCCGGGGGGCTTCCTGCATTGCCCTCTTCTTGTCGTTTTCGGCCTTCCGAAGTTGACAGATAGAAAGGGTTTAGGAAGAACGCAGACTGTCATCCATGTCACATATGTTAACAATAGAAAATAATGTTATGGTAATGTTAAGATCTCTTGTGGGGAAGAAAAAAACAAACCCTGTTGCACCTTCAGTACACGTTGCAGATCAGCTGAATGAGATGCCTTTCTTCCTGCAATCCACCAAGTTCCGGTGTGTTCACATGGAGGGTAAGGGAGCTGATGGGTCACATGTATCAGGGCCTGTGGGAATAGTTGCTCACTCTTGCCCTCAAAAAGAATGATCCCGATGAACTAGCTCATAGACATAAACATATGAAGACACAGAAAGAGAAAACATTACAGTCTAAACATGTCCTATGTATTCACTTCATGGCAAATGTCACCTTAGTAAATTTGATAGTAGAATTAAAAATATTAAAATGAAATTTGACCCATAAAGCACTGAGGATATTATGGTTGTTTTTTCTTATTAGGCATTAAGAACATTGTCGACATTATTAGCACTGAGAAGGAAAGCAGAGGCTCATGGACGAAGGTGATTGAGGACAGTGTATAAGTTGTAGTGAGAGAAGAACAGAGCTTTTAGAGCCTCAATAAAATTTTCATACAGTCTGTCAGTGATCACAGATCATCCAAGATTCGCCACTTTCAGATGTCTGCTCACAAGGATTGTGAAACAGGTGTGTGCACCCCGCTGTTCACAGCAGGGTTAAGCCAATAGTCAGGAGATGGAAGCGACCCACGTGACCTTCGACCGATGTACGGATAAACACATACTGTCTATACAGCCAATGGGGTATCATTTAGCTTTGAAAAGGAAGGAAAAGTGTTACGTGCTGTAATATAGATGAACTTCAAAAACAGTACACTGAGGAGAATAAGACAGGCTCGCAAGGATGGATGTTCTGGGGTCCCACTTTTTTGAGGTGCCTGGACCAGGCAGATTCATAGAGACGAGGGTGAACAGAAGGTGCAGGGCTGGAGGCGGGGGCGGGACTTA
Source organism: Phyllostomus discolor (assembly GCF_004126475.2). Lineage (NCBI taxonomy): Eukaryota > Metazoa > Chordata > Mammalia > Chiroptera > Phyllostomidae > Phyllostomus > Phyllostomus discolor. The sequence continues at coordinate 89,275,034 of NC_040913.2, read as the reverse complement.
CTGGTAAGTGGGAACAGAGTTTCTTTGTGGAGAGGTGAAGAACACCGGACATGCAAGATGGTGATGGTTGTGCCGCATTGTGAGTGTATGGGATGGCGCTGAGTTATTCACTTAAAATTGCTAAATTGGGTTAAAAAACAAGGAAGAAGAGTTAGGCAAGTTTAACATGTCACTTTGTCTGATGATTACCCTCCAGGCTAATACTGTAACTTGAGTAAGACATGCAACATAGGAAATGGAGGTGCAAAGAGTGGGAGGGCATCATTATGTTCTTTTTGATGTTTCCACATCGTAACAATAGTCCGATTATTTACATAGTGACTGATGTGGACTCCGGCCTGCGGGGTCTGTGTGCTGTGGCTGCGATGAACAAATTCACACGGACTGTGGAAGTCCTGTGGAGAAAAAGGGACGGCCTGGCCACTCTCTGAGTGAGAGAGAGGGGTCCCCAGCCCATACCTGGACAGGTTTTGTTACTTCTCTGGGCACATTACATCGAGGATGATCCTCATTTACTAGGCACAGGTTCGCTTTAGGTGATTACCTTTTACAGGTGATAACAAAGAAAAAGATGTTTGCAAATGCAAAGAGAGAAGTGGTTGACCTGGTTACACTCCATCCTTGGGAGATTTAGTACAGACTTTAGGAAGTTACTTTAAAGATATGCAGTAAACATCTGCTGCCTCAATTCAGGTGGGGGGTTTTAGCAAGCAAGCCTCAAAGCAGCCTAGGTCCAATGCAGGCCTGGTTCCCCATGCAAAATCTAATCCCTGGGCTCGGTTCCTGTGTGTCGACTCGCTCCTGCTGGTTTTTCCAAATCAGGGGCTGGGCTATATTCGCCACTGGCACATGGATCGGTTCCCTATAAGTGATGCATTGTTTAAGTACATTCGCCTTAAGCTCATGTCTGTACCAGGCTGACCAGGATTCAATTCCCAGCTCTGCTGCATGCTTTATGACCTTGGCCAAGCTGTTTATGTTTTCTAACTCCAGTTTCCTCGTCTGTATTGTGGGGATGATAACGGGAAGCAGATGGAGGTTGCTGTGAAGATGAAATGGGAGAATGCTTGCAAAGTGGTTACCGTTGGAGTTGGCATCGAGACAGGGCTCAGAGGATGTGTATATTTAGTGTTGCCTTGCAAAGACCCGAGTTGAAAGGCTCTTAAGAAGTGGCAGTTATTAAAACCACACAGCAGCAGGTGCGATGAGAACTCAAGTTAAACTAAGCTAAAGAACCTGTGTGCGCGTGTGCAGACTCTCTTCCTGGAAAGGTGGTCCGGGGTCACGGCGCACACACAGTGGCCCCGGACCTTAAAAGGTTCAAACTGTGGCCACAGATAGAGGCAAGTTCCTTTGCCTTATCACTTAGGGCAACTCTGCTTATAGTATTACGGAATTTACCAGTTTTCAAAATAACTGAACAGGAGAACAAGAGAATGATTTCATAAGCAGGCAACAGACACCTTTCTCCTTAGGACAGGGCACACTGCTCTTTATTTCCATTTCGCTGTCAAGTATCAAGCTCTGTAAACTCACTGGGAACCCACACAATATATAAATTGAAAGCTTCCACCAAGCTCTGGGAAAAGTAGGAGACAGGAAGGTCTACACTCAGAGATGCTGACCAGGAGGCTTGGGCAGGTGTTGAAGTGGGAAGTCCACGTTGGCTCTGAGCCCCTCTCCGGGGTTGGGTAACCCAGCACAGAATTCTGTGCACGCAGTACTTCTAACCTGTGAGTTAGGTTATGGGTAAAGGTTACTGGAATTACAAGACATTAACTCTGATCCAATATTTTAGTTAAGGATGCATTGGATAAATGTACTTACAAAGCTCTTCAGTACCAGAAAGATAAATAAAGTTACTCAGTCCAATATTAACTGAGTTGGAATGGGGAAAAAGTTCATCCACTACCTTGATAGTGTGACTTTGGGCATATTATGTGGCTTCTTTAGGCCTCATCTGTATAAAGAATTGGAATAAAGCAATTTTTTAAAAAATCATCAGCTTTAAAACTCTTAAATCAAGGAAAATCTTACAGGGAAGAGTAATATGTAAAGCAGAACTATGAGCTTTCTGCTCGTGACCTACTTTCTTCTAGCTTTACACTTGGCTCCCCAGGCCAGCCCTGTGGGGCATTTTCATGAAACATATTTGGGGAAGCCCTTAGACTAAAGACAAGTTAAGTAACCAGTAGCCTCTAAAATACTACAAGATGGAATTGTTGTCTGTTCAAAGTCATAAATGATATAAAATAATTTTTTAAACAAGGGTTAGAATCAACTTAAGATCTATGATATTTTGTGATACAGGTGTCTGTTTTAAGTCTCTGTGCGAAAGGCTCTCTGAAATTTGGGGTTCCGTCGGCATGCAAACTGCTTCCTGTTAGAAGTCGTACTAGGTCACGGTACCCAAGTTCCCTGACCACGTAGCCTTGGGCTGGCTCTGTGTAAAAGCCACCTGGGGTGAAGGGCTCAAATGCCTTCTTTCAGCAACATTTGCTGGGATGGACGATATTCGAGGAGAGAAAAGGGCTATGTGATTACAATGCATTGTCTCGGGTGCTTCCGTGAAAACGAAAGGCCGCTCTGTGCCTGAGTGTGCAAAGAGTGAGCAGCTCCAAGCGAGGCCGCGGTGTGTTTGACTCCGGTGGATGCTCGCTGCACTCAGTCACAGCACTTCTCGCCGAAGCATCTGGTACAGTCATTCTTCGTACGGACGCGGCCTTGTTTTCACCCTTGTCAGGCAGGGTGAAGCCATAATAATTGTGCAATTTTCCACCTGTCACCCTCTTTGCCTCATATTACCATTAAGCCCCCAGGTAAGCTCACTGTTTACAAAGGCTCAGATCCGTTTCTCTGAGACTATATATTTAGGGTCAGAGAAAACACATCCTTACTTGGAGTGCGGAGGTATGGTATAATTTTCTCCCCACTAATACAAAGGGACCTTGTCAAGTGTGAAAACATTATGAACATGAACGTGGCCCCATAATCGCTTGACGGATGGGCTGAGAGTAAACTTAACATTCTCAGAAACACAGCGTTGCAGACCAGAGGGAATCAGGCACTCCACTTCGGGCTCTTAGTGTATGAGGTGATTTGTATGCGTGCAGTGATGCCAAAGTGAGTTATTAGCCTAATATCTGTGCAAGAGCCCTTCAAACACAACACGCTATAATCAAACCTGTTGTTATTTTAAATATATGAACCAAACACAACTGCACTAGAGTTATGAACTCGAGGCAGATTCTTGCTGAGAAGTACTCACATAACAAATGTTCCGCTTGAGCTTTATTTGGTCTATTTTTCTAACAGTTTGAGCACTTACAACAATCTCCCTTTATTAAATTCCCTGTGTTCCTTTGCAGTTTACCAACCTTGTAGAAAAAGACAGGACGTTTTATGAATCTAGTTTCATGTACCTGGTGTATTTAAACAGCACTGTGTTTTAAATAAACTTGAAAACACTTGAATAATTAAGTAAAACAATATTTTATTACAAGGCATTGTATTTTTGTCATTCTATATAAAATAACTTGCATACTTAGAGACTAGACCCTTTGGAACGCTAGTAAAACCTATGAATGGACCCTTTAGAAAATGTACAAATGCATGTAAACCCCAAATTTTTGCATATAATTTTAGGATATTCAAGGATCTAAAATTAAAAATCAATTATAGTCCATTAAATTTTCGATATAACATTTTGCACATTTTTATTTTTTGTTATTACTCATTTGCATAGCTTAGCTATTACAGGGAATATTATAGCCTGTATCGCTTCTATGAAGTTATATTTTAAATGATTTTATTTGTCATGGAATGAATTTGCAGCCATAGACTAATTATCATCGTGTCTGCATAATGTGCCTTTTGACCTAATTCTGCCCCATCTTAAATTGTTTCTGAAGAAAAATGAAATGGGATGGCTATAAACGCAAGCATTTATTTCATATGTGTGTGGTATAAATTAATCATATATAATTTGACTTGGACAGTGTATGCATACTTATGACACCAAGCTGTAAAATAGTAACTGCTTTTCCGTTGAGACACCAGACCACTTGAGGCAGTCTGCCCTGTGCGTGGGTCCCAGCAAACACGTCCCCCCGCCCCCCGACAGTTCATTTCCTGTTCGTCGTGACCCTTTGCAGGACCGAGAGGGAGGGCCGCGCAGCTCATTACTTAGAGTTGGACTTAGATATATGGAAGTACACCACAGTTATTCTCATTATGAGCTGGGTTTCTAAACAGTTTAAACAACTAGGAGGGAAGAGCAGATGCTGTCTTCATTTTTTAACGTAATAAACATAAAGAAGAGTCCTCCCGAGGACTAGAGCGCCCTGGAAAGCGCGCGTGTGCATTGTCAGCATTGGGAAGGAGCCCAGTGCGCAATGCACTTTGAAAGTGTAAGATGGCGATGAATTGAACCGTACTGACACCTGCGACCTATTTGCAATAAATAACTGTAATGCATTTGTCATTAGCAACCCAAGGGAAAGTGCAGCTAGAGGAAGTTATACCCTCCTGCTCTTTTCCAGGCTAACTGATTTTCTTAAGAAGAATCTACCTAAATGGGTTTAGATGTAAGAGGGCAGATACTCCAAAGGTGCTGGACTCTTCCGTGACTGGTTGGGCACACGGAGACTATATAAGTTAATCGGGCAGTTGTCTTCACCGTCTACACTTTGATCCCTGATTAGTCTGGTTTTAGCGGGAGTGAGTGAGAGGCCTTGGTTCTATTGCTCTTTAAACCCCCAGTGCCAGGCCCCAGAGCAAAATCTAATGCAAAAATAAAGTGTGAATTACTGTTTCTTTCCTCGCTGTCTGCTTTTAATTGTACATTAAAGTGAGTGTCTGAGAATATTTCAACAGGGGAAAATTAAACAAATGAACACATGACCATTAGAGGGGAGTCCATCATTTTGTATCACTGGGGGGACATATGAATAAAAGTAAAGTTCAAAAAAATAAGAATAAGAAAGAACTTTTCTCTTTTGACCAATCTGGACTCAGATTACTGCCAGGGAAACCTACCTCACTGATACCTCTGGGAAATAAAAAAAATTTGTTTTCCCATTTGTTGCCTCTTTCTCTTTACATTTTCATTCTTTATATTATTTATCAATGATAATATCTTCGCTAGTTCCATTATTGCTTCAGCGTAAAACCGATGTATGCACACAAAATTGCCATGAGATTGTTCTACGGAGCAAACACGCACCACCTGAAGTGGCGCTCAGCACAGAGTGGCACTCAGCTTGAGCCCATCGTCTGTTCTGCTTGTGCCTGTGTCCTCTGTCCACGTGAGGCATTTCAATGCTGTCCACCCGTGTCCACTCACAATTCTCTCTCTCCGAGTGGGTCTGAGCGTATACTGCTGTGAGGAAGGCGGGGAGTGACTGAGATCCCTCTGTAATATTCTGAGACCTCCCTGCACCCCTCTGACTCTTCTCACCACCGAAGTTGGCTCTTCCGGCCCTGGGCGGTGCTTGTTTTGAAGGGTACACTTTCTGCCCTTTTCGATACAGCCGGGATCTGGTGCACACGGAGAAGCTGTAGAATGACTGTGGGCGATAGTATCCCCCTCTTGATCTATGCAAGTGGCGCCCCCCAGAGTTGTGCTCTGGAGCTGTACACAGTGTGTAAAAAGTGCACAGCTGTGTGTTTTCACCCTGAAACACACTGTCAGGAATTTCAGTCTGGTGGCTGAAATTTCATAATAAATGTGCATTTGAACCTCTACCTTGGCAGGGCTCATACACAACAACATAAGCCAGAAAGGTATCAGATACTGGACACAAAATATAAAAATCCGTTAGTCCAATAAGAAGCCTCATAAGACTACCTTTTTATTTCTAAAAAAGGAAGACATAACTGTTACCATGCAATATGGCTATGTCTCTTAGAGTTTAGATTCCAGTTTCTGTGAGCAAAACCATCGTGGAAACAAGCACATTGAATTGCTGTTTGTTCCTCATAGCTAAACTCTTCAGAGGAGAGCAGGGCAGGAGTATGAATGGGGATTCTGGAAGCAGGCAGCAGGAAATGGGAAAGTTCTTTGACAAACTGGGAAATTGGATTGACTATATCATATATTATGGCAATTGTGTGGGAGCTTAAGGATTTTTAAATGTGGCATTTTTAAACTTTGATAATTATGCTTTTATATGCTCATAATTTGTTCTTGACATGTGCGTACCCAGAGTCATTAAAATTTAAACGTGTTTAGTGCACATCCACAAATGTGTAATTCTGAGAGCGTATTACCAGGCAGCGCTGGGCTAGGGGGAACAGAGCGGGGAATGACTCCTCTTGGGGAGCGACTTGGGGTTTTTCACTCCAGAGATAGGGCTCTGCCGTGAAATACCATGAACACAGTCATGGGAGAAAATAAGTGCTGACCTTCAAAGTCTCTGCAAGAGGCTAATGACAGAAAAATGCATTTGTGAAGAATGGCGTTTTGGAGAGGAAGCTGCCACTCCCCGCACACCGAAACAACCCGCTGAACTTCCGAAGATCCAAATATCCGAAGAGGAAGAGCCTTGGACCAGTCTCGCTACCAAGCCATTATCTCCCAAGGCTCTGGTCAGACAGCGAACAGGTTAAACCGCACCCAGGTGTTCAGTGTTCCTGCGGCAACATCGTCAGGGATGGCAATTTAAGGGTTCCGCAGTAATACCCTTCTCAGCACCGAGCCGCCCCCCGTGGGGTGACCGGCCCTGGTTCTGGCGTGGGCCAGAGTGGCTCGAGCTCACTGCCTTTTCCTCGTGTGGAATCCGGGCCGTCCACTCTCCCAGGTGAGTGTCTCCACTGTGTTTAATAATCTCAGGAGGGAAAGAATCCAGAATTCTGGATGAGCATATTAGTCGCATTTAGCTCTAATTAGACAAATAACACAAGCTAATTGCAGACATCTTTGAAAATATGTAGAAACTCAAATACAAGAAATTATGTGTGAAGCACTCATCAGTCGGTAAGAAGAGGAATGCATTGTTAAATTACTTTGCATGAAGCCTTAGACTCAGTAGATTTTGTGTCTGTCTTTTCTGTACTGAGCAGTACGCGCCCATGACTTCAAATATTCTTCTGTTAGGTCAGTGTGTTGACAAGGGCAACAAAGAGCCCTCTTCCTTGCCCAAGTTCTGAAAATCATCAGTATAAGACAAAAGTGTTGGCAGAATGGGGCCAACTTTGATAATAGGACTGATAAGGACTAGGTTGGAAGATATGGCTTGTAACTTCAGTCAAGGGGGCGTACTACTCCTGAACCCCGAGTTAAACAGCATGTGCGCACAGCGGCAGCGGGTCCTGGCCTCACCGTGGTCTTCTCCAAGACTCCCGCCTGGACAAGTTCAAACACCGGCGGGGTAATGGAGAACGGATGTGACCTGCAGGAAAACTCACTCCCAAGAGGAAGAGACAGGGTGCTTAGACCTTTGCCCTGCCCCCAAACCTACTAATCAAAGTGTGTCATTTCCCATGATAAGGAGTTGTGAGGAGATGAAAGGAAGTCAGGGGTGTCGGCTAATTAAATCACCTAAAAAAGGAGATATCGGGGTGAGGATGAGAATGCCCCCACCCACCTCCACCACAATATGGGGAGGGCCAACAGCAGGTTCACAGATATTCATATGGAACATAGTAAAATAAGAAATAAATAACACAAGAACAAACCCTGTTTTGCCTATTTCTTTAAGAGGAATTACTAGAAGTTGAATTCTAAATACACATTTACAAATTTACTCCCAGAAAGGCAGTCGACATGGAGGGCCCACAAACAGTGTTTGGGACAGTGGCTCTCACGGGACATTTCTGGATTCCTGGCGTGTAGTTATTCTTGATTGTTATCAATGTGTTAAAAAGGAGAACCCCTGATGCAACCTCTTTCCCCACGGCTGCGAGCACTGGCGATACCGAACAGGTTGTGTGCATGTAATGGCCACTCGTGCGTCTTCGTTTGTGAGTCACCACCTCAGATTAGTCCTGTAGTTCTCCAAACGGCTAATGTGCTGCATTTGCTTGCTAGAAGTCACGTTATAGAATACAAGGTATAGTAAAGGGTTTTACAAAGCGTGAAGCACTACATTCCAGTGCAAACTGTAATTTATATGAATTGCTGTATTTTTAAGAGCACTCTGTTCAGTTTTTATCCCGAGCGGTGAAGGTGCTTATTCACGACTGTCACCTCTAATGTTCTCAAACCGAGCTGTTTTCCCCAAATAGATTTGGAAGCCGCACAAACTAAACGTGTGAATGTTGATTTTTATAAACAACCCATCTTCATTTTTAGCTGATCAAGTGTGTGGAGGTGTGCTCCATTTAGGATTTTTCCTCCCTGTAATTATTATTTCCTCTCTACGGTACCAATATTTAGTTCATTTTATCTTGTAATTTCTCCCAAGAACTAAGCCAATTTCCACTTATGACACTTGGACGACACATGCCACTGCTGTCAGAAAACAGTGTGATCTCTTCAGCTGGTCCTTGAACTTGGAGGTGAGAGCGCCTGGGAGGAGAGTGGCTTTGCTTTCTAATTCTTTGTGGGAAAGTCTTATTTATGGCTGCCGTCCACCCGAATGCCCTCTAGTTCTATTTCCTTTTCTCATGACACGTAACTGTTTCTCCAAGCACTGTCCATCACCGAGTCGAGTCCCCTCTGGCTGCCGTGGAGAGTGGCATCGCCGTATCTGTGGTCCGTGCTCTGGCGTGGCCTCCCTGCATTAACGCGCAGCCTCATCGCAGGCACTAAGCATTTTGTTTCCTCTTTAATTCTCAGTGGGGCCCAAGTATATTAACCCATGACATTTTCCTAATAGAGATGAGGGAACGAAAGTAATGCATCGGAACTCACATTAGCATTCCGTGTGCTATTTTGCTTTAAAAAGGCAAGTAATTGTTTTTGCAGTAGTTTGCGGTTGTTATTGTTGTCTGAAAGCTGTCCCGAGAGAATAAAACTATGCACGTAAACACCCAAGTCTGGTACAATTGCTAACTTGTGCAATATGACCACTGACCATCCAGTTTCACTGGAGTTCTTGTGTGGTAGGTCTGGTCACCAAAACGGCCTTTCTCTGGGAAACACGGAAAATGCAGTTTTGCCAACGGGGGGCGGGAGGCGGAGGGCACCCAGACACGCCGTTGAGGCCACCGCACTTCAGAGGAGTGAGTGTATGGGTGAGGCAGAACATACACACAGAAGAACATGGAGACCCCGTTTGGATACCAAGTGACTTAGGAGTACAGAAGAGCAGTATCTACCATCACATATATAGGCCTTGGCTCTGAAATATTGTCCACTTTCTTTTCCGCTCTCAGTCACGAGCTGAGCTACCAGGAGGAAAGTAATACTTATCTCTCTGAGGCCTTTGGGGCTTATTCATTCTTTTAAAAGTGGGAGCTCTGGAGAAAATCATTAGTCATTGCCTGGGTACTAAAGAGAGGAAGCCTCCTCCACTAAACAATGACCATTTTGCTGTTTGCCATGAACCATTCAACTGGGGTTTTTTTGTTGTTGTTTCCTGGAGCTGAATGAGGTCATTCATCACTCTCTCTCCCCACAGGGCTCCCTGCTCGGGAGCTCACTGAATGAAAGAAAAGAAAGAAACACTGGGAGGGGGGAGGGGAGTGCCGTATTTTCACTCCCATCCTAATTACATTGATTTGTGCGTTGCTGAAACAGAAGTAGTATCAGAGATGCTTGCCGCATGAATCACTGTATCAGTTTTAAGATGTATTGGACTCTGCGGATGAACTTTGGCCTTATAAGTGGTGGCTATGCCCCGGCGGTTTCCCATTCAACTCGAACCGCATTACTCTCTCTGACAGTGGCCGCAGCGCTGGCCCCTCGCGGCGCGTCTCAGCCTCCCAATCCCGCCACTGCTCTGTCCCTGAAACACGCGAAGCTGATGCCCACCCCTGCTGCGGGCCTCTTCTGGAAAACTCTTTCCCCTAGAAGTTTGCATGTGCCAATCCATATTGTGACTCAGGTCAAAATGTCGTCTTTCCTTAGGGAAGAAAAAAGCCTTCCCTGACTTTTCTCCATAGAAAGACTCCCCTCCCAGGTTCTCTCTATGACCACACCCTGTCTAGGTTTCTGTGTAGAAGCTGGTGCCAACAGAAGTGATCATGTGCATGTATGTATGTGCGTGTTCATTGTCTCTCTCCCTAAGTCTCGTGTAAGCTCGGGGAGCAGGCACACATTTATCTCATTCACCACTCCATCCCACACCTGAAACCGTGCTGGGGATGTGCTGGGTCCTCCGTGCAGGACTGCCGAGTGAACTTACGCCTGTGCAGTCGGCACCACTGCACGGTTCTACTGTCTGGATCCCATCGCCTGTGTCCAGACTGTCGCTGAGAAATACACAAGAGACTCCCAACACAGAGAGTCTTGTGTTTGTGATGGCACCAGAATGCCCAACCCAAGATCGAGGTGACATTGCTCTCCACTCCAGGCGCCTCCTTTCACTGTTTTCTGTTGTCAGTCCCCAACAGGGGGCTGAAGGCTCCTCCTTCAAGGCTAGCTCACCGTCCTCCTTCCTGCCCTATACGATAGATACATACAGTCCGAGTAGCTAATGATTTCAGACAGTTCCTCTGGTGTTGACTGTTTCAGGCTGACATTTGACCATTCCCGTGCTCCTGCCTCCAGCAGAGGAGTATTAGGGGTAGGTGGGGGCTTAGGGAGTCTTAAATAAACAGTGGAGAGGGCTCCCCTCACCCTTTCTGCTGACAGACTTGTCCCTTTTGTAGATGCCCGGTTTTCGGACTGCTAATAGGATGTGCAGTGAACTCAAAGTCAGATATTGAGAGAAGGGAGAGAATTGTACCCGGGAGCCAAGACAACATTAAATGCTGAGGATGCAGCCTCTGTATAAAACTCCAGAAGATTTTCTCTGTACCCAAAAATCTCCACGATGGCTTTTCCACAGGATCTTTGCTAACAGTAACTCCATTACTTGAAGAAATTAATGTTCTTACTCAGCCTTCCTTGACCCCCAAAAAGTAAAAATCCAAACCCAGTTGAATCATTAATCTCAGTGCAGACCCGGTCGTGGGCAGCTATCCTAATGAAATTATGTATACATAAAGTACAGAGTAATCTTTTTGGTGTGGCATTGTTTCAAATGTTATTTTTTTAATGAGGAGTTGGGTTGTTGGTATTGTATGTATTGTACGGTAATTTATGTATTTTTGTGCTTTATGATTTCCTGTAGGCCTTGAGGCAGTGAGTGCATTTTTAATAAATGGCACTTGAAATTAATAAGTAATAATGGTTCATTACGCTGGGACTGACTATTTTCATGGTAGAATTAAAATAAATGAATACATAGTACTGTATTTTAAGTCATTCAAACCTGAGTTGTGTGGGGGTTTTGCCCCTGAAAATGGTGACACTATGAAATGTCCCTCTTATAGGAGCAATTTTAGAACATTCAGTTGAGAATAACATCTAAGTAGAAAAATTTTAGGAGCACAGGTGTTTGTCAAAGTATTTAAGTGACAAAAATCTAGGGCTCCTTATTTAGATTTGCACCCATGGTGGGATTTTAAACCAAAAAATTGCATTTTTCTATTTTACCTAAGAGAATAAAATGTACCTGTAATGTAAGGGTTACTACTTTTATGAGATTTAGGATAAATGTTTGAATTACTTAAAGATTAAACAGCCTCAGTTTTTACAAAAATATGCTGGTGTCTTAGCAAAATCTTTTATTTTGTTTCAAGACAATATGCTTCTTACATTTTTCCTCTTTGAAAGAAGAATTTGGCACAGTCCCTAGGAGAAAAAGGAAATAGATATAATGCACATTCTAAAACATTAAGGCAGACATATCTTTCGCAAATGGATTCTGTGTCTGAACACTGAAGATACTTTAATTGCTTATTAACAACATTTTAAACTGTCTGAAGAATGTTCATTGTGGACATATTCTTAAAATCATTTTTCATAGCAACAAAAAATGCTATAACTGTCCACTTAAGATCATTAAAAAATCATTAGATGTAAATTTTAAATAGATATATCTTTTGGAATAGGTCCACTTATTATATGCATACTATATAGAGTATAATATATATGCATATTATGCAGATAGTTAATAGACATTTTAATATTAAACATGAGTAAAATTAGAAATTAGTTTCTTTTCTGTTCAAATAAATATTAAATCAGATATTTTAGCTACATGTGCCTATACAGAGTTAACTTGCAATATTTTTATGCTACTTCCAAGAAAACAGCATATTTCCCTTTACAGGAGGCATCGGCATATGGTTTTCCGTGTTTGTGGAACTAGGTCTTATAATAAAAGTTTTGAAATCAGTATCCTATACTTTCTACCAGATTCTCAATTGTTTTCAAGTTTGAGTCCATAAAAGCAGACTTACTCTCTTAAAGGTGCATAAAAGTTACTGCAGTTGGCTTTCTTGAAGACTTTGTGAGCAAAGCCAGCTGTTCTTCCTCTGGAATTTCTGATCCAAGCAGATCAACGCCAGCAGGATGAGAACTATTACGGCCATTAGTGAGTCGCTGACATGTATGAACATCTCCCCTGGCCCATGCAGAACTATACGTACAGATCCGTGAGTCACGGCCTGCTCCCGCCCATCAAGGGGCTTCTCTCTGTGGTCCTTCTGGACACAGCATGCAACTTCACTTCATTCATTAACACATGAAAATCTCCTGTAAGCTGTGTGGCCTGGAGAGGCTGGGGGACGTAGTTTAAAGGCAAAGAGAACAAAGGCTGTGGAATCGTATGGTCCTGGAGCCTGGGCTGCCTCTGTTGCACGGACGATATAGGGTATTTTGCCGTCCTGTGCCTCAGTGCCCCCTTATACAAAATGAGGATCTTAGCATGCATGTGCAGGGTGATTTTGAGTATTAAATGATTCAATATGTACAATAGGCATTCAGTAACTAATAGTTTCTTCCCTAATGCCCTCCCATTCTAAAGTGATATTTATCAAGATTATATAGTAAATTGGGGAAATCTTTTTAAAGTAACTGAACTAAACAGGCATATAAGGTCAGATAGCATGATTGTGAGGGGCCCCTAGGTCCGCAGGAAGGTAGGTGATCACTTCAAGTTGGAAGATACAAGAAGGCTGGGCTACTGACTTTTCCCTCCAGGTTTTGATGTGGGCCACCCAAGGCATGAACTGAAGTCTCCATGATGAAGCTACTCGTCCCAGGACAGCCTCGGGTGACCGGGCAGCTGGGCAAGGGCTTGTCTCGCAGAACCAAACACTCCGAGTCCCGTGGACTCCTGATGCCCAGACAGAACAGCCACATAGTCAAGGAGAGGCGATCTCCATGGCGATAAGAACGGTTGTTGCAAGAAGTAAAATAGTGCGAATAAGTCACTTAGAGCTGTGCCTGAAATTACATAGATAATGCGTATCGATTGTTGTTCTTTTTGCCATTGTCATTTACCTTACAAACTACAGTGGAAATGAGAACACAAGAACATGTAAGAAGGACAGACACCTCTCAGAATTTTTGGAGGATGGAGGAGTGATGTCACATAGGGCTCCCCAGAAAGGATAAGAAGTTAGTTGAATTTTCTACAAGTAGTAAAAGTCAAATGAATAAGATATAGATGCACATTCTGGGCCCAGAAGCAAGCTCTGAAGTTTCCCACCTCCCTCAGGTTTTGTGATTTGTGGAGCTCAGCAAAGGCTCCTCAACGAATGAAAACCTGAACGGGCCAGTGCATTTCGTGGACTAGAGAAGGCCGGACACATCTGTGTCCTCATCCTGTCTGAGAGGTGCTGAACTGCGGGAGCCATGCCCCGTGCAGACAGGGAAGGGGACTGGCTCTGTGGCTCGAGGCCTGCGAGCTGCCTGGTGTCAAAAGTCTGGGCATGCGCCCTGGCCAGTGTGGCTCAGTTAGTTAGAACGCTGTCCTGTAAACTGAAGGTTGAGGGTTTGATTCCCAGTCAGGACCCATGTCTAGGCTGTGGGTTCAATCCCCAGCCCGGGCGTGTAAGGGAAGCAATCATTCGATGCTTCTCTTTCATGTCAACGTTCATGTTTTTGTCTCTCCTTTCCTTTCTGCCATGCTCTCTCTCTAAAAGCAATGGGGGGGAAAGAAAAAAAGAAAAGGAAAAGTTTGGGTATGTGCACAATCCACAGAGGAGCACAGACCACACAGCAGTTGTCAGATATTAATTAGTGTCCCTAGAGACATACAATGTTTAAAGGTGGGAAACCACGCATGGCCTTGGGAAGCCAATTTCATTATATTGGATTTTGTGGAAGAGCAATTCTTATGTTAGTGTTGTTAGGAGTCATTTTAATATCTGCAGCTCCCCTCTTAAATTTATTGAGATATGACTGTCTCCTTATATATCATTTATTTTAAACTTTGTAATATCATAATGGACTCTTGCTGAACCAGAGAAACTGCCTCTGGCTGTGTTCCAGGCATCTGATTTTTTTTTTTTTTCATAGCTGCTGGACTGTCTTATCGATCTGGTCACCTAAGGTGAGGGGAGAAACAAGCTTGACAAAAATTGTATTCAAAGCTCCTGTGATCATTTTTCCCTTTTGTGGTAGCGGGATGACGGTGGGGGAGGGGACGGTTCCCCCTCTCACGGGGGACAACGAAAAAACCACAGCCACTCCCAATGTATGTAGGTCACGCTGCTCCGAAAGGAGAGCAAGTCTGTGCCCAATTCCTCTGAAAAGGAAGCAAAATTGACCCACTCCGGAATGTAGTCTTTTGTCCATTTCAAAAGCAAATAAAGCTGTTTCTACAATGTCATCTTGAATAGTAGTGTTTGCACAAATGAGAACCCTATGTAAAATCGACAAGCATTTTACTGTTTCAATGGGCAAATATTTCAGCAGATAAGGATGTTTCCGGCTTGGATTGCCATTAACTTTTAATAAATCAAAGTTATGATCTGATGAGGAAAATAAAAAATGTCAGATAATTATGTAATGCTATAATCACTGCATTATTTTGAAATGAAATTTTATTTTAACCTTTATCATTTTAGTTTCTGTTAATAAATACTTTAGCATTCTTATATATATACACAAATATACATATATAGTATTTACAATTGCTACATTATAGTGTATTCATGACAAACTTGTTTAAGTTATTTTTATGGCATTTCTGGCTGTATTTTGTTAGTATCAGCCTCCTTGTTTTCCCTTTGTTATAAGCTATTTGGATACAATAAGATTATTTTCATTCTCCCGGGTGGAATCTTTAGCTTTCTCTCCGACAGCGGGGTTGAAGGTCATGCCGGAAGACAGCGGAGAAATATGGATGCGAGCACAGAGCACGGGAGGGGCAGCCAGAGAGACAGAGGGCAGGGAATTAGGGTGGTCCGGAGGGGAGAAAGCAGACAGGGGAAGGCACGGGATTAAAACTGATCGCGCGGCCGAGGCCCTGGAGCAGGACTGCGAGACAGGGTGGGCCACCGAGGGCCTGGGGGGCGGGGGAAGGGCGCCACCCTGGCGCTGCCTTAGACCTGGGACAGGGATGACGAGAGGGAGCAGACAAGGGAACTTTCTGGCAAACTCTCGCTGAGCACCCACTCACCCCTCGCTCTTGCCACATCGCCTCTGCCTCTCTTACCTTCCAGGAACGATGGGGCCCACCTGAGCCGAGGTGTGCTCTGCTCTACGCGCAGCTTTGCCCGGGACACTCAGCACACCTGCCCGCCGACGCCTTCTCGGCTGCTGCCTTCTCTCCCTCCGCGCCCTCCTTTCCTCGCCCCGCCCCGGCCCTCCCGGGCTCTAGTCCACTGGTGTCCCCACTGTCCTCGCAGCTTCTCCACCCCTGACACATCCCTTCAGTGTGGAGACACGCTCACACTTCGCAAAGCAACACTAGGGAAAGAACAAAAAGGCAAAGGCATAGCATTGTAAAGGCCCTGGTATGTTTCCCCTTTTACTGCTGCTGGTACTCGAGAGCAATCCCTCCTCCGCTGCGTGGCCCGCAGTGCACACTCGCGGTTGCCCGCCCAGCGGATGGCCCCCGTTTTCTTCTGCTAGAGCCCTAGTTCAGTCCAGCTGTCCACCAGGCCCGTCTTCGTAGGTGGTTCTATTTAACAGCACCAAGATTTTCCCTGGTCGTGGCTGTCCATGTGGGGCCAGACCTGTGTCCCACGCCTGCCTAACAGAACTGAGAGGTCCTGGCCTAGACTCCCTCCTGGTGGGTGGGCTTACGTCTCTCTCTTTCTGGAATGTAAGTGAGGGAACTGGACCTGCGAGCTCTCTTCAGGCCATGAGTGAGCCAGTCTTAGGATGAGACCTGAGGAACGAACGTGGGGAAGATCAAAGAGAAATGTCCCGATGCACTGAATATCCCTGAAGTGTGTGTTACCTGTGCTTTCCCATCATGCAGTGAAATAAGGCAGCTCATGCGAAAGGCGCTTTTTGTTGGATTTCTGTTGCGGTCCTCACCAAGCGTCCTCATTCTTGTGGAGCTCCAGGGGACCACATTTTTCCATTCTTATTTGATCCTCTGCCTGGTCCGCCTCATAAAGCTCCCAAAGAAATAGCTCTGGCCAAGATGACCACGGTATTTTTACTGAGCTCTAGAAACCTTATTGATGTTTTTGATTAACTGATTTCTTATCAACATTTCTTGCTTCTTGAAATACTACTTCTCATTGGAATTTTTGGTAATATATTCCCTGTTTCTTTTCTTCACCTTAAAATTATTTTTCCGAGGCAATTCTGCAGTGCAGCAGGCACTCTGACCAAACTCCAAAGCTGTAAGCCCCCCCCCTTTTTTTTCATATTTCTCCTTGGATGAGTCTCAACATCTTAAAGTTATCATGTGGGAAGTTGAATTTGTCACGCTTCTCCTCCTTACCCTGGATCTGAGATCCTAACCTTTGGTGTTCGCCTCCCCTAGTCACGGTAATTATTTTACCGACCACTCGATTGCACATGACAGAAACTTGTCATTCTAGGCTTCCCTCTCTCTCATTCCCAGGATCCATTAGCTACCTGGATGAATTAAATGCTTCTCAGACAATCCGTCCCTCTTTATCCCCGCTCTTCCTGCCTGAGATAAAACTCTGTGTATCTGTTCCCTAGACTGTTACTGTAACCTCTAACTAGATTCCAGCCTCTGTTCTTAGGGCGCATGCAACTATTTTTTATCACCTTTCCAGCCAGAATAAATTTTATAAATTAAAATGTAATTACCTTCACCTGGTCCCCACCTCTAAAAATGCCCACTTACATGCCACTTTCTGTAGCATCAATATGTCCCTAATGGCACGTGTGTTGCCATTAGTTCTGACTGGGCTTCCTTTCTGTCCCTCATTCACTTTGGCACCGCCCTACTGGTCACGCCAAAGGTTCCTCCTTGATGCTTGACTGTTACGTATTTTCTAGGTTTGTAATACTCATCCTTCAGCCCAGCTCATAAAAGCTTTCTCATACGTAATTTTACTTCTGTGAAGTCTTCTTCAAGACATACTTGATTTCTCCTTGCTTTTGATCACTGCTGCTATTTCTAAATATCTACATAACAGCATTTAACACACTCTCTCACCTGTAATTATTTACGTCTTCTTTCGTGCTTGACTTCAAGTTCCCTCAGGAGAGAAGCAGTCTTTTTCATCGATGAATCTTCCCCATATTTTTAATCAGTCATTGGTAAAAGAATTCAGTTTCTCTGCAACCCTCCCATTAAACTCAGTAATTCCAATGTGTTCATCTAAGGTATTTTCAAACGGAGAAAGTCCTTTTATCTCGCAGACCAGTTCTAATAAATATTGTCTGCTGGCTGCTCAGAACCCTCTATTGAGAAGGAACTTGGAAGCTACACCCACGTCAGCTGGGAGGCATCAGGGGCAATTAGCACGAGCCTGGGAACTCTCTTTAAATTTTGCATTCTAAAAATCATCGACATCCACTGTCAGTTTGAACACTGGTGCATGTCATCTACCAAGACAACCGGAGTGGAGTGGCCTCGTGGACTGTTTACAGCAAGTGATCATGATGAGCACCGAAGGATCCACCAATGTGGAAAAAGTGCCAGGCGAACAACCACCAGCAGGTGAACCGGACTCAATGAGCAGTGAGAAGTCTCCGAGGCAAAAATGGTCCATTTCCTCATCACGGATGCTCACTGTCCGCTGAACCAGAGTTTAACCTTTTTCTTTCGCCTTTTCCTGGTGCGGGTGGGTTCCCTCATCCTGCAGCTTCCACGTGGACCTCAATGATTGCAAAATTCTGGAGAACTCCGGAGGGACTCTGTAAATTGTGTATGAAATGTGCACTTGCACTCGAGCTCACCCAGGGAAAGAACACCCTTGGACAGCCTCCCAGAGGTCACCGCGGCATAATGAGAGCTGCTCCAAAAGGAAATAGGTTCATTTTATGTTCTGTAGGTACCATATGTCAGCATCACATGTTACTGACTGGACTGACTGCTCTTTGCTCATGGATTTTCATACTGATGTTCACACTGCTCCTCTCCTCAGTGGGACACACAGAACCTTAGGAAGCCCTGAGCCCTGCTCATCACTTGATCATTAAACACAAAAGCTACTGCATCTCTGGCAGGCAGGTAAGAAAGGAAGGGAAAACTTGGGACATTTCATTTTGCTCCATGGAGTGAAACCGGAAAGGGCTGGGAAAGGACAAGAGACAGAAGAGGAAGTGGCTGTCTTCTTTAAGTAACAGTTACCACTGGTCTTAAATCGGAAGACTCTCGTGGTGACATCACAATGACTAGAAGTCTCCATGGCTAGTCTGTAAGTCTGCAGGCTACTGATATTTCTACGTTGGTTACGGTGGTCACCAGGACCAAGATCAGTACCCAGAACCGAGCTGCCTCTCAACTAATACTGATGGAATGGATGAATAGAGTCACTAATCTATGCATGTTCAGTTGGATGAAAGACAAACGTAAAATATAAAGTCATTTTAAGGTTATTCATCAGTAAAAATAAAAACAACCACAAAGAGAACAACAGCCGAATTGTTGACACTGCAATGTATTTAGCACTGATTATTCTTTTAGCCCCGAAGTCAGTCGGAATCATGAGGAACGCACATAAATTCACTCCAGATTTACATTCTGCTTTTAAAGCCTCGCATTTTACCAAGTGTTTTTTTCTTAAATTCTCTCATTGAGAAACAGAATCCCCTTTATGTGTTTACAGTTCCTGGGTTCACCAACAGAGGAAGCCCTATTCGAAATCATGTACCGCCAGGGGAATGTAGCCAACAATGTTGTAATAGCTGCATACAGTGACGGACGGTAACTAGACCTATCACGGGGAGCATGTCATAAGGTACTATGCATACGGAATCTCTGAGGTATGCACTGGAAACTAATAGGGTTCGGCATGTCAACTACACACCAAGAAATAAGCCATGTTTGCTGAATATATCAGAAAGCCATGACAATTCACACCTGATAATGCTCAAGCCATTTTGTTCTATGTAGGTTTTCGCCTCACGTGAATATTGACAGGTTGCGCTGCTCACGACAGAGGCATCGTGCTCAGTTTTGCTCAACCAGGTCTACCCACTGCTGTTATATTTTAAATGGTGACACCTACTTAATTTTACTTTGCATCGATGAGCCTAAACAGGAAACAGAATCTCAAAGTAAATGGTATAGTTTGGAGGACTGTGTTGACGATTGTTCACATGAATTTTGAAAAGCAGGGTTGAGGTTTGGTTTTCTTAATATATCTGAACGTCAGAAAAGGAGCTAAAACACATAGCTGACATTGTGCCCTAAGGACGCTGGTGTTCACATAGAGGAAAAAGTCCGCCTGCCTTCACTGACAGTGAAGTTCACACCTGTATACAGTAACTGTATATACCTGTAAGGATCTACAGTTAACACTGTGTATCTTTAAGACACAAAGCTTTAATAGTCGTCAACAGTGGTTCTCAACACCGGCCATGTCTAAATGGCTATTTTGGCCATCTCGTGAGTGCAGAGCCGAGATGTCGCTAAACAAGCTGCGATGCAGAGGTCGGCTTTCCAGGGTAAAGAAGCGCCCAGCGCACGACGGGAATGGAGCTGGAGATGAAAGGCGTGGGCCCGAAATAGAGGTCAGCACGCTGCAGTGGCGGGAATGCATCTGGCCCCCTCCTGTGTTTCTAAGATCCATCACTGACAACGGTTTTATCATTTTTAAATGGTTGAAAAAAATTAGGCAGTATTTATGATGCATGGAATGTCTATGAATGCAAATTTCAGTTTCTATATAGAAAAAGTCACATTTTAACATAGTCACAGATAGTCTATGGTGTTTTCTGGCCTCGGCAGCAGAGTTGAGAAGTTTTGACAGGAACTCTGCAGCCCAAATAACATGTATGTACTCTCTGGCCCTTTCTGGAATGAGTTTATCATCAACCCCTCTTCTGCGAAGTGCAAAAAAAGATTATTCGTGGCAATGTAACCAGAACATTTAGGGGTCTGGAAACTATGAGCTAATGAAATGTTATAAATCTTTTGCTTTTTATTGTTATTAATAAAGTAAAAAATGAAACTTTTTTATATCCATACTTTCTTTAGTTCTCTATTTTTCCAATACGTATGGAATCACCGCTCCCAACCAATCTTCAGGTGGTGGCGTCTGGGTATTAGTTGTGCCTAGGTTTTCAAGTATGGTTTATTGGTAATGTTTCCTTGTTTCTTGTTTTTTTATTGTGGTTTTTTTTTTTTTTTTACTTCTGAGGAAACCTGGTTGCTGTTTCTGCTAACTTGAGTCAGCTGTGATCGGACTGGACCACACTTTGCAATGAAACGATTCTGCTCCCCACCCAACCACACCCTGTGTGAATGACTACTACATTCGGCAGGGATGCCTAACACTTACTCATAGATCCTTACTTTTGAATAATTTACTTCATAGATTTTTGACACTAATTGTTCTGTGTAAAATGTCCCTGGTGTTGATGTGTAGTTTTGATCTTCAGATTCACTTTATTCTTGATTCCATAAAAATGTTCATTTATTACACATTTGATGACCATTTTCTTGACTTTTAGAGCCTGTACTTCAGGAAAACCGGTTATCCATACTGGAGTCTTTTTGTTCTCTGATTCTATTATACTTTCTGATTGTTCCAATTTTTTGTCTTTCTTCTCCACTTACTAAAAATTTCAGCTATTCTTCCAATTTTTTTGAATTTCCATACATGTCCATCTTATTTTTTGGTGTTTCTAATTTAGTGCTTTTCAATTCTGGCTGCACATTAGAATGACCTGTGAAGATTGTTAAAAATCTCAGCATCCAGGTGGTATCCAGAACTATTCAATTGATAAGTAATGAGACAGCCAAGACATTGGTATTTTTAAAGCTTCTGAGGCTGTCGCAGTGAAATCTTCTATTTTAATCCAATTTGATATATACATGTTTTCATTTGTTTTGTTTTTCAGTTGGGGCTAAGTTGTCTCCCTTTCCACCTTCTCTTGTTTTGTCTTCATGTTGTTTAACGCTGTGTACATTTATATTCCTATCAAATGCCTCCGCAGCTTGAAGCTCACCTGGGTAATTTGTTTCTGTGATTTAGATTGCTTTCAATTCCCCACTAGGAATTATTTTGCCTACTGTATTGGTCCCTTCCACTCGCCTTTCTTCTTCTCTCTTCTTCCTTCTACCCTTAAGCCCCGCCCTCCCACTTCCTCCTCTCCTGGCTCTGTGTTGCGCTGTGCTTGTATATCTTGCCATTTCATGCTCCTGCTTACCCAGGGCAACTTCATCCAGATCTCTTATGTGATAGGGAGTCAATGTATTTTTCACTGAAACTTGTCTTTGAAGAACAGTCTGGTTCCTAACCTGTTTCTCTTTGAGATCTGGCTCATCTTTCACCCATCTTTCTGACCTGTGGGCGTGTACAGTTGGTGAAAGAGACGGGGATTGGGGCCAAGCACAGCCCTGGCTGCGGGAAGCCGGGACTCTGCTTTCTCTTCTAGACGATATCAGTGCCTCGTGTGGGCAGCTCCTCTTCCCCAGGGGTGTGTCCCCTTACCGTTGGTTTTGGCGTATTCCTTCTCTGTGCTGCACACACACACACGGAGTCTGTTTTCACACACTGTGATGGGAAACTGGCAGTTTTTCTTATCTCTCTGCCAATGTCCTAGAGAGGTACATAGAATTCCCCCTCTCAAAAACTTTTCCTTCGCTTTCCTAAGGCTGCATGCATATTACTCATCAGTTCACATCTCTCCAAATTGGGGAGGGAAGTTTTGGTGAAAATTCTCAGGGTTTTATGGATTCATCTGTGTTCCTTCATACTATCTTCTGGGCTGGGGTTGGGGACAAGGATCAGGGGAGTAGCTGTGGGTAGTAGCGTGGCACATGGGATCAGAATATTTTCTTCATTCTCTTGTCCTTCTGTTTTCTTCCTTTCAGCACCTTTGCCTGAGTATTTCGAGTGAATTTTGAGTCAGCCTTTTCATCATAACTTTGCATTTCCTTCAGAATAGAAACATTCTTGCAAATGCTCAGTTTGAAACAGGCACTTCTTCTGTGGACAGGAGAATGGCTTTGAAAGTTCAGACGATAGCATTTCATTGCGTCAGTCAGTATCTGTGTACATAGATCCCTTTGTATGGTGGCTATTAGGCCTTAAGTTCTTGTGGGAATCACTGAGGGTTCTTGTGAAGAGTTCTAATCTTTTGATGCAGGTGCCCTAGAATGAGGCTGAGTAACCTAGGCATTGAATCATACATTAGATGGTTCTCATGCAGGTGATTTGGAGAAAATGAGCTGATGTGCTCAGCTTTGTGCTTGGGGTTGAGAGTCTGCTACAAGGAAGCTCTCTTCCTGGAAGTTTAGATAAGTCTACCTACTCTGTATGAGGGGATTGCCCACGTATAAGGAAGGGTATTTAACATCGGTAGACACATACCAGAAAGAGCTCTGATAACAATCTCTGGAAAAAGAATTTATTGGGCCTTTAAAGGGTATCTTTTTCTATGAAGAAGATGTTATTTTCTATGTAAAACGTGTTTAGAAGGTTTTCGTGGGTAGCAATGAGAAAACAAGATGCTCTGACAGTCAGTGGGCTCATGTCTGTGTTTGTTCCTGTAAAGTGGTGCTCCGTTAATCTCGGCATTTGGCCTTCTTCTGTGTGACGATGATATCGATTTTGACTTACAAATAGTTACATGGTTTAAATGAGGTCTTGTATGTAAAATTTTAGTGGGGAATTTAGCATACATTACAAAAACAATGATCAGTGGCATGGGTGATGAAAGTAAAAATGACGATGATGATGATGATGTGATGATGGTGACTTCAGAGAGGAAAAAGATGCAGAAGAAGATAAAAGTGGAAAGAGAAAGAGCTGGAGGAGGGAAGAGAGGCAGAGGAGAAGAATGGAAGATTATGTTTTTGTAAAATCTTTCTGCCCTTCCGAATGAAATAGATGAAGAAATGAATAGAGGGGAAGGAACAGACATTGTGTTAGGGCCAAATCTTAGGCAAGAGAACGGGAAATGTGGAGGAAAGGCTGGATGTATCCATTTTCAAAGGGGTATTGCTAGCTCAAATATCAAACTCTGATGACTGCATCATGAAGGAATCAGAGGGAATCCCCAAGTTGCAGTGAAGTTGACTAGGGGGCAGAGAAGAATACTACTCAGACCTGAAACAGAAGGAAGTCTTACCCTTATGACAGCACAGATGGACCTGGAGGGCATTATGCTAAGTGCAATAAGCCAGTCAGAGGGTGACGAGTACCATGTAAGTTCATTCATGTGTGGGTTCTAAGAACAAGCTGAACCAACAAGTAAAATAGAGACAGACTCATAAATAGAGCAGGCTGACAGCTCTGGGAAGGGGTGCAGAGTGGAGGGATCAGGCAAAAAGGAAAAAGGACTCATGGACATGGACAACAATTTGGGGATTTTGGGGGTGGGGGTATTTAGGGGGCCAACAGGTAATGGCATAAATACGATAAAAATACATTTAAAATATTGTGAAGTCAGAGCAAAACACAGCAACATGGGAGTAACTGGTAAAGAGCAGGAAGCAGACATCTGAAGCTTGCAGCAGATCTCGCGGTGCAGGTTGGAAGGCTCATCAGTCTTGCTCCAGTGCGTTGCTCGGAAATGAGATTAATTGAGCAAAGCTCCTCTGCAGGAGTCAGGACTTTCTCATCTCAACAGCCTGCCCTGGCCTGTGTTACTGTGTGGCCCTCTGGGAGTCAGAATGTCTGGCTTTGTCCAAAAATAACGTAAGGCATTTTTACACTTGCATGGGCAGATACACGCACACTCAAACATGCACATTTTCATTTCTTTTTTCTTAAAGATTTTATTTATTTATTTATTTTTAGAGAGGGAAGGGAGGGAGAGAGAGACAGAGAGAGAGAGAAACATCAATGTGCGGTTGCTGGGGGTTATGGTCTGCAACCCAGGAATGTACCCTGGCTGGGAATTGAACCTGGGACACTTTGGTTCCCAGCCCGCGCTCAATCCACTGAGCTACACCAGCCCAGGCACATTTTCATTTCTAAATGCGCACCTTCTGTCTTGAGAAGCTTCGTGTGGTATCAAGTGGGGAAAAGCGAATTCAGAGTTTTGTCTCCCCCACTGACTGTCTTTATGAAAGTCAGTAAGAAAGTTAGTTTTTCTGGGCACATTTTCATGCCTGGAAAAGCATCCGTATCTATTACACGCCGTGGTGAGGAAGTGGAAATGGTGAATGGAAACTGTTTTTCCAGCAGTACGGGTATAAATATAAGATGGTTGTAACGAGTCTCCTAGAGTAACAGGGGCTATCAATCAACCCATTTTTTCCTTGAGGTGTTCCTGTGCCTCTATTCTCCTGGACAAATAAACAT
This sequence comes from Phyllostomus discolor, assembly GCF_004126475.2. Classification (NCBI taxonomy): domain Eukaryota; kingdom Metazoa; phylum Chordata; class Mammalia; order Chiroptera; family Phyllostomidae; genus Phyllostomus; species Phyllostomus discolor. The sequence continues at coordinate 89,250,230 of NC_040913.2, read as the reverse complement.
TGATTTAGATCCTTTTTTCCGTAGTTCTTTTGCTTTTTGTTCTACCAAGTCAACATAGGGCAAAGATCTAAAACCATAAAAAAGAGACATCTAAATTTATAAATGGGAAATCCAGACCCTGTCTGAATGAGTAAATGCATAAAGTACATTAGGTTTGTAAAAAAATGATTATACAGGTCACCTACAATCTTTTACGAGTAGATACAGTAAAACTGCATTTATTTTATTTGTGTTATGACTGTCATATCAAGAGTGACATGTACGCATTTATTGGATAAAGCTTCACTTTGATGAAACATTTTGATTTATAGAGCATTTCACATACTATTCCCTGCCACGATTTTGTTCTCTTTCCATCAGCTCCTCGCTCTTACAAAGAACTTCTCTTAACTAACTTTTTTTAAAAATTACTTTATTGTTATTCATTTACAGTTGACTGCATTCCCCGCCCCCGTCCCCCACACCCCAGCCAAACCCACCTCCGTCCCTTGCTTCCATCCTCCCCCTTGGTTTTGTCCATGTGTCCTTTAGAGTAGTTCCCGAAAACCCTTCTCCCCACTGTCCCCTTCCCCTCCCCTCTAGCTATTGTTAGATTGTTCTTAATTTCAGTGTCTCTGGTTATATATGTCATTTGCTTTGTTCTTTTGTTGATTACATTCCATTTAGAGGTGAGATCATAGGTATTTGTCTCTTAACTAACTTTGATTGAATGAGGTTCACTATGGCCGACTCCTGCAGTCAAGACTCTGGAGAAACCAAGGCCATCAGCAGTATTTCTACCTCAAGGGGAATTATTTTTTGTTAACTTATTGGCACATTGGCATCATCTTATTTAGTTAGGGCCTACTTAGATTTTTCTTGTTATATTTTAAAGATATTATATATTAATGTAAACCTTCAAACACACAAGGATTTCAAAAATCAGCATTTCCATTGAAATATGTTTCATTTTTTCCAAATAAAATTGATGGTATAAATTTATTAAATTATTTAAAGTTCAGGTATTATATTTCATTTTACATTTTTCCCTCAGGGTACTATGTTGGCAGATGAGATTTTAGTAATTCCTAACTTAGATCACATACTATTTTGTTAAAGTTACAAATTACCTATAAAAAAAACAGAAGATATTATTTTATATCTTTAGTGACTTGAAATTAGGAACGTAACTACCATTTCTGACCCTGAAGTCTTGTACAGTATAAATTTAGTAATTTAACATACTGTAAATGAACCCTGGGATGGTAAAGAGAGTAAACATTTATTTTAATAAATGCATGACTCTTTGAGGGGAGTAGAGAGAAATAGTTATTTTATTTGAATTCTTATCTTGGCTTTTGTACATTTACCTAAATTATTAAACATACTTTTTAACATAAACCAGAGGAATGCTTAAAATTACATAGGGATGCTAATCATGGAGAAAAATACCTTTCAAAACTGAGACTATAAACACAATATTTGAGAATTGCTTTTTAAAATTTCATGTTACATCTCATTACAAGTGTTGTAATAATGTTTTTATTGCTAAAACTTAACACAGAATTAGGTCATTCATAAATCTGTTGCAATTAATGTTTCAAGACAAAACAGAAATAAAGATCTGTTATTCTTTTAATAAATACTCAGATTATAAAATACTTCTGTTATAACTTTGTTCCTAGTGATGAGACCCTTTATAAATCTGTTAGCTATTACAATATAATTTCACTTTTACCTAAAAGCTACATTTATTTAAATTTTATACATTTTTTCCATAAAATCTCTTAGCAACTAAAGTAAAATCTGACATTTATATCAACTCAACATTTAAGTGTGATGAGAAATTCAATTAAACACTCACTAGATTATAAATCACTGAATAGCACAGACCAGCCCCATTTTCCCCACTAGCAGAAAACAGTAGGCACTAAGGTAATATTTTGAATAAATTTATGAATAGAATAAATGAATAAGAAAGACATGCATCTATGGTCTATGAATGAAAAGGAGTCACTGATTGGTGTAATTATGGGATATGCATTTATTTTTTGACTGGAAAACCAATCTTCCAGCAGCATATATATAAAACTGGAAAGATTATCTACTAGAATATCATTCACATGAGTCTGATAAGCTAACTACAGTTTTCAGTTAAATGATAAATTTTTCCTTAAATCAGCAGAAGAGACTCACTTAAAATGTAGCATTACACTCTCCGATTTTTGATACCAGTAAAAAAAGTCCCTTACCCTCTAGAGCAGCAGTCAATCACTTTCTCTTGAGGAATCAAATTTTGCAGTATTAGTATATTTTAGACATCATTACTTAATTCTGACCAATGTGGAGAGAAAGAACTAGATTGTGACTGGAGAGGCGTAAATTTAGTTTTCAGTCCATCCTGATCTTCAGATTAAACAGATCTGGATACAGTTGGTAGGTTTAATTAATGGCTCTATTTATAAGCCTATATACATGCTCACATATACATGTAACATATATAGGGACATGCACAAAATACAGAGCAGTGCTCATTCTTGGTACATACCTACTGATTGGTTGCCATAGTGAATAAAAATTTACCAGGGGGTTTATTCCTCAGTTCCAGAAGCTAAAAATCTTTACTATGTCCCCACAGTGTGCTGTACTCCATCCCTCAAAGCTGGGTCTCCTTATCTAAAGCTAATCGGAGGTTGATATATGACTAACATAACCCATTATTGATTTTAATTGACCACAGTCATCCATACTAGAATTCCCTTATCTCTATTAAAATATATATATATTTTTTTTTCTTTTGAGCCAAATTACATGGGAAAGCATTTTTTTTAAATCCAGTAGTTGCTTGTTGAGAATGGTGTTGAGGCAAGGAAAAGTAGCTGGATAATCACCTACTGAATATGACTACTTCCCCCTGCACAACTCTGTCCTTGCCGCAGTGTCCTGAGTGCCCGAGTCCATGTGCTAGACAAACACTTCCACGGAGAATTCTTGAACAGACATTACAATAGTATTCCTCATACACTCCTGCGTTCAGAACTTGACTGTTTGCAGCGTCCAGAAGTAGGGTTAGCTCCTCATATCCCATCAACTGAACAGCTTCCCTTGGAGTGAGACGTTCTTCCTTTGAAGCAATCATTTAATTTCTTGGGGATCAATTTAGAGCAGCCACATGTAGGTAACTATAATCTCCATCATAAAGTGGGTGGCACGTATTGCAGCCAGAGAACGTCGCTGGCATCCACTTTGATTCTTGCTTTTTCTCTGTGTCAGGACAGATATTAGCAACACATTTCTGATCGCTTCTGTTGTCATTGGGAGGAAAGCGTGTCTTCTGCCCTTCTAGTTCGTTGGCTGGTCTATAATTAAATTCTTATAAGACAGACTCACAGGGGGAAATTAATTACCTATGTATGGAGAATGCTTAAGAATATGAGACACTTGCCCTGGCTGGTGTGGCTCAGTGGACTGAGTGACAGCCTGCGAAATGAAGGGTTGCTGGTTCGATTCCCAGTCAGGTCACATGCCTGGGTTGCAGGTCAGGTCCCCAAGGTGGGGTGCGCGAGAGGCAACCACACACTGATGTTCCCCTCCCTCTCTCCCTCCCTTCCCTTCTGTCTAAAAATAAGTGAATAAAATCTTTATTTAAAAAAAGAATATGAGACCTGCAGGCACTCCAGGCATTTGAGGCTTGTGTGCCATCTTGAACTAAGGAGGAAGGGTAAGGTTCTAGGGCTCCAAATGGGAGGAAGACAATTGACAGAGAGAGGAGAACTCGAATATCGGTCATGGCACGCAGACGCAATGAGACACAGAGGCGTTGATCTCCAGGCCCTGCCTGCTTCCCCGAGCACACCATCGCACGCCCCCATTCTTTGTAGTTTGCCTCTGGGGAGAGCTCTCTGCTGAGCGCAGACCCTCCAGCTAAATCCTTTCAAGCAGGTAAGGGAGAGGTCCAGGTTCTTCTCGAATCTGATGGGTCTTGTTTCCTTCCGCTCAAAGTCATCCACATTCCGGAAGGGCGCGTTTTAGAGAGGTTTGTTTTGAACCCCTTCATTGTGACTTGTAACAGAGATTTGTCAGTCTCAGTTCTTACTCTTTCCTGTTATTCATTCTATCTTTACCTATATTTTGCCCATTTATGATCTAGCCTTTGCGTGGGTGCGTGTGTATCTGGTTCCATGTCTGGAAGGGTACTGTCTCAGCCACTTCCTTCTCTTAACCTGAAATGGCCCAAATACGAAGAAAAACTTAATGGTGATAACAGATCTTTAGTGTGTATAAAAATATTTCTGATCTTTTGGCATGTTCATTTACTCTTAAAAAATGAAAGGCATGCTTGCCTGAAGAAAATTGTCAGATTTGTTCATGTCATGTTTTTACATTTTATTTGTAGGAAAATATTTTAAATATGTTATATACCTAGTATATCTCCAGACATTGGACAAATCATGGGGTAAAAATGAGAAAAATAAATATATCACAATTATTACATTGAAGGAATTTCTGTGTTTAAAGGGCAGATGTGAACAGAATAAAAGGAAATGCAATGTGAACTATAATTGTGGTATAAATAATTAAAGAAATAGGTAGGTTTATTGACCAAAAGAGAGAAAAAACACCCCAGCTCAGAATTGTCAGGGAATGCCTAATGGGTAAAGGGAAAATAATATTTTTCTTCCAGTTTGAACTCTGGTTAATTGAGATATTGAACATTACAAGGTCCAGGGCTCTATCACTTTTCTCTGTATTAATTGTGTGTGTGTATTTAATGATTTTTACAGTAAGAGCTTGGTGGTTGTTTCCATATACAAAATTAAATGCAAGCATGTTAAAATAATTTATGTAAATCAAATAAATGCATTCCATGATATTTCATAATTTTCTTAGTACAGTTTTTTAAATGATGGCACTTTCGTTACTATGCTTTATTCTTGAATAATCATAATCACTGCAAAATGAATTTTAAAGACATATAATTGAATTAATATGTGAAATAACAATGTGAGTTACATAGATGACCATATTTTCTTTGAAGCTAAATACTAGTATTCTTTCTAGTACACTAGTATAATCTTACTCATTTTTGTCTTCCATCCCTTCAACTTATGAGTCACCATGTGAGAAGTATCAAGAAGAAAATCTATAGCTAGTTTTAGGGGGCTCTGAGGATTTTAGTAATAAACACTTTCTATATAAAATTATTGTGCAGGTGGGAAAAAAGAATTCATTTCTATTATTGCATTATTTAAAAAATTTACTATGCAGGTTGTAGAAATAAGCTGTAAAATTTTGCATGTTTGCATTTGTAAACATGTTTTATTAGGACACATATTTGGCATGCTGCCCCCATTTTACTTTAGTGACCGAGATTGTTGCTTAAGAGAATAGTCTGCATCTCTAGCTAGGAATCGTTTCTTGTCGTTTCCTAGGTAGCAATGGAGGGACATTGCCCCCAGCAGGGAAAAAAGAGAATAGAAATAGAGATCTGTTCTAGCAATTCATGTAAAATGTAATGAATTACACAGGAGAAGCCGCACACACTGACAACAAGTAATCTTATTAAGAAACGTGAAATATCACCAGCTATTAAGTTAGTGCTTTTAAATCTCCCACATTTTAAGACAAAATAAAATATCTTAGGGAAAAATCATTTACTAAGACAATATTGAAAAAAGTTAATGTAAAATAGCTCATCATTAAAATTATGCACAGAACATCACTAATGTCTTATAGTAGTTAAAATTATCATAAGATCATTCTACTTTTGTTATGTAACAGAACTACCTATACACTTATAGATTATGAAATAAAGTCAATTTAAGGTCAATGAACTTTATGAAATCAGAAGTAAGCATGCTTATTTAAACATTTTAGGAATTATGTCACTTTTAATAATTGATTGCTGTAATTTAAATTTGTGCTATTCTTTTTCCATAAATATAAAGAAATTATTTCATAAACACAGGAATAAGTGGTATTTGATGTTTCTCTATGACATTTTCTGAAACATTGTGCCACAATTACAATGGGCAATTCAAAATTTATTATGCATTGCATAATTTATTACCACATTTCAGAAGGAATTAACATATGAAGACATTTCAGATAGGGTCTTCTAAAGTCTCTCTCTCTCTCTCTTTCTCTCTCTCTCTCTCTGCCTCTCTCTCTCTCTCTGTCCCTCTCTCTCTTTCTCTGTTTTTGCCTTCCTCTGTCACACTCTGGCCTAATTTTCCCCACCCTCTGTCTGAAACTGAGAACTTTTGAACATCTCAGTGTCTGTGACAGGATTGAATTTATGTATGGTTGACATTTAAACTAAAATGTTATTATGGAAAATGCCAGAGAGTATAGAAGTTAAGTCACCTGTTAGAGGACCTAATATACTTTATAACCTTGTAATTTTTATCAGATTTACAAGATTCGTTGTCTTAGATAAATTATGTTATGCATAAACTTGAACTTTCTCTTGGAGTAAATAAGTCATTGAAAAATAATAAATTGCAAGGTAAAGAATTTAAATGGTCTGTTTAAACACCCTAGGGTAAATAATAGGTATACTACTTTTGTTTGGAAAGAATGAAAGCTCCAGTATAGGGGAGTGTATACTTGAATTTAGACTAACCAAATCACCCATATATCTTCTAAACATAAGGCATCTCTGATGGACTGAAGTATATGTTCTTTCACTGGAAAGCCGTCAACATTTTCCCATGGTTGAGTTTTTTGCATGGAAAAGGGACAGTTTTAAATTACTATACTAACATGCAACATGGATAAACTCGCTACTTCCATCAACCTTGGCTCATGGGAGATATAAGAGAATATACATTCATAGTCTCAAATTACTTAAAATCTAATCGAGAGGATTAAACATGCCCAGGAAGCAAATTGCTCAAGATTCACAGCGAATCAAAAGTGAAATACTAAAGCACTAATGCCTAGATACCAAAAAAAAATACCCGATAAACATGCACGATTTAGTTTATAAACATTGCTAACAACATTTCTATTTTTTTCTTATTTGACATTATACATTTCATCAAGGAAGTCGTTGCATATTCCATTTGCTTATTGACTCCCTTGAATATTTTGTGTGGTATTAAGAATAAACTTGTGTATTATATTTTAAATTTCAATAAACAGTTCTGAAATGGTTTTAAATAACATAACCACCACATTATTTAAATACAGTTAAATATCCAAATAGAATTTCTTACTGCTTAATATTTTTGGAGAAGGGACTGGAAATGAAGACTTCATGTTCCTTTAAAGTTGTTACACTTGTAATTAACAGAAAGCTACATAAACATGTCCATTTCTTCACATTTTATTCCACGGAGACGAGTTAAATGCATCTATGCAGGACAGACAGAGTTGTCTTAGTGCATTCTTTATGCTGATAGGCTTACCCTGGTGTTGCTCTGACTCCTCAGCATAGCTGATCTGAACACCAGGGACTTCTGGCCCTGCTGGCCTGGGAACTTGGAGGTTTGGGGCAAATTAGGGCTCTCAGCATCTTCACTCAGTGTCGTCATACCCTCTCATGTCACCCTGAAGGTGCTAAAGTTTATTTTAACTAATGGGCAATCTTATGACCCTCTAAGTGGACAGAAAGAGTTTTGACATCCTTCCAGCTAGAGAGCAAAGAATTGATTTTAAACAGCAGCAGTGTGAAAAACAGAAGTCCTAAATATGTTTTTGAGAGCATCGAGGAGGCTAGGCCGCAGACACGGCCCAGGCGTTTGGTAGGGGCCCTGCAGGCGGCTTCAATCCCGGCACCGCTTGCGGTCCTTTCTGACTCTCTGGTTCACCCTGTGCAACCGGCCACCTGCATGTAAAACGTGGTTTCCCGTGGACACACAAGTCTGGGGGAGGAGTGATTTCTCTAGGATATTGGGAAGGAGGGAACCAGGAAAAGCGATTTAACAAAACTGATGTAAAATGGAATGATCCAAAAGGCAGAGAGAAACAAAAATAAAATTTGAGCTCTAGAGAAAATTCTGCCACCGTGAGCTAAATTTTTCAGGCTTCCTGGCTTCCAAGTCCAATCACTAGCCAATGAAGACGTCTGGTACCTGAAATACCCTCTCGTTTCTCTCTTTTGCCGTTGTCCCCATTACCCCCAACAGACTCAAAGGGCTTTGTGGCTCCTTCTGAAGTGAAATGTAACTAAGATTTTTAAAATAATAATTAGAATATTATTTAGCCGACAATAAACACTTTATACACAACCAAAACTGTCCAATTCTTACACCTCCTAGGGTACCGATTTGGCTCTGTGTTAAGAAGAGAAAAAGACAAGGGAAAAATAAGTTTTGTGAGTCCTCATCCCACAATATAGCACACTTAATTAAAAGAGGAAGTTCCCTTGGCGGTGATAGAGTTGTGGGGAAAAGAACTTTGCCCCCTCCTAAATGAGAAATGTTTAAATTAGGAGACCACCGCAACAGTCTGTGAAATCTTCAAGTGTCCAAATAAATTTCTAATTATAGGGAGATTCTCATTAAATTGTGAACATGTATAATTACAGAAAGGTTTTCACTTAATTAGAATCTCATCAGAGCTTCCATCTGCACTGAGATTTTGATAATAGAGGTCAGGACCTTTTGGGGTTGATGGGGGAAAGTAGGTCAAAATATGAGGGAGTTATGGATCCATCATGAAGTTTGGGGCATAAATACCTTTTATTGAATGAATTTATTGAAGACCGAGAATACATGTGATCATGAAATATGAGGGATGGGAGCCAGCATGATTCACACTGAGGCCACCTGCTAAGCAATCACGCTCTTAGCGATACCAGTGAAATATGACCGAGCGTCACATTGTTGAATTGTACGTATTGTAGGGGGAGGAAATTGCCCCACTGAAAGGAGACGAGTGTGGCGAACTTTAGAGCAGCAAATTTGCTGTTTTTGCAAGATTCCACATATGGAATCATGGTTATCCTGCTGATAAACTTCAGACAGTAGTTCCCCAGGAAACCATAAAACAATTTAATTTGAGAAGACAGCTGAAATTGAACACTATAAGTTTATATTTCACGTTCATTATAGCAGTGCATGGGGATCCACTTATTCTGACAAGGACAGCAGAGAGCAAAACCATCCCTGAGCCTTGCTTGTTTTTGCATATACTAAAAAATGTTCCATTCTAAACATCGCCTCTTTCACTTGGATAATGTGTTAAAAGAATGATTGTTGTTTCGATGGCTTTGTTGAAGGCACCGTTTCTGTAAAGGTGATTTCTTAAACATCAGTGCTTTCAAAGGAATAAAAACCTGGCTGAACACCAGCCGTTTACCTGGCCATGGAAATGCAGCCACACACAAGCTAGAGTGTCTTCCCGGAGGAACCCTAGGACACATGCCCGGGTAATACTAATGCGGCATTGCAAGTCATGTAAAAAGAACGTATACGATAATAAGGAAACAGAGTAGGAAGGAACTGAGTGACTCCTCTCCTAACTATACAAAAATGGAGCACTTAGTTGTCCCTTTAAACCATTTTTGTTGAGGCCATTCTGTTTGATCAAAGCCCAGTGCTGCCCAGCCATCAGTTCGTCGTGGGCGCCCCTTCTTTTGACATCAGCTCTTTGCGTTAATTTTAAGTAGCAGAGGCCTCGTCTCACGGCCCGACACGGTGCAGTCACCTGAGACCCAGCAGGAAAGGGTCATCGCTGTGCCCTGTGCAGGTTACCAACGCACGGGGAACACATTTTATTTCTCATGAGTGACAAGGAACCCTGCAAAAGCCCTTAATCACTGATGTGTCTTTGCAAATGTGCTGGCAAATTTGTATTAATTCCGATCAATACATACTTATTCAGCAAGTGGTTTGTTCAAGGCATCGCGCTAGCTCTGAAGAAAAACACAACTCGAAGATGTAGTTTTTCCCCTCAAGGAATTTAAGATTGAATGGGGAGAATGGAGATGTGAATAATGAATCCTGACAGCAATCAAAATGCATTAAATGCTAAATGAAGGTTCGCGTAATTGGCTGTGGTAGAAAAAAATACCTCCCAGTTTAGCTCCGTCTCCCTGGTCACTAACTCAGTGAAGGTTCCTTTCTGTCTACAGTATGTTAATGCAGCCGAATTCCAGCCGGCCTCCCCTGCTTCTCTCCTCCCATCTCACCCACTCTGTAAATGACCACCTAATTTGTGGTCCAGACCAGGGTATTTTTGAGAATTGCGGGGGGTGGGGGGCAGTTAATAAAGACACCAATAGAACAATCATGAGCCAGGACTGTCCCGGCACATCTGTCTGAGAGACGACCCTATGCACGCTTCATGCTGAAGCCAAGTGAACATTCGTCACGTGTCCTGGTCAGGGTGCATTCTGACTCCAAATGACTGAGTAGGTCTCCTTTACCCTTCACGGGACATTCTAGCCTCTCTCCTGGGCCTGAAGGTGTCCTCTCGACCCGATATCTCCTTCCTGATGCAGCAGCGCTTTCCAATTGTGTGACTGGGAGCCAGTTGCTTGCCTCCTTAAGCATCTGTTACCCGACGTATCAAATGGAAACATGATTCCTACCACAAAGGATTGTAGGGTTGACTCACTCACTATAGCACCTGCCACTCATGAGACCCTCAACGATGTAGCCAAAGCCAACTGTATTATTTAGTAATGTTTCTGCAGGTTTTGAGACAGTCATCTATAGAACATCCTACAGAAAATTGGCTAATTTTATTTAATGTTTATATTTAATAAAAATTTTCTATGGCAATATTTTCATCTCATGATTTTTCTTATTTTTCTCTCACTACTAAGAATTGTTCTATGTTCATTATAGTTTAATTATTTTACACTTGCATTTTCCTATTGATTGAACCTGATAGTTTACTAACAGTTTTTATTCATTTATTTATTCATTCAATGAATCTATTCTAGATCCACTGCTCCTGATTTACTTCAGTGTTTAATACTTATTCTTATATCTCTTTAGTTACTTAAATTAACCCTGAGACACTTTGATTCAATTTATATTTAGTGTTTGTTCATATTTATTCGAACTACCAATTCACCAGATTTTTTTGCAAATTATGTTTATATTATATTATTTGGGTTTCTCTGGAGAAACATACCAATGAGGGTGTGTGTGTGTATGTGTGTGTGTGTGTAAAAGGAGACAGAGGTGAGAGAAAGATACAGTGAGAGGCAGAGAAACAGGTTATTTTAAAGAATCGACTCATGAGTTTGTGGTGTTCTCAGTAAATCCAAAGCCCACAGAATAGACTGGGAGGCTGGAGACCCGGGAAAGAGGTACAGTTCAAACACAAGGGCAGTCGGGGGGCTAAATTCCTTCTTGCTCAGGTAGACCGGATTTTGCTCTTTTAAGAACTTCAACTGATTGGATGAGGTTCATCTACACTATTAAGGATAATGTGTTTTACTCAAAGTCCACTGAGTTAATGTTCCTCTCATCCCAAAACACCTTCTCAAAAACATCCACAATAATATTTGTCCAAATATCTGAGCCTAGTTCCTCAGACAAGTTGATACATAAAATTAACCACCAAAATGGCCTTTAGTAAAAACTGATAAATAATTTAAATATTTATTATTGAAAATAGTCTATAATTATAGAAAAGTCTTTCCTATGTTTGTTTATAAAAATAGAGGGACTAGTTGTTTATTATCAAATAATACTTTATAGAAGTAAAAATCATTCCTATTCAATAGAATAGGAATGTTTTGTACCTGAAACAGTTTTCATTCGTTACCCATTTTAACTTTATATACAATGGATATAAATGTATACAAATATGCTTCACATAAATTAAATATTATTTATAGTATTCAGCATTCCCTCAATGTAGCAACAACTTAATTTTATCTCTCACTAAATCATTAATTCTCTTGTGGAAAATTTTTAATATTTAGAAATTATATCCTGAATAATAAAGTTCAAAACTTGCACTAGTAATTATTGAAAACAAGAAAACCAAGTTTGATGTTTGATATCCAAGTTTTCTATGTATTGGTATAGAAAGCAGACCTGGGTTGACATTCACATTTTATTACCTTCATTTATAGATTTAAAATAACATTTTAAAGAGGATTCTGGCCTTTTCAACTCAGTTGCATTTGAAGGTCTTCTCTCCTACGTCATGGAGACTTTTGGAGAAGACATCTTTCAGGGGAGGAAAAAGGACTCGTGGACATGCGTGGCGATTACTAAGGGGGGAATACGGGGACTAAAAGAAAATGGAAAGCATACAAAAGGATTAAATAATTATAAAAAAGGAAGTTTGGTCATGTCCCTGGCTAAATGACCTACTAAATCATGGGAAGCTCCACTCAGCTTGAGGCAAAAGGAATCCAGGTGATTTTATTCGCTGTAATCTTGAGTTAAGAGAGAGATTTTTCAGACAGTTTTCTTCAAGGACGTGTAGTCCATGTATAGTCAAATACTGCAAACACCTACTTTTTAAACAACTGAGGGAGCTGAGGGACAGAGGTGATTTTACCGCATCCTCACACGGGACTGCACTCACTTGGTACCCTGCAGTAGTTGCGAGGAGTGTCATGGAAAGCGTGTGATCCTCATGGAGTCCGACCCGAGATGATGCCAAGGCTTTCTAATCAGCCACTTTTGTCAGTGGGAGAGATTTCAGTGTCGTCTCACAACCAGAAGTACGTTTGGTACATTCCTGGAGCGATTGTTGTTTCACTGTCTGAAACTTTTAAAATATTTGACTTACTAGATTTACCTCTCTGCACTGACTATTTGAGAGTCCAGAGCCAAATATGAGTTCCATATATATTAATGCTAATATGACTAGTAATATTCATAACTAAAAATCTATTAATATTAAGCATCTATCCTAGGTGAGGTATTTGTAGGTTATGACATATAATTTTATTTAATTCTCCACAAAATCTTTTAAAAATGCATATGAGAATGAAATTATACCAGTGCTATTCCTGAGGTCCTTGTTAAATTCAGGCTTTTCTTTTGTAGCATTTTTCATTAATAAGGTTTGGTTACAGTTTATGTAACTTTGTACTGCTTAAATCCTTTGCAAGCGCAGCTTCCCCTAGAATGCAAACTCAAATGAGGGGAAGTATTTTGTCTGTTTCATTCACCGTTGTAGTTCCAGTATTTAATCTAGGTGCCCCAAAACATTTAGTGAATCACTGATTGAGTGTAAAAGTGCAAGTGTTGATTGAATATAAATGAAATATACATTTATCTTCAAACACACCCAATTGTAAGACAGAGACTGAATAGTATAATTTTCCTATGAGCATATTGAAATAATACACCCATCTAGCCGTGTCCTGAGAGGTACGTATGTAGGTAGATGGTGACATCCAACAGGTGCTCAGTAAGGCATAATTATTATATTCTGACAATCAGACAAGATTCAGTATAAAAACATTGTTCTGCAATATGTCACAGAATGGGAAATGAAAATATAGGGCAGAAAGTGAAATAGTTCCCTGTTAAATTATAAAATCATTGCTAGCAATATCAGGAAGAGGAGAAAATAAAACATTTCTGACGAAGCAAATGCCAAAAGAGATATAAGAGGTTAAGGAGAGCATAACTGATGTGGTGAAGAATGCATTTCCTTGACTTCTAAAATAGATTATATGTCAGGATGGAATCTGATTATTGTCACTATCAAGATAGAAATTTAAAAATGTTCTAAGGCTGCAATAATAATACTTAAATTGTAGTAAGCATTTTACAGCTTACAAGATAATCCCAGCACAATGCTTTCACATAGATATGTACATTTTGCAATGAGGTTAAGCCATGTGAGTCTACTGATACTTGACTTTTTGATTACTAAACCCAAAATACAATAAATAATAATTTTATATCAATCTACAAGTTCTCAACACTTTTATAAAAGTCTATAGCTTTTTAAAGATTATTTTATTGTTGTTTAAGTACAGTTGTCTGCATTTACTCTACCACTCCCCCCGCCACCCCAGCCATCCCCACCTCCCTCCCCTGATCTACCCCCCCACCTTGCTTTTGTCCATGTGTCCTTTATAGTTGTCCCTGGCCGGTGAGGCTCAGGAGGTTGGAGCCATAACCGTTCCATAACCGAAAGGTTACAGGTTTGATTTCTGTTCATGGCAAATACCTCAGATATAGGTTCCACTCCAAGTCTGTGGGGTATGATTCCCCATTCAGGTGCACCCATACAGGAGGCAACCAATCAACATTTCTCTCTCACATCAACGTGCGTACAACTGGAAACCCACTGGTACTACTTTGCTTTGTAGAAAAAAGCAAGTAAAACTGACTGAACTTATAGAACTTAAGCACCTTCCTGATTTTATATATATATATATATATATATATATATATATATATATACACACACACACACACACACACACCCTCAAAAGTAATGTCTTGAAGACCATCCTGCAAGGCAGGACTACTTAGCCTCTTAGGAAGAATGTTTCTCAAAAACAGAAAAGGAAAGAAATTAAACTGCATCAGCTGGGATCTTCATCACCCAGGCGTGAGAACAATGCCCCTCCTCTCAGACTGCCTTGTAAGTCAGAGAAATCTTCTTAAGCAGACCACCGGTCTAGCAACAGATACATTCCGCAGAGGAAGATGCATCACTCAGATTGAAAGTATTTTTTCTAAGAGAAATGGAATTAAATAGTGAAAGTCAACCAAACTTGTGATAACGAGATTTTACAACAGACACCCTGCAGGAGTGATGGGAGGGGTGTCAGGGTCCCGGGTCCCCAGTGCCTGGTCTCCCCTGCCCCCAGCAAGAGGGGGATTATTTGTTGAGTACAGCCCCTGTGTGTGCATTGTCCAGCCTGGCGGTGCGTGATCCTCGCAGGAAACAGAGATACGACAAAGGGAATGTGGACAGACTTGTTTACGTTTGCTAAGCCTATGTAGGGAGGAAAAGGAAATCTACCAAAAAGAAAAATAAACAAAGACACACTGTAATGAGTCTGTCTAATGGGAAAGTCGGGGCTGATGAAGGGTCTGCTGCTGATGCGCTCCAGAGTTAGACACAACCAGATCACGGAAAATGTTCAAAAGCCCTTCTGTTATCACTTGACTTGCTTTCGCTCATTTGTCAGAGGGTGTCCGCAGCCCTTCCTCCTGGAGCAAGCCTTCCTTTCTCTGGCTCGCCCTGCAGCACGCCCTGCTCCTCTGCCAGCGTGCCCGGTCCCCCAGCGGGCACAGTTAGGGGCGAGCGTTAGTCCTTCGGGACGCGGTAGAAGCTCTTGAGAAGCTCTGCACACGCGCCTGCGTGGCACGTTGCTGCAGTTTGGGTCAGCTGGATCCACTGTTCCATAGTCTGGACAGCCTGAGCACTATGGAATCACAGAAATATGGAAACGAAAGAACAAAGGAAAGAAGGAAAAAGACATAACCCGAGTAATGCGTCTCTATTCAGCTTCTTCTGCACAACGGTCCTTTCCGTATATCTGAAGTCGGTGGAAGATTTTTTTCAAATGCTAGTCAAACATGCATGTTTACATACCACGAATGCGGGTTGGCTAACCATGTTGCCTTCACAGGCGCCGTTGAGTGTGGTCACGCTGAAACACCTACACTGCTGAGCAAGAGGATGAATAAGGTGCAGAAGCAGTATATCAATAGTGGGAGAGGGAATGCTGATCATTTTTTTCTACGTGTTGGCAAACAGCCTCTAATTGTATTGATGAGTGTAGTTGGAAGAAATGGCTTTTAAATGCATAATGAAACAGTACATCTTCATTTATCCAGCACCTCGCTGCTTGGCAGGGGGATCGTTTAATTGCAGGAGTACAGAACGTCACAGTAAACATGACAAGGTCTCTGTGTGCTTTGCTTTTTCCGCGGCCGCTCAGACACGGACTGGCTGCACCATAACAGTGGGATGGGGCAGGGGATAGCTGCACTGTAGGAAGAACCGTAGAGGATGGTTCTTCTCTGTAACACAGTTTAGAACAGGAAACTCTCAATCTGCATGCTGCCTACTGACTTGGTTAAAGGTAATTTAAAGTGAGGATTTGCCTTGACGTGCCAGAGGATTGGGAGTTTTTAGATTCCCAGTATAAATGCATTTGATAAAATAAGCAAATATCCAAATGAATCTGTCGGACTTTTTAAAGTTGTTTTCCCCCTTTCTTTCCCGATGTGTACCCTTGAGTTCCGATTCCTGTGCAAAGCCCTGGAGACACACAGACAAATTCCATGTGGTCCTGGCCTGTAAGGGACCTGGAGCCTGGTGTCAGAGGCAAGGGGTGTGAACAGAAGATTCTAGTGTTGTGGTGCAGGGATGCTCAGCTCCGGCTGCTGTGGGGGAAAGGCGGCTCGGTCTCCCAGGCAGGCGGCCCTGCTGAGCTGCACGGAGCATTGAAGGAAGGGGACACGGGATGAAAGCTGTGTCCGGCAGAGCAGGCGAGAGCAAGATCCTGAGGAGCCTGGCATTTTGTGCCAATGATGGTAGGTTTTACCCAGTGGCCTGTAGGGCAAGCCTGGAACTTTTTAAAGAAGAGAGTGACATAGTTAGATCAGCATTTTAGAAAGATCGTTGAAGCAATTTCGTGGAGTAAAGATCAGAGAGCAAAAAATGAGAGCATTGCCTATATGTCCTCACTTCATCTGGATAATGTTTACATTTCAGAACGAATGAATCACATTTTTCAGGGACCACAGGCCCATAGCTTGTAATTTTTTCCAATGAAGGTCATTAGCACAAATTAAATATCCATTATCCAAAGTTGTTAAGTATGTGACTCAAGTTTAAATAATCTTGATGATTGAGCTAAAAAAGAATATATAGAATTTTGGGTCAAAAGCATACTGCATTGTGTTTGTATTTATAGCATTTTCCAGGGAAGGCCGGGAAAGTGACGATTCCCTGAGGCTCTGTGCTGTGTTCCCCTTCTTTCCCTGTAATAGGGGACACAGCACAAGGCGCAAAATGAGGCCGGCGTCAGCCACGTTGCCCCCATTTCCAGTGGGTTGCCGATATCATTCCTTTGAAACAAGTAAAGTCTACATTTATCTCAGGCAGGCGAAAAAAAAAAAAAAAAGAAACCTGCAAACCCATCCATCAGGGAACTTGGATCCCGGACCAACGTGAGCGAACAGAGCTGTGTAGCTCGGAGCAGTTTCCAAGTCCGCCGGAGTTTCCGTTGCTTTAACTCTAAAATCCCTCTTGGAAATGGCGACACTAAAGTTATCTTTAGTTCTTTAATGCTAATGGTGTTTATACCATCTCATCAAATCTAGTTAGAGATTCTGTAGGCAGGGACCGTGTTCAGTCACCTCAGAATGGGCAAAGGGAAGATCTGTCATTACACGTTCTATGGAGAGCGAACATTTCTCTCAATTTCAATGAAACATGAGGTATAAAATAATAGCACCATCTTTTCTGAATGTTGAGGTTTATGTACAGATGATAAGATACTTATTTATCTTTGTCAAGAATGGCCTTGTGTGGGAGTTTTCAGACCCATGTGAAACTCCAGTTTAAAATGTGGCACCATAAATCTTCGCATAATTGTATACATGCAAGGAAGGGTCAAAACAAACAAACAAACAAACAAACAAAAAAACAACTGAAAACCAGAACCACCTTCTGGAGGGCAGGCCTCTTGCAGTGCAGGCCTCCCTGGCTAAGTGAGTGTCCTAAGGACGTATCAGTATTGATAGACCAGCAGGCGTTGTTGTGAGAGGCTGCGTTCATCTTCAGTGAATGTTTTGAAACCTTTGAACACGTGTGCCCAGTTCATGATGGGTGATTCAGGAGCGCACTTGCCCACACCGCACTGAGTGTTCAGCAGTTTTTGACCGAAAACAGCATGACCTCCATGCTCCACCCTCCATATTCACCCCATCTCATCCTCAAAAAAAAAAAGTGATTTTCTTTTTTTGGTTTCTCTGAATGACAAAAATCCTCGAAGGGAAACAGTTTGCTGATGTGGAAGAGGTGAAACAAACAAACAAACAAAATGGCAGAAGCACTAAAGGCATCAAAATCAATGAGTTCAAAAACTGTTTTGAGCAGCGGAAAGAAGTCTCGATAGGTGGAGACTGAAGTTTAAACATGTAAGAATAAATACACACTTCTAAATAAATGAATCCTGGCTTTTGGGGTGTTTTCAATCAAAAATATATGATTGAGATCTTATCCCTGAAAATCCACGTTTTCTTCCCCAAGTCATCCTAGTATTTAGCTCCCTTATTAAAATAGGAAAAGTGGGCGTGGTCTGCGTGAGTGTATGTGAGTGAACGGTTGACGGCTGCCCGTATCTGATCTCGACTGCACTGCCGAGACCCCGGAGCAAAGGAGTGGCTCTGCCCTGGCCTAAACCACTTCAAAGTCACAACAGCTGAAACCACCTGGATGCATCCCATTCCTTTTTAAAATGCGACTTTGACAGTTCCCCCCAATTCCTTGATTCGAGTGACAATGAAAAATAATCATTAGTTAGTACCTTTACCAGATCATACTGGAATGCTCGTTGGAAAGCATTTCCAGGTGATGCCATGGCATGGCTACCAATTTTTGCATAGATCATATTGTAAATGTGTACCAGAGAGACAGGATTACTTATCACCTGATTTACCTCTGAAATGCTCACTCTGTCTCTGTGGAACTGATTAAAGCAACAATCTGAGGCTGCGTGCAGGGGAAAATAAATCAATAAAAATTAAACACACACACATGCTCAAATAGATATGTATCAAGTTCAACAATTCCTATACCGACTGCTATAGGAATTTTGGAAATAATAGGTAAATAATAAGAAATAAGAAGAATGTTTACCTGTTATCCCAACATGCAGAGAAAATACTCTTTAACATACATGTGTACGCATACTTTGTTCATCAAATATGCACACACCACACATATATTTTTTAATCAAGCATAAGCCCTAAGATTTGGACACTGTAGGCCCTGTGCCCTGCAAGTTATTTATTGCCTGCCTTTGTTTATTTATCAACATATTCCCAAATTGGTGCACACTCTGGCCTACAGCATGCCGTGTAACCTCTGGGTTTCCATTTCATACAGATTCACCGAAGCAGCAACCCACTATCCGTTCACTTCTTTTTTTTTTACTACCGCTGCCATGAACATACCTGTAGTCGGATCTTTCCACACAGTCATGATTTTCTTACAACAAAATCCTAAGCATCAAACATGTCTGCATCATAGACTAGGGTGGTGGTCTCACTGGTCTGCATGCTCACCATTAAACACTGAGCATTTACAGCCCCCCGCCCGCGCTCTCGGGAAACAATGGGTATTTTCTTCAACAGCCTAGCCCAGCTGTGTTTGGAGGAAACCGACTGGAACAGTAAAGTGGTCGATCACGCTCTGGAACTGCTATGCACTGAGTCTCTGTTTCGGGGATTCACACTGCACACTGAAATGTGAGGGCGATACGCTCCACCAGTGTGTTTTGTCAGCCCAGGATTTCCTGAAGCTCGGTGCCGTGCACCCTTTATTGATGGAACCG
Organism: Phyllostomus discolor; assembly: GCF_004126475.2. Classification (NCBI taxonomy): domain Eukaryota; kingdom Metazoa; phylum Chordata; class Mammalia; order Chiroptera; family Phyllostomidae; genus Phyllostomus; species Phyllostomus discolor. The sequence goes on along the minus strand of NC_040913.2, from coordinate 89,230,786 downwards.
CTATGAAGGTACTGGAGCCATTAATGTTGCGTAGAAAGCAGTTTTCGGAACAGCGAGTGTCCACTTTGAGGTCATGTAACTGGCAGTTACGGAGCACACTGAGTTGACTACATGATACCCGTCCCCCTCCCTCCACACCACAAACTACTAGCGGAGTGGTGTGCCCAGTCAGAACCCTTTCTTGTCACCACCAGCGCTGATAGGGCACAGAACAATTCTAACGCCCCCAAAAGTACCGCATGCTGTATTTTGTTTCAGGTTTTCTCCCACGTTACCCCTTACTGTTGAAGAGTTCAGCTTCTGGTACGTTGCTATTTCTCTCCAGTCCTAATGCTTGGTCATTTAATATCACTGCACGTTCTTTCCAATCCCCCAAGCACTCAGGGACTTAACCTCATCGTAGTCACACATTCATACGTTGACCTTGTTGATGCCAAGTCAGCAACACTCAGTCATCTGGACTTCCGGGATGTCATTCATGTACATCACTTACCACACACACACACACACACTTACAATTATGCTTTAACACTCTCGGAACCAAACATATTTCATTCTAATGCTTTTCAGCTCTCCCTCTGCACATCACCCAACCCGTATTCTCACTTTTCTTCTCACCCCGCATTACAGGCGGCAGGTGGAATGGAACTAATGCTGTAGAGAGACATGAAGCAGGAACAGACACCGGGAGCATTTGGATACACACTGGGTGGCACGGGGGACGGAGCCCCCGGACACCTGCGGGAAGGGTTTCTCCGGGAGAGGTCGCAGCCCCCGGGGGGAGGCCGGTGTGGTCAGGGCTCATGAACAGAGGGCCGCCCGTGCAGGGCTGAGTGAGCTGGGGAGCCGTGGGAGAGTCCGGAGGGGCAGGGGGTGGGCGCCGACGTTGCATGTGAGTGGAAACTCCACCGGCTCTGACCCGAGAAGAGAGAGGAGCAGAAGGGCAAACCACAGATCCCGGCGTTCTGAGAATCCCACTGCAAAGAGTCCCCCTGCTGCCTCGTTGGAGACGGTAAGCAGAAACGTGTACCGTTCTCTGTTCATCATCAGTCAGCATCCATCTGGAAATTCTGCTTTCGCTGAGGCCTTGTTTCACTGCGTGTGTTTGTGTGCTTTGCCTGGCGTGGATATTAAATAAGAGATGAATCAAAGACGTACCTGGGTCTGTGTGGAGAAGCGTGTTGCGGCCACACCCAGAGGCTCCTGGGCGAGACTGAAAGCCGGCCCACGGACACCTGGGGACCACGCGTTGCTGGAAAACAGCACATGCATCTGCCAGTTGCCCACAGCGTACGCCACACAGTCTGGCCCGGAAGACATGCTCCAGCGTTGACCCGAATGGGCTCCTCGCCCGAACAAGCAGAAGCTAAGGGTACCCACGCCGGGGTGGCCTCATCCCCGGGTTGGTTCAGAGCTGAGAGTGAGACCGGCGCTCAGCCAGAGGCCCTGCTTCCATAGTTAACACCAGAGGGGCCAGGGTGGCCCCACGGAGAGATGCGAGAATCGCTCTCTGGTGAAAGGGACAAAGAGCCCGTGACTCCCACGAGGTTTTTTCTACGTGTGGCCTTGAAAAGTTTGGAAAGTTTCAGACCGGAAAACGAACATAGCACAAAGCACAACTTGTCTTCAGAAAATGAGAGATTTGTTCAGGTTGAGAACAAATTCTTAAGTTTATCTGAGTTATTACCCTTCGTGGCATACAGGTACATGGCTACAATTATTCATAAAGTATTTATTACTACAGAAAGCATGACATAGTGGTCAAACATCTTGCTTAAAGGCCCTGGATAATTTGTACGGGTGGTGTTAGCCAGCCGCAAGGGAGTAACTTTCCTAGCCGTGTGTGGGAGCAGCAGCCATGCGAGCCCCAGAGCCTGAGCAGGATTTAAACTGGCAGGTACGGCATTGGTTCTGCTCCTAATCATACGTCACCCTTTGTTGTGATAGCCAACAAATCCATTAACCTATCTGAATTGAGGCAGTTAGGTTATAATTACATTCTTTATTAGATTCCTTTGTCTAGATTCAAACAAAAATGATGTAAGTGGACTGTCTTCTCCAACTAAAATCTAATTTCTGGAGGTCCTCTACCCAGTGGCTAGCAGGGTTTCTGGCTCATAAAAGGTATCTGGTAATATTTAACTTGTGTGCCGTGATAGAAATGCGTTACCACAGCGGTGCTGTGAAATTATCGGGCATGGTGCGCTAACCGGTGAGCTGGACACTGCTGTTGTCATGCACCAATCAGCCCTGAGAACAGCATTGTTGTAGTAAGTTAATTAGCTCAGTTTCAAAAAGCGTTCAGTTTGCAGGCTCTTCATCAATAGGTACATAGCAAAGTTAATGTATCTGGGAATTTCAGAATGTTTATATTATGGTTTAGAACAACCAATTGTTTCTTAATTTGTAAGATGAAATCACATCTTTTCAACAGTGTTGTCTGAGTTAAGGTTTTAATAAGTTAAAATTTAGATGTACCACACCTTGGATTATCAGCCCTGGTAGACAGTAGATTTGGAAGAGAAACTGGCCCACTAAAAGCCCAGAATTTACTGTTTTGCAAATGACCACAAAGAAATAGAGATAATAGAAAAATATTTATTACTAGCAATATTAGAAGTATGCTGAATCCCCTTTCTTATGCAAATACTTGTAAGATATTGTACATCATATTTTTATTATTTTTCTTTTAGGAATGGGACAAACTTGCATCTTTTTATCTTATTTTATCATAAATGAGGACAAAAAGTTTTTCCTTCATTTTCTTTTGTTTTTGGAGTAAACATAATATAGAAAATTATCTTTGGAGTGTTATAGGTTGCTCTTATAGCCATGTTGAAATACCGTTTATTTCAGTGTAAATGATACTCACAGGTGACAAAAATTAAGTTCATTGTAATACAATCTTGCTGAAACATATAAATATGCATCAAAAGATGAATTCCCCTATAGGGTTCAAAAAAAGGAAGGCTTCTTACAGGTAATATGAGAGAGCATTAGTCCAGATAAATTCAATCAGAAGCCTCATTATATTTGTATGGAATTTTAAAGAAAATGAAAGGGTAACATTGGAGTTGCATACATTATTTACAGAAAATCCCCGATTAGTTTAGAAAAGAACCTTCTTCTCAATTACTCTCCGGCTCGCCTTTGTTCCCAGTGGCAATGCTTATTGAAAAGAACAAGATTTTCTTAAAACTTTCTCAATTAATTTCTTTGTGTTAAACCACGCTGTGTAATTTGAATCCTGCAGTTAATTATTCCCAACTAGGATTCCTTGGGGGCTCTGTGAGAAAGAAAAGAATTTCATGCTGGTGAGAGATAACCTGAATCATTTCATTTGGAACTGAAAATGTTCTTAGACGCTCCGAAGAGGTTACCCTTTCCAAAACTATTTCTGTGGTAAGTCATAAGACGCACGTATCATTAGCTTTCCAAACTGCGTGGTTGCTGGAGTCGTTCCCAACGTTGCGCAGTGGCTACGCCCAGCCTCGGAGCTGCCCGACGGCACTCAGTGTGCGCTGTGCTGCTCAGGCGAACTGTTCAACTCCTCTGTTGATACCTGCCTCGTAAGGTTCCTGAGAAAATTACCTGAATGTGGAGGGGCACCCAGAACTGTACCTGGTTCATAATGAGAAGTTAGTAAGTGCTGGCCACTATTTTGAGATACTTATAACTGCTAAGTGATGCAGAGGGTACAAAGAGAAGTTTGTCGTGAACTCACAGTCTGGTCAGGGTTGGATAGGATCACTTTGTCATTGATCCATTCAGCAAATGATTAGGGAGTACCTGTTTTCTATCAGGGAGGAGACTACAGGTGTGATAAGGTCAAATCCTGGCCTTCGTAGGTAAATGATATATGAACAATGGCAATCCAACAAAATAATAAATAATCTCAGGCCGTGCATGGGAAATGGGGGCACAGTGGGGGAGTTGTTCTGTCATTTCAAGAAAATGTCAGGAAGGAGACACACAGGAGATGGATCTTAGAAAAATTATAGATTATGCCAGGTGGACAAAAGGGAGCTAGGCGAGCCCTGGCTGGTGTGGTTCAGTGGATTGAGTGCCAGCCTGCTAACCAAAGGGTCACCGGTTTGATTCCCAGTCAGGGCACATGCCTGGGTTGTGGGCCAGGTCCCCAGTAGAAGGCATGTCAGAGGCAACCACACACTGATGTTTTACCCTCTCTTTCTCTTTCCCTCTTTCTAAGAATAAATAAATAACATCTTTAAAATAATTTTTTTTAAAAAGCATAAAAGGGAGCTAGGTGAAGAAAGGGCAGGTATGAGGAAACAGCAGCCTAAGTAAAAGCATCGCTCTGGGCAGTCTGCCTGCCATGTGGTGGGCCAGGGTGTGGGGTGCATCAGCAGGTGAAGATGCTGGGAGTGGAGACAGGAAGGCCCGTGGGTGGATCTGGGGAGCAGTCATGCAATCCATTAGAGTCCAGAGATATCCATGTCATCAAGTGATGTGATAGTGTTTGTGTTTAGACATTTGACGAGCCGAGCGACAGTGTGAAGATGGGATGTTCAGGAAGGGAGTGGGGCCAGGGAGGCCGCGCTGAGGATGCCACTGGCTTAGGTTAGGCAGCAATTTATGAAAGTGTGCTCTCTGTGGGAGGGGCGTGGATTTACTGGTTATGTACTAAGTTTTTAAGGCTGTGGAAGTCCCTTCCAGATATTATCCCCGTCTGCACCAGGATCCTATGCTTTTGGTGTCATTAGGTGCAATGGTAGTGGTTACACACAATGGAGGGTCAGAGAGGGTAAGTAACCTGGGTCAAGGTCATACACCAGCACAGACTGGGGTCCGCTTTTGAACCCTATTCAGTCAGGGAACCAATTCTTTTCCTCCTTTCACTGTATTATCCAGTCTCTCAGAGTAGTGAGAGTACAGATAAATAACCAAAAATGAACTTGAGAAGATGTCAGGAGATTGATTTTGTAAGACTCGGAATACAATGCCCAATGTTAATTAGGTACATCGGTTGGAAATAGAAAACAGGTGGTCACGTCAACCTAGAGATACAATTAAAACCATATGACATGTGAAGTTGACCAGGGAAGGAGCAAGAGTGAAGTTGAAAATGTTAATATTTAAAGGCAGGGGAAAAGAGAATCCCTTGGGAAGATACAGGAGGTGAAAACCACAGGCCTGCCCCGTGTCCCAGAAAGCACGAACCAAGCGTGACAAAGAGAAGGCTTACAGTCCCGCCACATCCAGAGGAAGAGGTTCACCATGACAAAGAGTAGGAAATGTCCGTGAAACGGGGACAGCAGAGACAGCTGGGGCTCTTCACGGGGTGGTTTCGGGACGGTGGCAGGAGGGGTGTCAGGCTCCAGTGGCTGAGGAGGAAACGCAAGGTAAACTCTTGCAGAAGGGAAGTATACAGGCTGAGTCTCTTTCCAGAACTCTGGCCAGACAGAGGGGTAAATGACTTATGGGAGAGTTGTTTTTGCTTACTCATTCCTTTTCTTTTAAACCAAGGTTTCAAAGCAGTGGGGAAAAAATGTAGTAGGACACTTTGATGGGGAAAGAGAAAGAGATAAGGTCCCTTAGTTTGAGGGGAGAGGGGCGAGAAGTTAGGAAAGTTTCTGTTTGAATAGCTGCTGTTTTATTTTTTCTGGAATGTGAGAAGGGCAGCTCATCGATTATAGTGGAGAAATTAGAGGGAAATTTAGGGGGTGCTCTGATCTAACTGTTTGTGCCCCCCCGAGTCATATGTTGAACCTTAATGCCTAATGGGATGGTATTGAGCAGTGGGCCTTTGGGAGATGATTGGGCCACAAGGGTGGGGCCCCCATGAATGGGATCCGTGCCCTTGTAGGGGAAAGCTCACAGAGCTGCCAGGACCTGCTGCCAGGGGAGGACAGAATAAGAAGCCAGTGACATAGAACAGCGTCTTTTTAGCCACCCGTGCAGGCACCCTGATCTTGGCCACCTAGCCTCCAGAACAGTGAGGAATGAGTTTCTGCTCTTCATAAGCAACTGAGTCCGTGGTATTTCATTACATCAGCTCTCTAAGACCCAGAGCTTCAGAGAGAGGTGGCTTTAAAGTAGCTTATGCCATCGTGGTAGGTAACCCGTGATGTTTGTTCCGTGTGAAACACTGCTCTGAGTGTGGTACCCACACACACCCTCACGGCAACTGTCCAAGGTAGGTCCCGGTGTTAACCGCATTTTACAGCAGGGCGGAAAACAGAAATGGATGTTCAGTAATTGTTTTCTGTCCAAGATCACACAGTGTACAATGAAAGAGCTTGTTTATGAATCCAGCCCAGATCCTATAAGAGGGTTCAGAACTCCAGAAACCAGATCCTTTAGGATCCAGGGAGAGGAAAGTCATGGAAAAAGCAAATACTAGTGCACAGAACATTCCAGTACAAGATGTAATAAGGAAATGAGCAAAAACACTTGAAAAGTGATCTTGGTTTCAAAGTTTAAAAATATATATCTCGAGCCATTAGCTAATACTGTAGTTAAAGTAATAAAATTCTACCAGGACACAATAAATGAACACACAGAGAAAAATATTACATATTGGATTGCCCATTATATACAACTCTGATTAAATCCCTTAGAGTAGTTATGCCGTTTTTTACTTCGGATTCTGGAAGGAATGTGGTAGATCTGGAAAAGATTCAGAAGGCAGGTATAAGTGAGCATAAACTTAAACGTACAAGGATATGTACATACGTGTGGACCATTTGCTGTACTGTCCACTGAAAATGAAAATATACTGAGAAAATAAATTTAAGGGTGTGCTTGAGGGACCTTGGTTTAACACAAAAGGAAATAATGTATTGGTTGTTTGGAATGTAAAATACTTTGGTTGTTAAGAAAGTTCTAGAAAAATTCTAAGTTTCTTTCCAGAAGCAATCAGTGTGGTTCGCAGTTGTTCTACCACTTGTGTGCTCTTTGGTTATTTCATGTTTCCTGTGCCTCCATCTCCTCCCCTGGGAATGGGGATACGAGAGGACCGGCTTACTCTCGCTCCAGGTCCCCGTCAGCCAAGCCTTCCAATGAGCTCAGCACAGTGGTTGGCCAAGCGCGTTTCATCCGCACTAGCTCTTCCCCCTCACGTCCTTCTCACCCGCATTCTGTTCCAGAATATTTGCTTTCAATACATTTCTCTTTGTACCTCTAACGAATGTTGAATTAGTCCCCAGAGAAAATACGCATGTCTGCATTTATGACAAAAACTTTATTCGCATATGGAATGCTCTCCATCCAGCATTGGTGACTTGACTGTTTAACAAACTAGTCTCTAGACAGAGAAGGTTTGAATTCGAGTGTGGAGAAGCACAATCACCGAAACCAAACGGACCATTTTGCAAACGCAGGCGCTCACTCTAATTATACACACTGACTGGGACTGCTGCATTGCACTGCACGGTTTGCACCCCCCTCCCGTTACCAGGCGGCCGCTGCGATGATGAAAAAACGTATTTACAATGATTCACAAGGAACAGTTGGGATAGCTGCTCTTCGTGTGCACATCTCTGTTGATACTTTGCAGCAGTGACCAGAGTAAAGCTAAAGCCCCAGAGTGGTGTTATACAGCTCACACGAACTCTGTCCCTTACTGCCCCTGTTCTGTTTTGACAACCAGTGGAAAATGAATTGTAACCCAAGAATCACCATGAGAGCAGGGAGCAGGGACTGCACTGTTGTATGGTCCTGGCACCTGTATCTATGAATAGAATGCGAATTATCTAGAAAACCCACACACATTTTTTAGTGAATTCTCTATCAATGAACCACCCAACACTTAAAAGTGTCCTCTGTGTGCTTGGGATGGGTCAATTCCCAACCACACAGAACAGCTGGAGACCACGTTAGTGCAGGATGAAGAGAACAAATTCAGTACAGGAATGAAGATTACTGAAATTCCCAAACTGGTGTATGTGAGATTTTAGAAAATTCCCAAATGCGTGAGTATCACAGTAGCAATCTTACACATTTTTTCCTTGAAATGTGGTAAAGTATAACTAGAAACTTTCTGGGCGCACATTTGGAACTTTAATGGGTTACTTGCAGGTAGTGACCGGAGGAAGACAGCTCAGCTCATCTGTTTGAAAGACTCCAGGAGGAAGGGTGGGCCCAATCTCAATATACAGAAAGGTTCCTGCGCACCAGCCTCAAAACCCTAATTAAATTCATGCAAAATGTTCAGTTACACCATGTCGTTGATCTTCAGAGTCAGTCTCAACCAACTGAAACTGGACTTGCTCCTTTTTATACCAGACACAAGATAGCCGGTATGCAAAATGAGTCGGAGAAACGTGCGAGCACCAGAGACCTGCCTCCGGGAAGCCGCACAGAACACGTGGCTCACGCCAGGGCGTGCTGCAGTGGCCGTCCGAGGCGGAGTTCTGTGCCTCTGAGCCGTCGGTTGCGCTCAGCTGGTACAAGAATCAAAGCGCTGTTTCTCTCCATTTTTTAAAAGATTTTATTTATTTTTAGAGAGGGAATGGAGGGAGAAAGAGAGAGAGAGAGAAACATCAATGTGCAGTTGCTGGGGGTTGGCCTGCAACCCAGGCATGTACCCTGACTGGGAATCGAACCTGTGACACTTTGGTTCGCAGCCCGTGCTCAATCCACTGAGCTATGCCAGCCAGGGCTCTCTCCATTTTTAAATAAGCATAAGAAAATGGGTAGAGTTTCCCCTAGCTTCATTTTCTTTCTATACAACTTTCTTAAAACCTTGGCACTGGCCTGCTAGCAATGCTAGCAGATGACAAAGTGAATGAACAAAGAGCAAATGGATAGTAACAGAAAAACTCAGAAATAGTCAAACAGCTTGTCTTGTTTGGATAAGACAAGCGCTGGACACAGCACTGGACACAGCACTGGACACAGAGCAGGTGGGGATTCGCTCATTGTTGAGCAAATGAATGAATCCATGAATGAATGGTCAGGATGATTTTACAAGGTGAAAGCAGCAGATTACTTTTCTTCTGAATCGTCTTACTGAAACCTTATACTTGTGTGTGGGCCCACATGCTAGTGGATGTGACTCTATCGTGGATGCATGTAATAAAATCATATTTTTCCATTCCTGGTGTTTAGGACAGAATTAAATATATCGTTACGTCATGGTGTTTCACAAAGGGGATCGTGTTAAAATAAAAAACAAAATAAGTGCCGTGATGGGTAGGCTCAGTGCCACCTGAAGAAGTTCAGGAACAGGGGCACAAGGGAGGCAGCGGGGAGAAGAGGGAGGGCGGCAGGACAGGGACCTGCAGCCTTGACCATGGATTCATGTGTTGTGTGTGGGGTCAGGGCGGGCGGCAACCTGATGCTCTTCCCCGAGGAGTGATGAGACACAGATGACGATCGTCAAGGCCAAGGACAGCCACTCTGCTTCTGTTCCTGAACAGTGTTCCCTGTAATGTCTGTAGAAAATCCATTTCAGACATTGTAGAGGAGATCTGTTCTGAGGTTTGGGTTTTTAATATCTCCTATTATAAAAGATTCCTTATGATTCTGGTTTTTGGAAACTTAATTTACTTCTATCCAGGTGCGGAAATAAGTTGACGAATAGTGTTTACCTTTGTTGCTGTTGAGGGCTCTACGTCAGGGGAAATCACGTAGCTGTCGCGTGCCTAGGGCACACGCTTGTCTCTCTCTCTCTTTGCACATCACTTTGTGTCCCTAAGAGTCGCCTTAGAGTCAGATGTCTCACCCCAGATTGCTCCAGTCGTTTTTCTGGGGTGAGTGAGTTACGTGGATAAATTCTGAAGAGGAAAAAGGAAGAAAAGTGATCTTTCTGTGGATTTTTCTCAAACTGGTTTCTTCCCATCAGGCTATCGCATTCCTCGGAAATTCTCCTCGGAAATGTTTTGAAAACATTTTCATGAGAGACATTTTATAAAACAAAAAATATTTTAATGGGACCCCTGTTTTCTCTTCTCCCTGCCATCACCCACAGTCATTCCTTGTTCTTACTATTCTGCATGCACGTTTTCCTCGCCTGGGTGCCCATTCGTGGACCCCTGCACCCAGATCCTGCGCTCGGTTATCTGTTCTCCTCTGCCCAGCGCTGGACACAGAGCAGGCGGGGATTCGGTCACTGTTGAGCAAGTGAATGAATCCATGAATGAATGGTTAGGATGGTTTTACAAGGTAAAAGCAGCAGATTACTTTTCTTCTGAATCGTCTTTCTGAAACCTTATACTTACCACTGGCACATCCAGGATTTTGAAACAAAAGTGCTTCTATTGCAGGGGGACCTGCAGTTGCCAAATAAGACAAAAAGAATCCTTTGTCAAATGGATGTTGAAAGTGTTTCTGTCTGAAGTGTGTTCTTACGGTCATGCCATAATAGTGCCTCCATTTCTGAAGCCTGCCTACATCAGCCAGCCTCACTCCTTCATGACATGAACCTTCTTAAGGCGGCATTTCATTGTGACCCCTGCTCAGAAGTCTTCTTTTATGCCAACTGCCCTATCATACTTAAGTTTTTGTCTTACACCTGTCTCTCCAACATATTGTACAATTTTTTATTGAAATGAATATGACGATCTATCTCTTTTTCTCTATATAGCTCTACACATTTCACCTGTGTGTGTGTATATATGTATGCTATACATATAACCTGTATCACAGCCAATACTGTGCAATCAGTGAATGCTTACTGGATGTTTAGGTGTTTGCCTGTGAACTTTAATATTAAAAACGCTACTTGGAAGGAAGGGGAAGCAGTGGACCTGGAGTGAGGCGTGTTGGTGTCCAAGTTCTGGCTCTGCCACTAACGCTGCTTGCATAAACCCCTCTGTCTCCGGGCCCCAGTTCTGTCGTCGGAAAAATCGGGATGGAGGAGTGGAAAAGACAAGGCCCTTTCTCAGGCCCTTTAAGGCCTAACACGTTCTGTTCCTCTTCATCATTCTTGAGCGCACAGGCAAGAGAAATGCAGCCATTTGGATGAGAAAGTTTTGTTGTTTTCTTTTTTTAGACAGACAAAATTAAGTCTGAAATAAGGCAAGGAAGGCGCAGAGCTCCTCCTGAGGTATTTCCGAGTGTGGAGACCCGTGCGAGACACGTGGTTCTATGCGGATGTGAGAAATTGACCACCGCGAGCTGCGGCTGGCGGAGTGGGAAGGTGATGGTGGTCTTTGTGACAGACAGTCCTGAGTTTCAGTCCAGAATTTTGCTCTGATCGTGTGATCTTGAGTCATACAATTGTTGTGTGCTTCTGTTTAGTCAGCTGTAAAATGGGGCTACACACCCACCTTCAGGGGTGTTTAAAACTGTTTGAGTTGTACGAGGTCTGTCCAGAAAGTATCCAGCCACATACTATGGAAACTAGACACATTTACTGAAGAAGATACAAGATTCAAGAAACATTGTACATAGCGCAGTGTCACCTCAGTCCCCTTCAAGGTCGGCACAGTGAGACCCCCACACTTCTCCCAATCGCCATCAGCCGCCCTGTTGTATTTTCCTTAATATCATCATCTGTCCGAAATCTCTTCCCTTTCCAAAGTGATTTTAGTTTTGGGAAATGCCAGAAGTCCCAGGGTGCCAAATCTGAGCTATAGGGGAGCTGAGTCACCTGTGTAACTTGATGTTTTGCCAAAAATCTCTTCATGAGATGTGATACACGAGTGGGTACGTTGTCGTGATGAAGCTGCCAGTCACCAGGTGCCCATGGCTGCGGCCTTCTGAGCCACCTGAATAGTTTCTGCAGAGGGATGTTCAAGCCTATCACAGAATTTGATGCAGATTTGTTGCTCTGTTCACTCAGTCATTTTGATGAGTGTGACGGCCACACAGTGCACATGCTCACTCAACAGCATCTACCACCCCACTGACTAGTGCAGTGAAGTTATCATGGTTCATGCATGAGTCCACTCTCCTTGGCTGCCAGCTTCTATGGATCTTATACAGGCCACTCTTATTATATTATATTAACAACGGCTGCGCTTTTTCTGGACAGACCTTGTAGTATATACTACAGGTGCAGTCCTTGATGAACAGCAAGCACTTAATAAGTCCTAATTGTCGCTATTATTAAACTGAAATTAGTGCTGCTGAGAGAATAAATCTGTCTTCATATATCACCTACTTCTAAAGGTACAGGATAAGAAAGAAGAAAGAAATGATTAACCCTGTTAACCACCCAGGAAATAAGAGTTCTCTCTCCAACCCTCCGATAAATGGCTACATTCTCAAGCTTTTGGTGCTCACAAATTATTTTTACGCTGAGATTGCTGTCGTCCCAGTTATGAACCCTGCTCAAAATAATGATTAAACAGTGAATGTGCCTAATGCTCCTGCACACACATGAGCAGAATGTAGGGGACCCATACATTTAAATTAAGTAAGCAAATAAAAATATATCAGTCTGCCGAATGGTAGACAGGCGGTGTGAGTTTCATGCAGTTCGCCATCCTATTAAAATACACAGGGAGTGGCTGAAGCTTCTTGCTAATAGATATTTACTGTGTGTCACAGTGCAAAACATCCTGCTCTGCAAAAACTGTGCAATATATTTCCCAGAATAATATCGCTAATAATTTTTGATTACTAAAATGAGTCACCGTAGAGAGAACTTAGCATATTAAGATATTCGCTGTATAATTGAAAAAGATGGTCATGCCTGACCCTGAGTTGTAGTTCCAGCCATAAGTCAGGCTCACGATATCACTCACATTCTAAACCCTTCATAAATTAGTGTGCATACTCTCCCCCCCACCTCCGCATGGTACCCCATTTGAGATATATATTGTAGAGAAATGTATGGAAATGAAACAGAAGTAGCTCATTTCTTCCACAAGTTTTACTTATTTCTTTTTTTTATTCTGCAGCAACTGAATGTTTTCCTAAGAAGATACTTTTGGAGGCACTTGCAGGCACATGGTTTTTCTTCTCTTGGTTTATAACTTTGGTTTTAGGATTAACATCATGGCAGAATTCTGAGAAAAGTTTTAATTTGTGAGTGTGTTTTGTTTCACAAATTATTTCTCAGAAGACTATGTCCCTTGGGTGGGTATCTGTAAAAAACAAAAACAAAAACAAAAGTAAAAACCTAAATATTCAAAATTAAAACCTTTAATTTTATCTGATGTATTATTTTTCTCTCCTAAAATAGATCAAATGAATAAAAGCACATGTCCCTTTTGTGATTTCACTGCCTGCATTTTTTCATTCTTTTCTTTTTTCAGGAAGTGCTTGGGGCGACATTGGTTACTAAAATTGCATAGGTTTCTGCCACACATCACCCGTGCATTGTATTGTGTGTTCACCACCCCAAGTCTCCTCCCATTACTATTTATCTCTCCTTCCCCCTCTCCGACCTCCCCCACCCTCTTTTTGGATTAATGCTAAATATTCTTTTTATGAATGTTTCTCATGTTTAAATGCCAAGTCTCCATTTCTTCTCTTGCATGGGATTTTAACTTCACTCCCTTTGACTTTGTAAGAGTCCCTAATTGGTCCCCCTGTGATCATGTATCCCTCTATGTGGCTCTTAGAGTTACTGTTCTGAAATACACCTGGCCATGCCCATTTCCAGACAAAAGCACCAGAGTCCACACCAAGTTCAAACTCCTGTCTTGGGGCATCCATGTTCTTCACGAGGACCTGCTGTTTATCGACTTTTCATCTCTCCTCTGGCTTCTCTGCCCCACGACTACGGAAATCCACTCACAGAGAACCACTCTCCCTGCAGCATGCACGCCACGCCGCTTCCTTGAGCAGCCTCACATTTTTCACCCGCCCGCGTTCTCTCCCTAGAGCCCTCCCACTCCAGCCCCCGCTCCTTGCGGAGAGATCCTACCCACCCTTCACCACTAAATGGAAGTGCCCCCTCCTCTGAGAAGCCCTCCGTGCCCTAGCAGACAGGGTCTGTGACCCTTCCGGCCTCTCCTAGCATTTATGCCGCCCTTCTCCTGGTAACTACCATAATGGAACGTCAGGGCCTCACACTGTTGTGGCCCATCTTTCAGCATCTCTCTCTGCCCCGTGAATCCCTCAGAAACAGAGTATTTCTCCAGTGCCATGGCTAGTGTCCAGCATTGCAGACCCCCAGTTGCTGGGGCAGTGTCATTATTTCTTTCCTATCCTGTCTCCACCTCCGCTCTAACTTGTGGGGTCGCCCTTGTTTCTGTTGCCACATAATACTTGCTATCTCCGTGTATCATGTTATGAGCGATGGATAGGAGCGTGTGTGTGACCGGGGTAACAGGTGCATCTCAGGGGCCCAGTCTGCTGTAGCAGGGCCCCCTTCCGGCTGCGTGCTCACGTGGCCTCTTCTGCACATGGAGGGGGGGGGAGAGGGAGGGTGAGGGAGTGAGAGAGAGAGGGAGGGGGAGGGAGGGAGAGAGAGAGAGAGAGGAGGTGCACTAGCCTTCCAGCATCTGTGCCCATAGGAACACTCATGAAAGCAGGTGCTCAGCCTTATGACCTTACTTAACCTTAGTAACTTCCTTACTCCAAAAACTGCTGCAATGAGGGGTTCAAGTTTTGACATATAGATTGATGGCTGGGGGAGCACATACATTCAGTCCATAGGAGCACATGATTGTAGATTTGACTGGTTAGAAGTTTTGGTACCCTAAAAAGTCAGTTATGACGAGGACTTGAGGGTGAGGAGGGACACATTTTTGGTAAGCCAAGTTTTCCAGGACGCTGTGAGGGTGGAGGCTCACCAAGTTTCCCGTGCATAACCCTCTTTCTTCATTAAGGTGACTGTACAATTTTTTTCTTCTAAAATTGGAAGCAGCTCCTCTTGACACAATTTATCTTTGTCAGGCTTGTGCTTCTATTCAAGTGCTTTGTAGCCACTTTGATTAATTCTGGGGCTTGATGTTCAGAGTTTCACTTTGATAAAACAGAATCATTTTGTGTAAAGCATGCAGGCGTTTCTTTCATTTATTATGGCAACAAGCCTCAAAATGCCCTTTCCCTGTGCCATCTGTGATATCTATTCAAGGAATGGTCTTATTTGTGGTACATTATCCACGATCACTTTTGATGTCATCTGATGATTAAATAAAATATAAACCTGCTTTTTTTCCAGATTTCATAAATCAAAAGCTCTCATTAGGCAAGGGTTGCTGGATCTCCAGACTTCACTGTGTAAGGCTGTAGAGGTAATTTCCAAAGGTACTTTCTTAGTTACTCTTTAAAGGTGGGGAAGCAGCAGTGTATCTCAGAGAGCTCCGATTCGCTGCTCAGTGCCATCGGCTGGCCCAGACTGCTTTGTGGAAAAATGTCGAATTGGGCATGTGTGGTCCTTCCACAAAAAGTACGGCCACTGTTAATATAATGAGAATGGTTTGTGTGACATGCATGTAACCTGGAGGCCAGGAGAGTGGACTGGAATGCACATGCATGAATAATGACGACTTCACTGTACCAGTCAGTGGGGGCGGTAGACGCCGTTGAGTGAGCATGTGTACTGTGTGGCCGTCACATTCAAAATGACTGAGTGAGCAGAGCAACGAATCTGCATCAAGTTTTGCATTAAGCTTGAACGTTCCTCCACAGAAACTATTCAGATGATTCAGAAGGCTGCAGCTCTGGGCATTTTGGTGATTGGCAGGTTCATCACTACAACGTGCCTGCTCACGCTTCGCATCTTGTGCAGTATTTTAGCAAAATAGCAAATCCCCGGGTGACTCAGCCCCCTTAGAGACCAGATCTGGCGCCCTGCAACTTCTGGCTTTTCCTAAAATCAAAACTACCTTTGAAAGAGAAGAGGTTTCAGACCATTAATGAGATTCAGAAAAATACAATGGGGCAGCTGATGACAACTGGGAGAACTCTGTGAGGCCCCAAGGTGCCTACTTTGAAAGGGACTGAGGCATCATTGTCCCGTGTACAGTGTTTCTTGTACCTTGTATCTTCTTCGATAAATGTCTCTATTTTTCATAGTGCATGGCTGGATACCTCCTGGACCTTGTCATTACTTGGATTATAATTATCATTAGAATATATAATAAAAGTCACCTGGATAATATCCTCTACTTTCTTTAAGGCTGATATGGTTCTATTTTTTCTTAATGATGGAAGTATGGCTTATCAAATGGACCCTGGTCTTGTCAAAGCATGAACATCTAGTAAAAATGCAAAACGCAGCCTCTGTGTGCTCTTACAGTTCTATAGCATTCAGTGTAGGCCAGGGTCTTAGAGCTCTGCTTCTGGAAGTTACGATCAGTTAGAAAGCTCTCATGATGCCCCATGATTATATGTAGCAATCATAAAATTGACTCACAGTATGGAATACATGAGTTTCTTGGGTTTTGTAATATGTGCATCTTTATTGCATTTTAAAGTTTCATTTAGACAATGTAAACAGAAAGAGCAAAGCAGACTGTGAATGTCTGACCAGAGAAAATCATTTCAAATGTTGAAACATGTTCCATTTTACCATTAATTGGTTACATATATTCTTAGTTTTGGAAATGCTTTCCTTTGTAGATTTATATAATAGTTTCCAATTTGATAAACCCTCAGGCACATGAAGATCGGGGCCACATTAAACATTAAGTGAAGAGAAAATGTAATTTTCATTTTGTTCTTTCTAGTCGCAAAAATTTATTTTTTGTAGACTTATAGTTCAGGTTTTCAAAAGTTACCATTGCTTTAAAAATACTTTGAATAGATAGCTTTCCATAAAAATGGATGGTTGGCTACAGATTAGAAGAAAAACACTGTGTAATATTTTTAATTATCTGATATATTATTGACATGTAAATGTATTAAGGTAAATGGTATTATTTTTTCATACATAAGGATAGGAATTAAATACTGAATAAGGAATTAAACTGAAATAGACACATTTATATGATATATTACATAAGCCCCAAATAATTATAGGAGCAATATTTAATTTTATTTTTTAGAGTTAAATGAGTTTTCTACATGATTTTAAGGCTATATTTACTTAGAAATAGAACACCGATACAGAAAAATGCACTAAACATGAAAGTGCAGTGTAGCGAATTGGCAAACTATAACCTACGTCAAGAAACCGCACACTGCCAGTACCCGAGGCCACACTTGCATACCTCCCAAGCACTTCTCCCTCCCCCTTTCCCAGAGGTGGCTAAGTGTTTTAGTAACATGTTTTTATATTGTATTTAGTTGCTGTGCAAATCTCTTTAATCTTATCTGTGTCCTGTATGTAAACTAGGAAGAGAACATATTTTCAGATATGGCACCGTGAATTGACTCTCAGATAATAAGATAACCCATTTTTAAGGAGTACTATTCTCTTCCCTAACCCATCCAGAAAACCAGAAAGAGGGAAGAGATTCGCTTCCCTGTGGTAAACGCGTTCTCAACATTTCTTGTGGCCTGTTCGAAGTGGTGAGCCCGGTTAGAGCACGTTCTAAATACATGCACTGAGGACACAACCCATGGGAGACGGTGCGGGGAGCACAGGGCGGCGTGACGGCGGGCGTCGGAAGCAGCCTGGGAGGAGGCAGGCTTGGGGGGATGTGTTGTTCTAGGAAACGTTAATGTGCTTAGAAGATGCACCCCAATGTCTCGGGTCTGAAAGGGGACTGTTTGCCTGGCTATGCCAGTCAGAAGGGCAGCTGTTTATTCATGTGTGCCGTGCCATTTTTTTTGTTTTAGGTTTTTATTTATTTTTAGAGAGGGGAAGGGAAGGAGAAAGAGAGGGAGAGAAAGAGCAGTGTGTGGTTGCCTCTCATGCACCCCCCACTGGGGACCTGGCCCAAACCCAGGCATGTGCCCCGACTAGGAATTGAACCAGTTACACATTGGATTGCTGGCTGGCACGCAGTCCACTGGGCCACACCAGCCAGGGCTGTAGTTTAAATGAGCTATTTCTGTCATAGACTCCTGCATGTTCCCGGAACACTTCTCTGACGGTAGACCATGAACATTACATGTTGCGTGGATCCTTGGGCCCCTGTCATCTTAGAGTTTTGATTCAAGAATCTGTAGTTTCTTTCTGTTCCTCTTTTTTTTTTGCTAAAGTAGTAGTCTTACAGTGTTGTTTTTTGTTTGTTGTTTTTTGGTTTTGGGGGGGTTGGCTACATCTTAATTTCAGGGGTAAAGATCCCCATCTCAAATTGTTTTATCAGCTAAGGCCATTCTGAGAGGGCATAAGGGGTGACATGCATGGGCTTTCACAGGGTCAAGCTTGTGAAACAACAGAGGACTCTTATTTCTAAAGTCTAGCCCTTCCTTAACCTTGCTCAGTCCTCCATAAAACTTACCCCAGCTCCCATCTGTACTTCCCTGTAAAGCCTGACTAGTGGTTATAAGCAGTGTCACTCTAAGCCAGGCTTAGAGTGGGAAGGTCTCTACTTTTGGAGACATTTTTAAATTTGAGATAATCAATACTGCTAGTATGTATACACCAATATGCAGATTTTGTAAATTATATAAATATTTTTGTCTAAACTATATTTACATATTATAAGTGTTTACATGTAAAATACTGCTCACATAAAGAAATGTTCATGGATCTGTTATTATCTTCACTTTTTAAAGTACTAGTAGTTTTAGAAATATAAAAATAAGCTTGATGTCTTAAAAAATGGATTCTTCAAAAAACACAGAGGCCCCTCTTACCCTGTGCCCTTGCACCTGAGTGAACACGGGACTCACAGACACAGGAAAGGTCCAAAGACAACGTGCAAAGACTGTTTTCCTCATCTTACCCTGTGTTAGGAGATCATCCCTTTAGTTATTCTGAACATGGTAGGCAAGATACTCTTCCCTCCATGTGTCCTGTTAAACAAGTGTCTCCAAGTGTACACTGGGAAGCCCGGGGGTCCTTGGGATGCTGTGCAGGGCCCACGAAGCAGAAACCACTTCCCTAAGAACACTAGCATGCCACTTAGCTCTTTTTACGTTCATTCTCTAGTGCGTACACCGTAGACTATTCCAGAGGAATCCTCATAGGCGATGATGGTATCACTCTGATGGTTAATAGAATGTATCTGTGCATCATTATGTTTTCTAGAAGGTTCTAGGGTGCCAGGTATATTTATGTGCATTTTTCTGAGATTAATTTCATGTGTTATTAAAACTTGAATCCTCACTCCCACTAGCTATAACATGATTTTTGCCAAACACAGTGGTTGGCAAACTTTTTCTCTAAATGTCCAGGTGGTAAATATTTCTGGCTTTATGGGCCGAATGGTGCATTACCAATATTCAGCTCTGCCATGGTAGCAAGAACATAACCAAAAGCGGTATGTAAATGGAGCATGGTTTTGTTCAAATTAGATAATTTTGGCATTGGGTATTATTAAATATATGCACTTTGAGATGTATATTTTATGTAACCTTTTACGTGCTATGACTTATTCTACTCTTGATGGTTTTCCAACCATTTACAAATGCAGAAACCTTTCTCGTCTCATGAGCATTTCTAAATTAGGCCGCAGGCTGACACGGACACTCTCCTTACCAATAACAGGAAAACATGTGTCAGCACGCTTTGCTGTTTTGCTTTTAAAAACTTTTCTAAATTTTCACATTGTATCTAAATCATTATTTTAGAACTTAGTATTTGATTCTAAACAGAAGAAAATGCATTTCAAATAATTGTCCTTATGTTTAAGAATAATAACCACATAAACAAAAGTTCTTCGAGTCCTCACTATTTTTTAGACTGCAGAGGGGTCTCCTGACACTGAAAACTTCAAGAAGCTCCACTCTAGTGGCTGCTACAGGACATGCCTGCCCCTTTCCCCCTGCCCCCGGGGGCCGCTTTGTCTGGCTGTCACAGATGACAGCTCTCAGGAATCGCTGTCTGGCAGAAAGAGTCTATCCGTCTTCTGATGCTGCCATGACACACTGCTACACATCAGGTACCTTAAAGCACCAGAAATGTGTTGTTTCCTTATCTCAACACTCTAGGGGACTGGAAGCCCAAAATCAAGGTATTCACAGAGCCTTGCTCTTGCAAGACGCTAGGGAAGGAGCCTTCTTTGCCTCCTCCTAGCTTCCAGTGGTTGCCAGCAATCCTTGGCTTTCTTTGACTTGTAGATGCACTACTCCAATCTCTGACTTCATCTGCACTTGGCATTCTTCCTGTGTGCCTATGTCCAAATTCCACTCGTGTATTAGGATACCAGTCACTGGAGTAGGGCCCACCCTAATCTAGGATGACCTCATCTTAAATTGATTCTATCTGCAAAGGCCCCATTTCAAAATAAGGTTACATTTGCAAGTCCAGGTGTTTAGGGATTCAACGCCTTTGGGGGGAAGGCGCAATTCCACCCACGTTCAAGGCCATACTCCTTCCTAGGGCAGACCGCCTCCAAGGACTGACACACTCAGGGGTCTCACGCCCTCAGGCTTGCTTCAAGTTTAGAGTGTTGGACATCAAGGTTGGGGTGAGACATCTCCAAAGGGCCATCCCTGTTCCCGAGATCCCTGGATCATCAGCTGATACCTCCCCAGCTACAGCATGGAAGTCCTGTTCTCCTTCTGCCCACGCCTGCTTCCTTTTGGGAGTATTGCTCCCAGGATACTCTGTAAAGACCTGCATTTAACCTTCAGAATCTCAGAATCTGTTTCCTGAGAAACCCAATATGTCATATACAAAGATGTTTCTTATTAAAATTTGCCGGTTTCCTAAACTACACTTCATATTCAGCTTTTGACCATGAAGACTGTAAATATTTTTTTACATTGTGTCTTCAATGCAATATTAGGTGCATTAGAACAACATAACAGGGTGTTAAGGAGCAGACATGTCAAAATATTTAGGATTTCTTATCCCTGCATCTGCCTCACCGTCTCACATCACAATGAGCAGTTTACAGCAATCAGTGGTTTTATCTATTTTGATTAGGTATTTAATTGTTTAATGTTGCTGATGTTTAATATTGATGGTGTATTCTTATGATAGGTGAAAGAATAACAAGAATTATCTCAGACGTTATCTGTTCAGACTTACATTCTTTGAGAGAAGGGAGTTTTCAGTATTTTGGAGAAGGGGAGGCACAAACGTCAAACTCTTTTATAGGAAATGTGACTCTTGGAAAACGTTGACAGATGTGTAGTGAGGGGTTTATCCAAGGGTCAGAGGGAGAAAACACCAACAGCGGGATAAAAGCAGAAAATCTCACTGGAACTATGTAAGTAATTCATTGGAAGAACCCTCAGGAGGTAGCGTGCTGTTTGCTGAGAAATAAAGATTGTGTTAGACCGCATGAAGGGGTGTGGACTTTAAACTTTTAGAAAATGTGGACTCACTGAAAGGCTGTCTCAAAGAAAAGTGGCAGGGTCAGATTTTATTTGAAAAGCACCCGAGTGGGGGGTGGGGGGCGGGGATCAAGTACAGACAAGTGAGAAGCAAGCCTAGAGAGACGGTCTGAATGAAGAGAGCACGGCCACGTGTGCGCACAGGGGGACGCCCACGGAGGAGGCGTTCGGACACGGAAGGGCCCGGAACTGATGGCTGGGGAACGCGCCGGAGCTGTGGCAAGGGTGCCTGGGGCTTGTTGACAAGGCGGCAATGCCATTCGATGAGACAGAAGTCGCAGACACAGGAGGGAGTTTGGGGAGGGAAATCACCAGTCTACCTTTGGGTATGCTGGCTCTGTCGTGCCCATGTGACATCAACACAGATATGTCCTGTAGATGCACACGCCATACATGTGCGCACACACACATATACACCTTCAAATGGCCTGTATGAGCATGTGCATCTTTACATGGCATATATACATACATAGTTTTACTGCATTACTCCTTACACTTTTTAGATTAATAGTAAAATATTTAAGAAAAAGGATATTACACAAGGAGATTTTTTTTTAATTTGGCCATAGAATCACCCTTTCTTTCAAAGCACTTATTAAAACCTCCCCAGATGAAGAATCTGTGCTTTAAATCTGTTCTCTCCAATATCGTAGCCATAAGCTACATGCAGGCGTTCGATATAAAAATTAAATTGAATTAAATTAAATTAAAATTGCCGTTTCTCCATCACACTAACTTCTCTCTAAGTGCCCAAATAGCCACGTGCAGCTGGCAGCGGTGGTATTGAGTGACACAGATATGGAGGATTTCCATCACCGCAGGAAGTCCTGTGGGGCATTATTGCTTTACACAATGAATCATCATCATTGTCATGCTCATTATTTTTTTCTTTAATTAGGGAATTGAATGCGGAAATCTCAATAGGTGGACACTGTACAGAAAAGTGTTCCGGGGAGCGGAAGCATTTAAGGCAAAATGTTACCATCCAGGTACATGTTCAGTGAAGGAAATTGAAAACACTCCGAAGCTCATCACTTTGTGCAGAAATGTTCAATTAAAATATGCAAATGATGTGAAGATGGATGTGTGGCAAGCCCTGTCCTCAAGGCACATCTTCTAAGAAAAATGACTGCTTTGTGCAAAGATTGTAAATACGAGATATGCTTTTTAAAATCTAAAACTTAGTAAAACACAGAGTGCCGAAACAAGAACAGTTTACCCCAAGGGGCGCGGGACGGCTTTACTGACAAGTGGGTGCTGATAGCTGGTGAGCCGACAGTCAAGTTGACAACCAGAGACCAGCAAGAAAGGATGGAAACACATACACATTTTTAGAATTAGGTAGCAGTTCAAAGTGCCTTTCAATTCTCCGCTTATGTGTTTTATGATCATGCATGTCTGTTAATATCATGACTCCACGCATTTAGTTATGAATTTTAAAGACTCTGTGAAATTCTTCCAGTGTTTAAAAATAGTTTTATTTTTCTCCACCTCCTACTAAGCTATTTACTTTCAATTTGTGAGCAGTAAAGTGGAAATGTGTGCCGAACTGTGAAACTGATGAGCGAACAATTAAATGAAGATAGAGGCTTTAAAGTGAATACTTAGAAGATATAATATTCATATCATATAATATTCATATCGTTGAGTGGATATTATGGTTGATGCCTTTATCCAGCTAAAACTGTGATCCTTGATGAGGTTCCCCCCAAAATACTGAGGGTAATATTGAGTAGACTCATCTGTAATTTTCTTAAGTAAACATCTATTTAAAAACTATTTTATTTGTTGAATAATGAAGGTTATTTTTTATTTAAAATTGAAGCAGATAGAAGAAAACTTCTTTATCCTAGAGCTTGGTTTACTGTAGCTGTTTTGATCATTACATATCTTAGATATTACATAGTTAAAGAATAAATCTGATTTTCAAAATAATATGACAAGCTGGACATCTTTTAAAACATGTCTTCTAATACAGATTGTGAAAAATGTCAGTTAGGTAATAAAAACTTAATTAAATGTCCGACACTATTATTAAGTATGTAGTTGAGAGAGGCATGTTCATTGGATCTTTGCGAAAACAGGCTAAAATATCCATACTTTACCTTTAGGAGTTTCCATCTGAATCAGAGATGAGCATTGCTGAGGGTGTGTGTGTGTGCGTGTGCGTGTGTGTGTGCTGAGGAGGGCTATGTGTAATAATGAGAGTACGCTAAAGATCTGTATCTGACAAAGCGGGCATGGTACTCTGACAATGAACTGCAATAAACTCTATAAAGTAAAATGTCTCAGAATCTTGTCCCAGAGAAAGCAGTGATCCCCATTAGAGTGCGGGGCGGGGTTGGGGGCGGGGACCTCAGCCGCGCCCAGCGGGCCTGGGGCCCTGGGAAGGGTGCGTGTGTCCGAGGTAGTGGAGGAAGGTCAACGTAGGTCAAGGAGCGCCGGTGCCGGCGGTTTATAAGCTCAGCGGCAGCCGATGAATAGAAAACGTATTTACCATCTGGAGTCCACGTTGCGTCACAAAGACCTAACAAAAAAGTCAGCTGGAATAAGTCATGCCCACACCTAGGAAATTAGGATTCGTACCTCAGCTTTTTTTTTTTTTTTTTTTTCACTAACTTGGGCGCATCCCTTAACTTCCTAAAATTGCCTAAATCTCCTGATTTGAAAAAAGATGGAGGAGCGTTAAATCTTCAAGTCTCCCCTAGCTCCGAACAGTCCCCAACTCTAAGTCTGTAAATAAAGCCGTAATTCTTGGTTTCTGGCTCTAAAGTAATCCTTCTCACATTTATTAGAACAGTGATTAGTATACTTGCAAAGTACACCTAAGGGGAGCAGTTGGGGGAGAGGGAATAAACATGCCGGCCCCTCTCCTAATTGTAACTGTTTGCTACCTCAATGGTACATTGATTTAAGAAAGGTAAAAATTCTTTACACATAGAATTCATTACGTGGAACATAGTGTTTATTTATTTCCCATTGATTGAAAGTCGAGCGGAATGGAGTAAGGGGGTGGGGGAACGGTGTACTTGGAACACTCGCATATTCCCCGGGGCTCAGGCATTGCTGCATTGGCACCGGGCCCAGGCAGCACTTAGCGCGAACTGATGTGGAAGGCACGGTGCTGATGATATTAGTTGACATTGGATCCGAGACAGTTGATAGCAGCCGTTACTGAAAAAGTATACATTAAATTGACAAGCTTGAGCAAGGAAGGTTTATTAGACTCTCTGATGGTGCGGGATATACGGCACATTGGAGGTAATGCAATCTATCTGAGTGAATTTAAAAGATGGCATTGAACACGGCCCTGCTGTCCACCTCCCAGCGATACACAACATAATGCCCAAATCTTTGTCATCTGGTCCCACTTTCCCATTTGCCGTCCAGTGGCAAAGTAAGGAACAGTTAGGATTAAAATGGTTCTATTCACATCAGAGAGATGGAATTTCTGTGTATTCCTCTTATGTTTAGAAGTGTTAACCAACATTCATACCCTTACTGCCTTCAGCCCCCTTCCATAGAATGAGGGGCATTACCTTCTCTTTCCTGAATCACACCGGCTCCTGCTTTCTCAGCCAGCTCACTCGGCAATCAGCACCTCCCCCTAAACATGGGATCCCTCCCTTTCCCATCACCATTCCTGTCTGCAAACAAAGCAAAACAAAGTGGGGCAATGTCCGGCGATGTGTTCAGATGGTGGATCTGTTAAAGGGCAGCATCTGGAGCCTGGGTTTGTGATCCCTCCGGGAAAGGTGTGCTCACTGAGCCAGGTCATCCAGGTGAGACTTGGTTAAGTAACAGATAAGTTTCTGTTGGGTTGGACCACTAAATCTGGAAGGTTTTTTTTTTCCTGCCTGTTAATATAGCTAGCATTATTTAATTAATACTAACTTAATTCAATGAATTCAACTTGTAGATCGCTTTATTGCGTTAGTAAAAAAAATCATGTTTTCAAAATGATTTTTGATATATAACAAAACACAAATTTTGAGGGCACATGAGAGCCAATGGCACCACTACCCGTATTTGAAACGTGTGACTGGGTTTGGATTTGTCGTGGATGAGGTAAGAGATCGTCACCAAATGACTCACAGGAGCCTTCTTAAAAGTCCGGTGGTTTCGCATCATACCGGTTAAATGGACAGATCTTTGAAGAAAAGAGACTTCACTTGGAATATCTTGTTGGGTCCCCTTTTCTGATTAAACGTGTGTTAACAATAACTTGGCCCAAACTACTCATTTTTTATTTTCCCTGTTTTACCTCATACCTAATGGCGTGCCTTGTAAAACACAAAAGGAGACATTGAGTTTGCAACCTACAAATGTGCCAAAATCAGCTGGGAATACTAGGCCAAGACGTAGTTGTCAATTTGCAGAACCAGACTGAAATTAGAGCAGAAACGTGTTTAGGTTGGTAAGATTGCAAAGCTAAAAGTGAGGAGCGATGAAGAAGGCAGAGGCGAAGAGCTTAGAAAAATTCTGTGGGTCGAGAAACAACAGCTTGTGGACATTTTCTACGTAGTCCCAGGACGAGTCTAAACGATGCGGTGGCTTTCCTCGCTGGTGTCAGGAAGGAGAAGAGTGGTTAACGCTGCGGTCCACTGACATCAAGGAGACGGTTATAGAAAATCTCAAAGATGCCGCCTCCCTTGTACCTGGGACAGACATCTCCCGGGAAGTAAAGGAATTGTGATCCGAACCTGCCACAGTTCTTCACATGTAGCTACCAGATACAAACACAAAGTTCCACTTAGCCCCCTAGTGCATAACAACTGGACAATCTCATTAGACTTTTCAAGTTAGGAACCGTTCCCTTGTGAACTTTTAGGAGTCTGTGCAAGTCACGTTACCAACACTGACGTGATTATTGGCCAGTCATATTGATTCTCAGAAGTTTTCTAAGTGACTCAATGCACGTGAAAATAATTTTATTTCTTCGAAGTTTTCTGATAAACTTACACACTCAAAAAGAATATTTTTATTTTAAACACTATAAAAAGCATTCTTCCATGCATCTCAATAAATATTTATCTTCATGATGATACTTTCAATTTACAGAGATTTTGAGGAAAATCTGACTGATGCATCGGTGCATACTTACACATTACAATACAATATTTCAATATGCTATCACAGTGGATATAAAATGAAGGTGGTCAGAGCTGAAATATCCCTAACTCACTGATGGAAGTGGTTTCTCAGAGTGAAAGGTGTGTTTTTCATGAGGCATCACTAGCCAGCCTGAAGAGGAAAGGTAATCGTGCACCCCATTCCGTCTACCTGCTTCTCCATGGACACCCACACGTTTCTTTTCATCAGCATCCATCTCTCGTCGTTTCCATTTTGTGCCCATTTTTATGCTAATAAACTTAGATCTTCCACGTGAAAAAAGTCTTTTCAGTCTACACTGCTTCCTCTGCCTCTCCCTTTCTGCCACTCTTGAAGAGTGGCTATAAGCTGAGCTACACTTCCTTATTGCCCACTAACCCATGATACCCAGATTCCAAGTTCTTCGGTTATTTCCACCATTGATTCTCCTTGTATTCCTCCCTAGTATTTGACACTTAAAAATCTCTCCTACTGCAGCTTATTTCTTTATGGGTCTTAATGAGGATCCCACATTTTCTGCTTTTTCTCCTTTTACTAACAACCGTCTCTCTCTTTATTTCTATATGTTTCTTCTTCCTACCTACCCCACATGAAATAGCTCCAGGACTAAAAGCTGAACCCCTTTTTCCTACACTGTCCTCACCTTTTCCTATTTGTATTGCATGTCTAACTTCCAAAATTTTTTATCTGACCCCCATCACTCTCTGCATCTCTAGTTCTGTATTTCCAAAGGTATGGGTTTCATTTTTTGTCCCAAAATATCTTCTACCTCCGCTCACTCATCTGTTATGACTTTCATGTAGGCTTCTGTCGCCTCATGTCAGATTATCAGTCTCTCTAATTCACGCTGTTTGTCTGCAGCTGTTAAATGTTCTGATCCAGTCTGGGCACCAGAACCCAGCTACCGCTCCTCACACTATTTAAACCATGTCACTCCGCTGCTCAGAAAAGCTCAGTGGCCCATGCACCTTATAATTACAAAGTCTTTAGCTCAGCACTCACAGCTTTCTGCACTGTGACCCACCCCTCTTCTCCGCACCTTGTCTACTAGTGCGCACCGTCACTGATAGTTTTCCTAACGTGTCCAGAACACTTGCGGCTCTTCACAGACCTTGGCATACTGTGTCAGTATTCGCTGTGGGTTAAACACAAACGGGATAACTTCATCAAGATGAACGGCTGTGATACAGGTTGTTTCCCGCACACAGTAGGCTCACGAAACACAGAAATAGACACCTGCTGTACTTCTCGCAACAGTAACCTTTCCTCTGTTAACATCAGGTTATGCATCCAGAACTTAAGGCCTTCCTATTCCTCTCTTTCTTTTACAATCTGTACTTACTGAAGGTTTACTTGACATACAAAGAAGTATAATTATGTAAAATTCTCGGGCTGTTATTTTACAAATTGATATGTATATACAAAGTGAGGATTTTAGGGATCACTAAACGTTGCCACAGAAATCCCGTTTTCTCTGCTGGAATGGAAAGGAAACCACAAAGTCCTTCGTGAGGAAAGCCAACAGAGCCAACAGTATTTACAGCCGTGAAAAAATCGAACAAAGGTTCGCAGGAAGCACAAAAAGCATTTGGGGGGTTGAGGATTATGTCTGTCTGTCTGTCTGTTTGTTTGTTTGTTGTGTAGTTTGTCTACAGAAGCCAACTAGTCAAAAAAATGCTTAGAACTCTAAAGCCAATATCTCTATGACAACAGCGATGGCCCTAGTAGTATATTGATGTCATTGTTTTGATGCCTATTGAACTTAAAAAAAAAATATTAGGATTTAATCCTTTCTATTCCAATTACAATAGGGTAATCAAGGTAAATGGTCAGCTATTAAGACTTTTTATTTACAAAACTCAGTTTGGAACGACAAATCCTCCATGCTCAGTAAGGACCCTGAAGTTCATGTGTGTGGGCTGGGAAAACTCGCTCTCTCACCTGGAAGCGGCAGGCCATCCCGCTTGCACCAGAACACAGAGAGAGCCTTGGCTGGCATGGCATAGCTCAGTGGATTGAGTGCAGGCTGCGAACCAAAGTGTCACAGGTTCGATTCCCAGTCAGGCCACATACCTGGGTTGCAGGCCATGACCCCCAGCAACCGCACATTGATGTTTCTCTCTCTCTCTCCTTCTCCCTCCCTTCCCTCTCTAAAAATAAATAAATAAAATCTTAAAAAAAAAACACAGCATGGACCTTGCATTCCAGCGAGGCATTTAGGGGGCAGATGAAAGTATTATTCAGCATTTTGCTCAGCACACCAATTAAATAAAGGAAGGAGAAAACTTGATGATGTGAAAAATACATACTAAGAATATTGGTATCACAATTCAACGTGTTCTATAAATGTTAGAGAGCTAATGAATTTGATTAAAGCAGTATAATTAAGGTGTAGTCTGCTGGGTTGCAGCTGCCTTCCAGACAAAATAACTCCGTGAACAGGTAGTCGGTCCCCAGGGAGCAGAGAATATCAAAGCCAGGGAAAGTTCTTCACTTTAATGAGCCGCATTTCCCAAGTCCGGACCACCGATCCCCTGACAGCGTGGCTGCAGGAGGCAAAACTGAAAGTAGATTTTTCCCTTTGAGACATTCAAATGCTAAATGAAGTGAACACCAGATATTAAAATAGAGGCGCCGAGATTCTTTATGTCTGTTCCGTCTTGCACTTGCCCTGGGGCAGGGATTACTGTGAAAGAAAAAGCCCAACCAATGAGAACATCATTTTCGTATTTAGAAAACTCTTTCTCCTCCTGTGAAGTTGTTCAAAATAGCATAACCCATTTCTTTTTAAGAGTTATACAAGGTCAGTCCAGAAAGTATCTAGCCATGTCATGTAAAAATGGAGACATTTACCGAAGAAGATACAAGATAGAAGAAACATTGTACCTGGGACAATGACACCTCAGGCCCCTTCAAAGCAGGCACCTTGGGACCTCACGCAATTATTCCCTTGCCATCAGCTGCCCCGTCGTATTTTCCTGAATTGCACTGAAGGTCTGAAGTCTCTTCCCTTTCAAAGGGGATTTTAATTTTGGGACAAGCCGGAGGTCACAGGGCATCAAATCTGGGCTGTAGGGGGTCTGAGTCACCTGGGTGATTTGATGTTGTGCCAAAAACACTGCATGGGATGTGATGCAAGAGGGAGCACCTTTTCGTGATGAAGCTGCCAGTGACCGGCTTCCTGTAGCTGTGGCCTTCTGAATCATCCAGGTAGCTTCTGTGAGGGGATGGTCAAGCTTAATGCAAAATTGGATGCAGATTCGTTGCTCTATTCACTCAGTCATTTTGAATGCAATGGCCACACAGTACACATGCTCACTCCGTGGGTGTCTCCCACCCCCACGGGTGAGTACAGTGAGGTCACCCTTGTCCATGCATGTGCATCCCAGCTCCCTCCGCTGGGCTGCCACCTCACATTGGTGTTGTGCAAACGGTTCTCCTCATATTAACAACGGCTGGACTTTTTCCGGACAGACCTTACACTCCCTTTGACAACAACCTTATGTAAATGCAAATGTTTAAATCATACATAGCGTCCTCCCGTTAATTAGTGGTTAGATCTGTAAGGTGAATGCTCTTTGCAAACTGAGAACAAAGATTGCATTTACACCCGTTTTACAAATCCATGTGACGTGAGGGGTTGTCTTAAGCATTGATACTATCAACAATAGTCAGAAGAGAATACATGCGACATTATTTTATACTGTTTTTCACTTTAAGTAAGTTAGACGCTGGTAATTAGAAAGTACGTGTAGCCATGCTGGCAGTTATTTTTTACAAAATTATACCTAGTGTTAAAGAAAATGGAAACCAGATATTTAAGCATATGATAACAGTTCATACTCAACTGTTTAAATCACCATCTCCATGCAAACACTAGTGCAAAACACCACGGAAAAATAGCTGGTTGGCAAGGAAAGAAGCCTGAAGTAATTATACTTGATTTCAATAAACATGTCATGAGCTTGGAAAGAACTGCATTCCAAAAGAAATAAGCATAATTAGTGTAGTCCCTGAGAGGCTTATCTGGTGCTTCTGGATCCGCTCCAAGCTGGCTGTCCCTGTCCAGACCAGGGACGGCAGTGTGTCCCCCCGGCCTGGCCCATTAGGGGTGAAAAACCCTCAGTGATCTGCAGCTTCTAACATCAGAATGCACTGAGGCTGGTTGGAGTTTCTTCAGAATTCTTCACTTGAACGTATGTTCAAGACAAAAGTTGTCTTGTTTGGAAATCTCTGTGATCTGACTCGTATTCTACTTTAGCCTAAATTTTTCCAATATTTTTTCTATAGAAATTGCTCAACTTTCCCTCGTGCAAAAGTTGCATTTGCTACTGTGAGTTTGTGCTAAGTATGTTACACCCTCCTGGAGGATTATTGATTTGCTTGTGTCCTTCTGTCATTTTAGTTCCTAATAATAAGCCTTTCTATCCCTTTCTCTTTTTTCTAAAATCCGGTGGCTGGACAAGTAATTACAGATTCACAGGCCATCCACTAATCTAGGCTACCAGGATCTCACTGTCACCGGTACATGTCATGTCACTCGAAGAGCGCTGCCTCTTTAAGAAGCCATTCCCCACCTTCCCCACTTGGCAAGGTTTGCAAGGCAGCAGGGAGCCACCAGCATTTTGCATTAACAGGATATACAGGAAGGTAAAAGCAAGCCACAGTCCTCCACAGAAGGGCCACTGTGCCCCTAATTTCAAAAACTCATTCATTCTAAAGGTACTTGAATTTATTCAGCCGTACATAGTTTGAGTGCATATGGCCAGGGTTGTTTTTCTGGTTGAGGGTTAGACTAGCAGTATCCTGACGATGATCTCTGATTGTCTGCGGCTTTTCAGATGATACTTTGTCTAGAAGTATTTTCTGAATGACTGATCTTCAATATGAAATCCTGGTTTGATGGCAGTAGCAGTGCTGAGATATCCATCATTTTTCCCCAGATGCCCTTATTTATAATCAAGACATGCACGGTCTCTTCCTGATGTGTGTGTTACCTATTGGAGGACAAATTTAATAAAAGGAGTCATTTTATTGTTCATTAGTACTTTCAAGGACAGAGAGTCCAGCATTATCAGTTCCCAACGAGCACACGGGGCCAAATTAATTGCTATGATAAATAACATTAGGGCACTCAACTGTAGTAACTCAATGTTTGTGTCAGGGTAGAATTGTAGATGGTGGTTGTAGGGATTCACACATAAGACTCTATCTTCTCCTTTTTCTTTTTCTCTGTAATTTCAAGATGCCTTTTACCAAAATCTATAGCTTTTAAATAATAATGATAATAATAATAATAATACACTATATGTGCATGTTGTTTCATGCAAAATAGTTGTTCAACATGCATGTTTAAATAAATGCATAATTGTTTTGATTAATGAATGCATTTTGCTGGGTATTGCTCAGACATTAGAAACAATGAAACCTCTAAAATCAAAGATTATTTTCCTCTGCACTCACACATTTGAAAATACTCACTAAATTTTATCTTTTAGTATGAAGTCCAAAATAAGATATTTGTGATTTTTCATGTTATGGTTTCCTAAGAAAATCTTCTGTCTTATAATGAATTCTTATCTTACTTAAATCTGTTTTCCATTCCTTTCAAACATAATTATTTCAAGTATTTGCCAATATCTGTGTTTGCCTCCTTTATTTTTCTATCTTTACTTCTCTGCGTGCCTTTGTCATATGGCAAGCACTTACCAGGTTCCCACTATTTGTAAAAAAAACCTGAACAGATGGCAGCTCCTTAGGGAATCAAAACAAAGTATTCTCTGATATTCTTATAAACTATGATCCTATTATGTTTTCTGTGGCTTGATTACATTTGATAGAGATTGTGGTTGCACCAATAATACACACTGGTTAGAACAAACAATTGTCCTATTAGTTTGAGAGGCTGAAATCCAAATTCAAATCGCTGTCCCTTAAAGAGCACAATTTTGGCATGAGATGCGCCCATCGGGCAGAGACTCACGCCTGCAAGTCCCTGGGTCTTCTCTTGAAAACATACTAATGAATTAGAACAAAAACAGAACACACAGAAAAAAAATAACAAATGAATAAGCAAACAAGCAAGCAAAATACTGTTGGGCACTATTACAGAAAACATTTTTGCTATCCAAGGATACTTTCCCAGAGCACATTTTATATATGGTGGCAACATAGAAACATCTGTAGTGCAATCCATACAGCTCTTTGATGGTTAAGAGTAACCAGATTCCCTGGGTTTGAATTCCAGCTCTGCGAGTTGTTTATTGTTTTTAGTCTAGTCAAGTTGATTCTATTTTTATTCTCATTTTCTTCATCTGTAATTGAGGACAATAAAAGTTCCAACTTCATAGAGCCCGTGTATGGGTTACATAAAGCAGGGAATATAAAACACTCAATACACCACCAGGCTTGGAGTTAGCTTTTAGTTAATATGAGCTGTATTGCACTTACTGAATTACACACAATTGAGTTCTCATATATTTAACTTTTAATATATATTTAATGAAAAATATTGAAATACCCCCCAAACTATAAACCAAAAATATTAGTTCCTAATACAAAAAAAAAATCATGTATTTTAGCCTTTCTACTTATGAAGGGCAACTATTATTCTGAAATAGATTTTGACTTATCTCCTTGTTATTATGCCAGAATGTCAGTAAAATCACAAATATTTACTCTACCATCATTTTGTCTCATTTGTCTCAACACCACACCCCCCAAAGAACTGTATGTATAGTTCATCACTTTATAATCATTGCACAGAAAAGAGAGTAGAATTGTGAGAATTTTCAGCGGTATATAGGATTTAAAATTCCGGACATATCTTAAGTACTAGGATCTGATGCATTTTAACTGATTGTCTTAAGGAGCTTTAATATGGTTACTTGGTTCCTCTGTTTCCAAAGTTTTAATTGTGAAATGTAGAGTAATGATATATTTGTAGAGTAACAAACAATTTATCGCTAGAAAATTGAGATTGGAAACTCGGCTGGGTATATTTATACCCAGTATGGGTGGATTTTCTCCAGAAAATCCACCCATATAGGGGTGGGCAAAAGTAGGTTCACATTGTTCATATGGTAAATAATACAATAATTAATAATACAATAGTAAACTCTGGGTTTCATGAACTTAAAACTATAAGCCTATGATTGCACCTCCCCTTAATATTGGGATGAAAAGTCTGAAGTGCTGTTATTAAGTTACTGTAACTTCCTCTAAAGTTGCCAATTCAGTGCTAGAAGGGATTCACATATTGGACAGAATGCTTTTGGGGGCATAAAAGAAGTGTTTGACAAAGAGAAATACGAACCCAAATTTTAACTTCCATGCTTACCTAGCAGTGATTTTTGTTCGTTTGTTTGTTTTTAATTAACGGGTCGAAACGTTCTGCCCACAGGTTTGGTTCAGCAGAATCTCATTCATATCCCCATCGAACCCACCCTCATTGATTCTGAGGTTTTTCAGCTGCCATACGATTTGAACGGCTAAGATTTAATTCTCTGAATGAAAACCTGTGTGTGTTCTCATAGTATTTTTCAGTGTCGTAGAAATAATAGACCAGCATGTACGTCCTGTTTGAGCCAGAAAAGGGCCCGCTTTGCTCCCTGTTCGGTCCCTAACACATAGCAGCGACACTGTGTGATTCCCTAGCGCAGAGCAGATGGCCAGTGAGCACGGATCGAGTGGGTTCGCCATACAGAGGAGCGCGCCCTCTTCTCCACTAGAACGAGTCAACGGGGGGAACACGGCCTATTCGGCACTGGTTGGATTGAAGAACCTGTGTAGGGTGCTGAGGACCCCGTACGGATGCATTTCCTCATGCTCTAATGGCTTAACGCAAATAAAATCCAAAAACAGTAAGAGCAGCCTTAATTTTTATGTACGTAAGAATCCAATGAAAAACTAGTTTAAAAATGCAAGTTCTCAAAAGATCGATCTGGTCATTCCGTGTTAAAGTCCAGGAATCTACATTTATATAGATTTATGTAAAGAGGAGTTTTCACGAAGCAGAATTGATTTTTTTACCATGCTGCATAACAAGCACTTAGACTCACCATGAGAAGTATTATGAAGTGTCATCATTGTAAAAAGAGCAGAATAGCAAAGTTTCTTTGTCTCCCCTTCCATCCAGACAAGTAATGCCTAAGCACATAAACCCTTGTACTTGATAAGTGAACACTTGTGGGATTTAGGGCGGGACATTTTTTTAACCTTTTTTTTATTGTCTATTTAATGATTTTGTGTATGAGCTCTCTTCAGAAGCATTCTTCAGCCCAGGTCAGGGCGTCCTCAGGGGACAGGCAATGCCAGTGTGGATGACCTGGGTTAGGAACGCAGTCTCACGTCTCGGACTGAAGGGCTCGGTGTGCGTACTCGTGCTATTTAATAGCTCAGGAGATCATCTTCCCGACCATGCTTCTCCTCGTGGAGGGAATGGACACACACACAACAGACACTATTCCCTGCCTTGAGTGAGAGATGGTGAGAGTTCTCAGGTGTATGATTGGTCAAATAAAGTCAAAATACAGCGTGATTTTGAAATAATTGGCAATTTCATTTATCCGGGAGGACAGATGCCACTAATGAGGAATGCTTTGGGGAAATCAGTATGAATCCAGCTGATATCTTTGTAGGTCAGTTGCGTTGCACATGCGGGATCCCTGTATTCGTCTCAACCACGCTGCTCCCTCCCCCAGGTCACGGGGGGCGTGGCTGAGCTCCCTGTAGAGGGCTGCTGTGTTTGAGCATGGTGAAAAAAGATCAGAGGAGTGGATACAACGAAGAATGAAACACAACTTACAGCCCAGGAACAAATAGAAGAGTAAGAAACAAAAGTAAAAAGCCAGGCACTGGGCACAATAAAGCAAAGGACCCTCAGACACTGCAGAGGGAGGCGGCCGGCCAGCAGCCCCACGCAGCACAGCGCACTAGGCCTGAATCTGGTCTCTCACTGCACTACAGTGGACAGTTTGCTACTATGCAGTGAGAATTCTAAGGTACCAAAAGAAATAAGATTATTATTATAGGTGCTCTGCTTAAGAAAACAAGAGCATGAGTTTTGACAATAAGAACGCCTTTTGAGAATGTCTAGAACATTCTGTTTTAGCCAAACTGATGACATAGACCAGAGAGCAAGTTCTCAAACACACTCAAGAACATTGGCTAAAAAGATTATTAAAATCAATATATTTTACCATTTAAATTTGTCAATTGCAGGCACTTTTCCCTAGTCTAAGAATATATATAAAGGACTTATATGATGGTATGGGGAGTAACTATAGAAATGTGGGGCAACTGAGGCCGGGGGGCAAAGGGGAAAGAAAAACTGGGATGACTAATAGTAGATGCATAAAAAATAAACATCACAAATTACATTTGATACATAAAAGACTAGGCATTTTATAACTTATGTAAGAAAGTTAGTTCATGAGTGAGAATATGGGAGGTTTTGTATAAGAACATTCCCTATATCTCTATGGAGATAAAGGAGTTCCCATCACACTGTCAGCTGATTTCTCAAAAGAGCCCTTACAGGCAAGAAGGGGCTGGCAAGAAGTATTCCAAGTCATGAAAGGCAAGGACCTACATCCAAGATTGCTCTATCCAGCAAAGCTTTCACTTAGAATGGAAGGGCAGATAAAGGGCTTCCCAGATAAGGTCAAGTTAAAGGAGTTCATCATCACCAAGCCTTTATTATATGAAATGTTAAAGGGACCTATCTAAGAAAAAGAAGATAAAAACACGTATAGTAAAATGGCAGAAAACTCACAATTATTAACAACCACACCTAAAACAAAAACAACTAAGCAAACACCCAGAACAGAAACAGAAACACAGAAATGGAGATCACATGGAGGGTTAGCAACAGGGGAGTGGGAGGAGAAGGGGAAAAGGTACAGAGAATAAGTAGCATAGATGGTAGGTAGAAAATAGACAGGGGGAGGTTAAGAATAGTATGGGAAATGTAGAAGCTAAAGACCTTATGACAGATGGACATGAACTAAAGGGGGGAATGTGGGTGGGAGAGGGTGTGCAGGGTGGAGGGGAGTGAAGGGAGGAAAATGGGACATCTGTAATAGTATAATCAATACAATATATTTTTTAAAAGAATTAAATAACATTAAAAAACAAATTATAAAACTTGCTGATAGAAATCATATGACTGCATTGATCTCTATACTGCAGTATCTCTGTAGCAGAATGCTAACTAGAGACTGTGTAGAAATAGTATTTCTTGCGTCAGACTCTCAATCATGAAATATGATATTCATTCTGAATTCAGCTCCAATGCTAATGCATAATCTCTAAATTAATTCTTTTGTATTTCACAGACCACTAAGCAGTGCACCAATTTTTGAATTCTAAAATATTTATTTTAGCAAATTTATTTGCTTCAGACAAATCATGATCTTCTCTTCATTTTTTGAAATGATGTCTTTCAAGTCATGTCTATAAAATGGAGCATGACTGTAGAATAAAATGTAAATATTGATTTTCAATTTAATTTTGAGGGGACTGATTGTCATTGTAAATATGGTCAGTCTTAGAGAAAAATTGTTTAAATTTTATCACTCTTTCTTATTTATATTTCACTTTTTTATTGATGCAATGTTTTCCTTAGTTGCCATACTTCTAAGTGATACATTTTGGGTAAACACACTTTCTAAGGATCCACTCAGCACATCTTAAAAAACTGTTTGTAGAAGAACTATAATTTTCTTAGGGACAAGGGGATGCTTTGAATCTCACTACCATCCCCCCACAATATTATAATAATAACGTGCAACATAATGAAGAAAAAGGAAAATGTTTGCACAACTCTCTGCTTGGCTTCATTCTGGACCCTGTCACGGGATAGTTCTCATGCCATCCTCCCAGCAGCACTGCCCAGAGAGTCTTTGTTGTTTGGACACGTGTTCACCGAGATGGAGAGAGAGCATGCTCCAGGTCTCACAGCAGGCTCGGGATTTGAACCTGAATCCATTTGACTCTACAATCTGACGTTTTCCCTGATGACTGGAAATGTCTCGCCGCCACTTTAGATGATCCCGTCAGTGCACGCGAATGCCGGAGCCTCTTCTACCGCCTCCCTCCCTCCCCCAGGCGCTGCGGCAGGCGGGCATGTACACTCTTCCCCGAGTTTCCATGCATCCTTGTCGGTGGCGGAACTGTGTCCTCTGAAACTTCGTCTGTTGAACTCCTCATCCCCGGTGCCTCAGAATGTGATGCTGTTTGGACCTAGGTCATTAGGTTAGAATGAGGTTGTCAAGGTGGGCCCTGCTTCAGCCCCACCGCTGCCCTGAAGAGGAGCCTGGAGGCACGAATTTGGTGCCGATGGAGACCAGGTGAGGACACACGGAGAGGCCACCTGCACGCCAAGGAGAGAGACCGCGGGAGAAGCAAGCCCGAGGGCTTGTTGATCTCGGACTTCCAGCCTCCAGAACTGGGAGAAAATGCATTTTTGTGACTCCAGCCACCAGGCCGTGGCCCTTTGTCAGGGCAGCTTGAGCCGACTGCTAGAATCGTCATCTCTCAAGTCCATGTCCTCACCCTTTCCACTAGAACTTGTGTCTGTCCCTGTTTTAGCGAACATGCAGCACGTAGCACATGCCGGGCTCACATCTAAGCACTTCCTTAGACTTCTCACTGCATTCTAAACCTTGGGGACTGTTACTGTTAAGCTATGATGTGAACCCAGGGAGTCTGGCTCCAGAATCTGTCCTCCACTCTGGGCTGTGCTGGTTTAGTGGCCTTAGTCACGGTCCCCAACTCTCTTATTGTCTCTAAATTATGGCCCTTGTCCAGCAGTCCTGTTAGGGCTCAAAACACTTCTCAAATCACTTCTTTGTGCTGGTCTTGTACATTAAACCCAAGCTGTAGCAAAACTAAATTACCAGCCATTCTTAACTATTTTGTTTTTCTCATCTCTCCGCCCTTGACTTACCAAGCTCCCTTTCATGGTCACCTGTCAAAACTCTGTGTGTTACGACCCAGCTCATCTGCCTCGATTACGCTAGACTCGGTTGTCCCAGCCAGAGGCTTCTGACCTGCATGAGACAGTTGGTTCTGTTTACTACACATGGGCACTTGCAGTATAATGTTCACAAGACTCATATGTCAAAACAAGCTCTTTTGGTTTCTAAGTTTTATGTGATGCATGTTGGTGCTCTTTAATGCTTTGCTCATTGCATCAGAAGTTAGGTCACAGAGATCTATTCTGTCACAGTTCTGGAGGCTCGAAGTTCAAGGTCAAGGTGTTGGCTAGTCAGTTTTTCTTGAGGCCTTACTCTTCGGTTTGTAGACGGCCACCTTCCTGCTGTGTCTTCAACGCAGCCTTGCCTCTCGACACATGCATCCTTGCTGTCTTTCTCTCTCTGAATAAGGACTCTAGTTACATTGCATTTGGGCTCCAGACTCATGACCTCATTAACCTGAATTACCTCGTTAATGGTCCTCTTTCCCAATATAGTCACATTGAGGGTAAGGGCTTCAATACATGGCTTGTAAGGGGACACCCCTGAGACCACAAAGGACCTTGGAGAACATTTGTCCAAGTTCATGCTGATTGGTCGTACCATTCAGCGTGCAGGTGAGCATTGAACAGCCAGCTCTGGGGCAGCTCTGATTTGCGGTGTTTTCAGGTTTCTCCGTTGTAACTATGTTGTAATCCACTGTGTCAGAAGTCAGCGTATCACTATGTCAACAAATTTGCAATTTTAACAATCAAACCGCCAGATGGACCACTATCAATGGACTCCAGGATACCACTGACTCTGTCAAAGTCTTTCAAGGCTGATGGCTTAAAAAAAAAAAAAAAAAAGGAAAGGCATGAGATGAGATGTGTTGTTTTCTTTCTTTTTTTTTTTTTTTTTACTTCTTTGTTCATTCTCCCAAAATGGAGCCTGAAACTCAGACATCAGTCAAACTGCATTAGCGGAAAAAGTTATGCTAACAAATCTGAGTGTGTAGCCACCACGCATACCCGCTGTAGTTGCTGTTTTTCAGACGATGCTTCTCTTCGCTTGGGCATTCAGTTAGCATGATGACAAGATAAAGAAGAACTTCACAAGGTGACATTTTAAGGGACAGCACGTTAAATTAAGTCATTAAAAATTGAATTCCCAGTAGGCAGCTTAATCATTATAATTAAACCAAGTAGTTTAAGTAAAGCCTAATCCAATCAGTAATGCCACTTCCAAACGCTTTCTGTGTTTTGATAAGTCGTTCATTAGGAAAAATTCCCATTTAGCAGCAAGAAGCAGGATAAATGCACACCTCAAAGAAGCACAGTCTGTCTGTGCCTAGACACTATCCTCACGAGCACATCATACGTGTGCAGACGTTACGTTCCTGAGTGTAAGGCTGTGGTCTTGGCGTATTTGTGTAGTCACTGATCCGGAAATAGCCTCTGCAACAATCTGGGGTGTCTTCAGAGCCTTGGCCAATGTACGGGGCTGGAGGGGGGTGTGAAGGTATCAGAGCTGCAGCCCCCCCTGAAAACACCCTCCCAGGACCCGTGGAGGTGCCCCTGTTCCACACTAATACCGATAGTTCGGTGCCTCCTGAATGGCTCAGCCAATAAAGCCTGGAAGGTCAAGGTTATCAACTACTGGACGTGTTCCCGTGGCTATTGTTTTTCCAGTGTTACTTATAAAAACGCTACATATCATCAGCCACATCATCGGGGTACCAGCTCCAGCACGGTATATCAGACCCCGGCTTCCTCCCGAGGGGCGGGTTTCACAGCTCGCTAGCCTGCTGCTCCCAGCAGGAATGCAGGCTGGGACAATAGCAGCAGGTTTATAGTGAGACACAGAGTTTGTTTTTGTATCATGATGTGTTCATCTTTGTGTTTTCCATGCCAACAACTGGAAACTTATACTTGCCCCGCCCTACGTGATGGCATCTCCAAATATTGACCCTTGTGGTGGGGCCTAAGTACAGTTAGTTTAACTGTTCGATTAGAAGTATAAAGGTCAAAGTGACCTGCTCACTTAAGCCCTTCATTTATGGTGGCTTTTGCATATTCAAACACTCTGTAGGTAAATACTGGCATGACATTGAGTCATTGAATATTGTCAATATATTTTAATTGTATATATTTTATACTTTGTAGATATAATCTACATATATACATATATATCTGTATCACAATGAAGGTGCAAGGTTTTGAAACAAGTATTTAAAAACAAAAAATGAGTTTGAAATGTCATCAGGTTAATAATAATCATATATAACAGGTAGCTTCCAAAATACTCTTCATTCTAAAAACATTGCAGTATGATAAAACAGCTCGAAAAATGTGTCAGCTTGGGTTGGACTTGTCCGAGGAGGGAGTCGTCAGTATTTCCTGGTGTGGTGGGTCATCTGGTGGCCTCAGCTTTCCCCTGCTGTCTGCATTCCTCCATCAGGGAACCGTTACCTTACACACAGTCTCCTGTGACAATAGAGCCTCTCCCCCATTAGTGCTTCAGGACATCAGCACGTGCATCAGTGCTTTCGTAGAGTGAGCTTGATCAGATTCTTTCTGATGGACGGTGGTGCGGAAGGAGGTCTTGATTGAATCGGGGGGGTGGGTACAGTAAAAATAACTAAATAAAAGCATTGACAGGCAAATCTGATAGGCTCTCAGGACTCAGACAATATTACTGGGCTATCTCTATAAGACCAGTGTGATCACCTAATAGTATCTAAATTTCCTGTTATGGAACTCTAGTCATTGCTTTGCACACACAAACACGCATATACACACAAATACATATGTACACATGTGCAAATGGCTGTCAACATCTGTGTGTTTCTAAGCTAGAAAAGAAAGTGAAATACATGATACGGACAATAAAGGTATTTATGGCATATTTCCAGGTTTCCCTTGATATATATTTTAATTAAAACTTGGAATGTATCCTTCATGGAAGCACTCTGTTTTCTAAAACCAAATGCCATCATTGAATTTATGACTGAACAATGTGTAATTAAATTATAATGTACTGGGTTTTATAAAAAGAAGCCATTAGCTTCATAATCAAGTTCATCCACTGGTTTGTCCCTCCATCCCTCCCTTCCTCCCTTCCCTTCCTGTTCTTTCTCTGTGCCTCCCTCTGCCTGTCTCTTCCTCACACTCTGCCTCTAAGGGCTGTCCACCCCCAGCATACACACTAATTTCCATCCAGTGTGCTAGGGTAGCTGGCCTCTGTTTCTTACATTTCACTTCTAATGCTCCATCTCCTTTTTCACTTTGCTCACGCCATGCATTTTCTTCCATTAGGAAACAGTTGTAATGAATTAAGGCTGTGGTCCTTGGCTATGGAAGCAGCTCATCACTCCTGGAAGATTAGGGTAGCACTGACTTTAATTTAAGAGATTCAGTAAGTTTTATACAAAACAATAAATGTTCACATTCAGTCCCTTTACTATAATTCTTCTAAGATTAACGAAGTGAAAGGAAGCTCAGTGCCCTGTGACAACATAAACAACGAGGACTGGGGGCCATAACTGTATGAACCCCCACTAATTCACACACTGACCTTTTCTGCAATGTGGGGGGCCCGAGCTGGCCTCAAAACTGGGCTTCACGGCTTTACCGCAGGTGACCTCATTTGCATAACATAGATTACCTCCTCTGCAATAGGACAATAGTGGAAGCAGTAATGTTTATGGTGGTTGGTATTTTACTAACCACCCTACCTAAACTAACTAGCCTAAGCAAAACACGATGATCTTATTCCTCTGACTGGTCACGGGCTTCTGGTCGGGTTTACAGCAGGATGCTATGTGCAAGGTGGCACTGGTTGCGTCCCTGTGGAGGGACTCGAAGGAGAACTCCCCTCGTCTCTTCACCTGCGCTGTGCCGAGTCCAGGTGTGGTGGCCCCGCTGCGAGGTCTGAAACCCGTGAAGGAGCCGTGTTGGTTTTTTGGGGTGGCTGTAACAAAGTCCCACAACCCCAGTGGCTTCAAACAGAAGCAGTGTATTCTCTCAGAGTTCTGGAGTCTGGAAATCCGAAACCAAGTGTCGGCAGGGCCATGCTCCTTTGAAATCCTGTAGGGGACGGATCATTCCTTGGTTCTTCTGGCTTCTGGTTGCTCAGGCCTCTCTTGGTTTGTGGAGGAATAACTCCAGTCTCTGCCTCTGTCTTCATGTGTCTGTCTATCCCCCTCCCGTGTCTTCACGTGACATTTTCCTCTTATGTGTCTCTGTCTCCTCTTCCCATGAGGACAGCAGTCAGGTTTCATCGGGGCGCACCCTAACGATCTCATCTTAAATGTCTACACCTGCAAGGACCCTATTGCCGAATAAGGTGCCCTTCATGGGTTTGGCTGGTTAGGACTTCAGCTACTACAGGAGTCAACTTGGGCATTGTTGCCCCTGACATCAAAGTCCCCCTCCGATTCCTGCACCTGGCTCAGATAAAACGGCAGGTAGGGCGAGGGAAGGAACGGAGTCCTTGTTTACATTATGGAGCCAACTGAAAGACCACCTCTGGACTTCTCGTAAGACTCCCATTTTCCTTCCTGGGAAAATAGTTTGAGTGGGGATTTCTGCTAGCCCCGGCGAACAGGCCCCTTACGGATACAGCAGAACTGACCCCTGTGGCTATTGCAGGAATTAAGTGAGTTTAGCACAGTGTCTGGCGTGTGGTGAGAATGCTGGAATAACAATAATTAGTACTAATGCAATTACTATTAGATGAGAAATTAAAATTGTATACCGTTTCCATTTCCTTTTTTTACTTGAGGCAACAGATCTTTGTGAACTAAATCTTGATTCGCAGATTTCGTTTGTAGGTAACTTAAAATGGAGACAAAAATCGACGTTGTTCGTTGTTGTTGAATCTTTAAATGTGATTAGGTGGGATTAGTCTTTATTAAGAGCTCACAAATTTAATGCAAAAGCAAATGTTTATTAGAGAAATAGATAGTATAGCCAACTCATTCCAGTTGATAAATTTCTGCCTAAGAGATTCTAATTCACATTTACAAATATTCCTCAAAATCTTAGCGTGGACAGCGAATCTCAGTGCCACAGTGGGCATACATTGGTTTCTAGGGCCTTCTCTCCTGTGGAGATATTGACTTTGCTTCACATGATGGGTCTGGCCGTATTTCCAGGTGCGACGCTGTATTTCCTCTACAAGAAAATAATTACATTAAGTTACTTGGTACTATGTGTATTCTAAATCTTGTCATTGGAAATTCCCCTTCTTTATTGTTTATAAGATTCGTATTGTAATAAAAATGCTCACCAATATTTCCCTAGTAATTCTTCGTTAGTCTATAATGGATAAGTTAAGTTACAGGATTCATGTCAAGAGACTATCTTTGAATATAGTTTTATAATTGTTAATGTTATAGATTGTGCTCATCATGAGAGGTAGAATGTATTCATTTGGAGAATCGTTTATTGGAGGACCCCATATAGTTCAGCATCCAGTACATAAATGTTCAACATTGACATGTTTTTCTTGCCTTCTTTTCTATTGGTGATGGCTCAGCAAATTCATTATGATAATATCTTCCATTATACTTCTGTATTCTGTGTCCATATTAAAAACCACTGTTCACTATTCTCTTTTATCTCTAAACACAGATCTTGTTATTTTTTTCAAAAGGTTTTACTTTGAAAATTAGCACTTTTGTCACATACACTTTCTTTACATTGTAAAAAAGTACCTACAGCCAGGCTAAGGTAAACTGGTAGCATTAACCAAGCGTTCTCCAGTGCGCCGAGAGAAAATACACACTGTCGGTGTGGTAGCACTAACTTCCCCTTTTCGTCTACACCCCACAGAGCTCCCACTGACACCTAAGGACATTCGGCATTCACACGTGCTATGTTGTCTAAATTTCCTTTAGATATAGATCCGCTTCATTCCATCAGCCTCACAGCAATGGAGGGTTTGGAGGTGTTTGATTTCTGAGGTATTACTTGTGGGATCCTTGTATATACAGGCACGCATCAAGAAATGGAATTAGCTCTTCTTTGCAAATAAAAGGGATTCTGGCTAAGAGAAAATACAGGACGGGGCAAAAGTGGGCTTACAGTTGTGAGTACACAAAACATTTATTCTTGTATTATTATTTATTAATGATTTTATTATTTTCCATTCCAACAGCTGCAAACCTACTTTGGCCACACCCTGTGATTGGCTTTGGCCCTCATGGTGTGATGAGAATCAGGAGCTTTTTTACGCTGGTTAACTTTAACTGCAGGCTCTGTTAACCTGCCCCAGGTTTTAAATGTGAATAATC
The DNA here is from genome assembly GCF_004126475.2 of Phyllostomus discolor. Taxonomy (NCBI): domain Eukaryota; kingdom Metazoa; phylum Chordata; class Mammalia; order Chiroptera; family Phyllostomidae; genus Phyllostomus; species Phyllostomus discolor. The sequence continues at coordinate 89,186,215 of NC_040913.2, read as the reverse complement.
GAATCTATAAAACTCAGCATTGCGTCAACTACGTAAAACATCTTAATAAATATTAATGGAGGTTGAACTACATCATAATTCTGATAGAAGTGGGAAAGGAACCAATCCCATCAAGCCACAGCCTTCAGCCTGCATTCTCAGATTCTAATCATTAATTTAGGGGGAAGTTATTCTCAAAGGGGAAAATGAACAGGGAAGCAGGAGTCCTTGTAATATGCTTCTATTTGTCACTAGGGGGTTAACACAAAACACATATAATGGTGGGTATTATGGTCATATGATGTTTCTTAGGACATTCTAAAAAGATTCACTGGCTACATGTAGGAGGCGCACACAGGTGATTATTCTCAGAGAATACAAGAAACAAAGAACTTAGCTTTTTGTTAAGTAAAAGATAAAAATGGATGACCAAAATAAACCGGGATTAGATAAGAACTTGAAAAGTAATTTTGGTGTCAGAGTAGCTAGGTTTGAATCCTAGTACTGATAATTCCTAGTTGTTCCACCTCAATGAAATTACTTCATTATATCTCAGTTTCTTCTTCGGTGAAATGGGAGTAATGAAAATGTTCACCAGAGAAGGCTTTGCTAGGGCTAAAGGGTTTGAATCTGATGACTGGTCTGGTGCGAGTAGCCCAGTAAATATTAACTATAATGTTGGGATGGAGACAGATAAATTCCCCCCGAAATAAGTGTCCAACGCTTTCCCATTAAAGAGGGAACATTTCACCTGTTCCAGCTGGCATTCTCTGGTGTCTCACAACTCACGAAATACAAAATCAATCAAATCTTACCTTGATCTCCAGCAGATTTCAGTCAACAAGAACTCTTTTTCACTACCTGTCTGCTGTCTAACTGAGTATGTTCGCTTGCTGGAGCTTTGCTGTTTGAGTTCATCGTGTTTTCCATCTTCCAGTTATCTTCAGAATGTTTCCATTTTCCACTTTCAGTTGGTCACAGGGAATCTGATCATCCTGATTTTACGAACTCACCGTATTTCCTCAGTAAGAAGAATGCACACACATATCTTGTTATTACTTGTGCTGTCTCAGAAACCTCCTTCCCGTGGCCAGGTAACCAGACAGGAGGCTGACATTTTCCCGTGCCCAGGAATGACGTGATATTTAACTAGCAAAGCCCGGCCGGCGGACGCGGGATCGCAGAGGGCCTGGTTGTTTGCACAGCTGATAGATGACCATGATGCACTTGGCTCCAGTGATTGCACCTCTGCATCCAGTGCTCTAGGGGGCGGTGCTGGCCATCGGGGAGTTCTGGGGCCCATTTCAACAGTGACCCCTGTGACTGGCTCTTTAACCCTTTCAGACACTGCAGTAAATGGGCGCATTCCAGCACACCAAACATCCCTGTCCAAATAGCACTGGTTTTCAATGTTTTATGTAAGGATAAAAGAGTGATACATATTTTAAAAGCTATGAGTCTTTTTTCTCCCGTTCTCCAGAGCATTTACTTCTCAGGCTTTGTGATATTTTCCACAAAGGTATAAAAGACAGTGTAGCGGTTGAACTCCGCTTACATTTTGCACGATAATGAAGGTATTTGCATGGGCTCTTTTCTAATAACTGTACTTCATAGCTGTAGAAACACTGGCAAATTGAGTAATTCCCCAGGAGCAGGATGAAGGGAGAGATCTGGGGGGTTCCCCTAGAGTTCCTGTATATAGTTCAATCCTAGTTAACGTGTTGATAATGGGGAGGGGAGAGCGGTGCTTGCCTGACTTCTATGCTGTGTAAAATAGTGAATTTCCTCTCACTTTAGTCATGCCTGCGTCTACTGCTCGGCAGAGAGAAGAAGGGGGCCTGTAATGAAACAACGCTCTCACCTAAACACCCCACCTCTCTCTCCTACACGGGAAGCAGGGCATCAAAGATAAAGTGTGGCAGGTAGACATGTTTTATTACTTGTGCATTGCTAGACGTGGTAGGATGGGTTATGCTACCTCCCATTTTTAAATTTTGAAATATCTCTTTTGTTTACTCAGCATTTTTTATTTTATTTTATTTATTTTTTTAGAGAGGGAAGGGAGGGCGAAAGAGAGAGAGAGAGAGAGAGGGAGAGAGAGAGACATCAATGTGCGGTTGCTGGGGGTCATGGCCTGCAACCCAGGCATATACCCTGACTGGGAATCGAACCTGCAACACTTTGGTTCGCAGCCTGCACTCAATCCACTGAGTTACGCCAGCCAGGGCCTTACTCAGTAATTTTATTATGAATTTGCAATGTACTATATAAGACTGCAATGGCCATAAAATCTGCAGCCTTAGTGGACAACGGAAACAATGGTTCTGCCTTTCAAGTAATTCATGCTAATAATCTAATTGGATAGAACCTTTCCAATTTGCTGCTGGATATGTTGGATATCTATGTGGTCTGCGGGTAGACGACATAGGATTCCGTGCTTACGTATCCGAGAGATGACATGAGACATAGGCAGCTTCTGAGACAGCCGGTGATGACATCCATGAAAGCTCAGAATGGAAAACCACATGTGACAAATCGTATTAACAAGTAATTATGCCTCTTCGTTGAAACACTGTAGTTACAGAAAGGACAAAATGTATGTCAAACCAGTTCTGCCTACCTTCCTTATTGAAGGAGCCTTCTGCAATAATGGCAACATATCTAGGAGCATTTGAGTTACACCGGCATCCTGTACAACAAGTTCGATGGATTCCGTGGGGGAACGGATACCTCCAGTTAACATTTGAAAGGCTAATATACTGACAGATTATGAGTTATCCGAGATTCAAATGTTCATGTTTACTTTGAGTTCAGTGAATTCAAGATGATATTGCCAATCATTTGGGCTCCGGTGGTTTTTCACATTTGATGATAATTCGTTGTCCTCAGTTTTCTGAACTGGGTACAGCTATCTGCCCAAGAATAAAAAGGAGATATTGTGGGGGAAAAGTTTATGATTTTAGCCAAAGATTATTATTAGAAAAAAGAAGAATTGCTAGGGAAATGGAGGACAGATTTAATGTCAAAGTTAGCTCAGCTTGGAGATGCTGACGGTGCAGGATGGGAGAGAATTACTAAGATGAGGTCTTGTTCACGATATGAGTTACTCCTTATAAACAAAGTTTAAACTCTTTAATGGTAAGATTAGGAGTTTAAGTGCATATTGTTTATATTTATGCCATAATGAATTGCCTTCCCTGTCATAGGATACTTCTTGCTTTTTCTCTATTTGCCATCTAAAAATATGCTCAGCTGCTATGCTGCCTTAGGTATTGTCTTCTATGCCCCAGCCCCAGTAACTCAAGTCCGGGTGTTTATGCCCTCAGTATAAATCAACCCCCTGAGGTCCCTCCGTCTTGTAATATCCAAATATCGACATCCTGGCAACCCATTTCACAGAGATGGGAGAACCCATGTCTTTCTTCTTTCTTTCGTTCTCTTTTGCCCAACCCTGGACACTGCCTCAGTCTCCATGCTTAGCGATCACTGACACGGGACTTTTAGAGATGTTTCAGATCGTGGAAGGCTAGTGAACCCAATAAGAATATAAGTAACAACTTTAAATTAATGTTCGGTGCCAGCGTTCTCTAATGGACAATACTCTCCTATCACCCAACCCCTTCACCCCAGTGACCCAACCTGCCAGCTTCGTGAATTTGACTCTAAATCTTTCTTAACTCCTCCTGCCTCCACAATCCCTTTGCCTTGGATTACGCTTTGGAAGCTCAACATTCTTCTACTTTATTTTGGAGAACAAATGTGTTCTCTTACACATCCTGGTTATGCCTAGGATGGCTTCTTTTCCACCTCAGTGGCTGATACAGATTCATCCACTCATTTTTTTATAAAACAATCCGTGAATACAAGGTCTGGCACAAATAACGCCCCTGTTTTCACAAAATCTTTTATTACAAAGTCATAAGCATGTACTTCTGCAACATAACAGTATCACACTCAAGCACACCATATGGCATTTTAGGTGAAAGGTTCAAATTAAATCTATAAATTATTACACCCATATTATTTATTACCCTACCAACCACATTCAAACGGGCCTTACTTCTGCCAGACCCTGTATATGTGTTCCTCTTTCCCCACCAAATAACTTATTTTAATGTTGTGGGTCCTTCTCCAGCTAATAGTACAGTGCCTTCTGTCTGGCACAAGCCCTTTACTTTCTCTTTTTAAATTTTTTTTTCTTTCTCCCCCTGATCTTAAGGGCGCTTCTTGCTCGCTACTGCCACCTACTGACTACTTGCAGAATAAATCAGAGCCCTCACTCGTCTTCAGAGGATTAATAAGTAGATCCTTTCCTTTGCAATATTCTTTTTGTCCTGCTGGCAATTAGGAGAATAGATGGGAACTAATAAGCATAAAAAATAAAGGAAAATTACTAATCACAACTACACACTCTGAAAAAAAAAACAAAAATATGCTGTTGACCAAACCAATCCAGGAATACTGTCCCCTGCAGCATAAACTGTCTCCACTCCGGCCAGTCTTACAAATGTCTCAGGAAAGGAGGTAGGGGGCGTGGTGCACGGGAGATTCCTACAGGCCGTTGAAGTTTGGTTTCAGCCAAACAGCTGAACTAGATCGAAGAGCACGTTCACTGCCCAGTTTTTGTCTTTAAAACGTTATATTTAATGTAATTGTGTTCTCAGTGTCTGTGAACCCTATAAACCAAAGTCGGGATTGCATCCCAAGGCTCTCCCTGCAGACTTCCGGGAGGCTAATGGAATGGGAATGGACTCGAGCTGGAGTAGAAGGGGCCTTCCAGCCCTTGGAAACACTGTGGCCATAGAGGCAGTTAACATACTTATTACCACACTCCCAGCGCCGTGTGCGGCCACCTTTACTGCAGGGTTTGTGACTCAACTTCCTAAACAATTTGAAATACATGGGTTTAGTTACCATCTTATCGAACGCTTTCTTATTGTATTAAGAATGCTCTAAGGGCATGGGGACTGCGGGGACCCGCCCCCCTCCACCCCCAGTACCAGCGACATCCTAGTGGCTGTTGGAATACCGGAACACAGAACATTCAATGGCACTTCTTCCAAACTACATCTCAAATGTCATACTCCTGCAAAAATAGGATACCTCGTATTTAATGAATTAAGTTGAGTGATGAATTGTTTTCTTTGCCTTTTACATGCCATATTGTAAATGTTTTACATAGTAATCATTACATTTCTATGGTCTTATTCATTGCTGATATTATATGTGTCCAAATGTATTCCTTTATGCTATCTTTTCTCTTTTATTTTTTCCAATCCTGTGAGAATACTGATATTGCCATATAGTTACCTGGGGGGAAATGCATCATTTTAACAGAAAAAGGAAATACATATTCCTAAAGTAGTGCATTTACTGGAAAAATAGTAGATAAAGTTGCAAAGAATTGTACTCAATTTTATTAGCTCCACATGATAGCCAAATTTTTAGTGTATGAATCCCCCAAAAACACAAATTACCACACCAAACCGCAAACCAGTACATAAGCATTTTTATTTTTTTTATTTTGATGAGAAATATGTCATTGGTGTTGAGTATTTGAAAAGTATTAATTTGAACATTGCATTTATCCATAACTAACCATACTTACTGAAAGGTGAAAATTAAAACTACTTTTTTACATATTCCCATCCAGTCATTTAAAAAAATACTTTGAGTTAAAAGCTTACTTTACTTTCACTTTGTATATGCATTTATACAAATACATGAAATAAATAAATATCTAAGGAATCTACTTAGCAAACAATTCTCTAATAATCATGAGGAACGCCCATGCACTTCACGTTGCTGAAACTTAATCATCCTGCAATGCTTCCCAGCCACACGATATTCTCACCATCCACATTGATTTTGCAACAAATGAGTGCACAGGTCTCCACAACTCACACTTTATTCTACAAACTCTTTCCTTTCCTGGCCCTTTTTACTGTCCCCCTAGAGACGGTGGGGGCAAAGTTGTCCTTCTATTGACAGGGTTCTGGTTTCGGACCCCGCAATGAGTCACTTGGGTGTGGAATTATTTCCCTTGAAGAGCGGCGAGGGAGTGCTGAGATGGTAAAGTAATAATTACTTCCTTCGGCAGCAGTAGTTGAGGGAAAAGCCCAAAGACATATGGGCTGAATATTTAGCAGCCGGTGAAGCTGGTGAGGTCACAGCTCCGACTCTACGGGGTGCCAGCAGAGCGGCGTTGCAGGGAAAATTGATTGAAATCTTTGCCCAGAAGAAAAAGGGGAAGGCAACTACAAATACCCGAGTTAGGGACTAAAACGAGGAGCCTCCAAAAGGAGCATATTAAGAAGGGTAAGGCTAAAACTAATTGATTTAGAAAATGCCAAGGGGGAACTTAATAGGATTCTAAATGAGAGACGGAGTATCTAATAAAGCTCGATGAGGGCGCGTTGGCCTCCCATGGCAATAAAGCGGGGAGTGTGCGGGCCTGCTAACTTCGAGGGAGCGCAGGATTGAGACTAATTAGGGAAATTACGGGACAAAAGGGGGCCCCCTCGCCAACCCCCATGAAACGAGAACCAGCATTGTTCCTCATTGTTCTTTCACAGGCACATAGAGCATTAAAATGTGTGTGTTGTTTTCAAGTTCCTAGACCCAGTTGATTAGAATAAAACATACTATACTGCATTCAGGGTGCTGTTTACACATCTGTGTAGTCACAGTGTTTTCAATGCCTTCTCTGCTAGCGTAATGTGGGTTTTGAAACTTGCTGCGAAAGTAATATAGATTGTGGAGGAAGGCCTTTTAACTCGGAATCAGAAGACCGTGTACTTAGTCTTAGCGACAGTCACAATTTCTTAAATGATTTTCCTAAATTCCTGCATGAAAACCAAAGCCCCCGACTCTGCTCCATTTAAGTTAAAAAAGAAAGAAAGAAAAGAGAAAACAGCTATTATGTTATCTTTCCCAAACTATTGAGTTTGGTAAGGACAGAAAGTAAAACTGTTTGGTACATAATTTGATTGTAAGTTTGATGGCGTCTGCATAAATGAAAAGAATTACTTTTCGGGTTCACTTTAATGTATTACACCATCACGTATGTTGTGTCATATTTCATAAGCCCCAATTTTAGATCCCCAAATGGCTAGAACCACAGAATTACTTTGTTGTCACAGAATTATTTTGTGGAAGAAGTTATTTTAAAGATTTAAAGGAAGTCATTAAACAAATGACTTAAATGAAACAAGAGTTTACACTCATACATATAATACACACTTTGTATATGACACTCTCAAAAAAGTGTAAATTTATATATCTTCAAAAATAAGTCCAAGCAGAAATGTTAATGGAGACTCCTCGCTTTAGAATTCTGGAACTTGAGTGAAGTTTGCTCTTCACAGATTTTGTCCTTGTACTCGGCTTCATGCCACTCAACCCACACTGAGCGCCTCATGTGAGCAGGGTGCTTTGCTTATTGTGAAAAATCTAAAACTCTGCCAATGTTACAGGGTCTTCTTACACTGTGTGATGAAGTTGAAGAGAAATTTATTTCTCACAGAGTGTTCAGTGCCGACCAAGACCCTTGAAAAGATATGGCGTAAACAGATTCCAGGGCCTGAAACTGCCCCTTCAATGTCCCTCCACTCACGCACCACGTTGTCACCAGTGAACTAAATAGCCTTCAATGCTTTGCTTTTCCTCAGAGCTCCCACCCCCAATCTCTGTAAGCAGCCTTGCTACCTCTCACACTAAGAAAGGAGGGATGCCCTGAAAAGCATATAGAATGCATGAGGGTATTTTCTTTGATTTTTCCGTGGCCATATCCTTGGAAGGAGGGGACTTGGTTTCTGGACAGTGTACACTGTGCTAGACTTACCAGGTCAGTCATGGGGACCCACCACCACCTGAACGTATCATGTCCAACAGGGAGACCAGTGGAGAAGCTCACATTATATGCGTACACGCTGTGGAAGCACAGCATTAGACTGAAGTCTGAAAGGAGGATAGACCATTTAGATGTAAGTGCTTTATAGGATGGGTGAGCACATGCAAACACACGCAAAGGACTCGGGCTGCACGTGTTAAGAAAGTACACAGTAAGGGAGAGTCCCGTGGCGTTCCTCTGGTCCATCGGCACCAGGGGAAAGGCGGGAGTTGACCTGTTTAAATGATGGGCAAATCCAGGCAGCCGTGGACCTCCTGGACCTGTACACACTCAGCAGAAACCGGACTTGGAGTTTGGGAGGTGGACGAGTGACCTGCTCTGTGATTCTCGTGGGCAGCAGCCGAGCAGAAGCTCCCAGGGGCCACAGGGTCACCGGGGCAAACACGTGACGCCCGCAGCGGAGCGCGCTGCCCGAGTTCTAGCGAACTGTACTCGGAGCGCATTGAAGGCAGGCGAGGCTAGCGCTGGTGACGGGCGGGTCGGCTGTATTAAATGCGGTCTGGACTTACGATGGGTTCATCGGGAAGCAACCATGTCATAAGTCAAGGAGCAACTCTGTAAAATATATATATATATATATATATATATACACATATTTTTAGTCTTCAGAAAAGGGAATTACATATATAAACATTACATGGGAAAAATAATACTTGGTAATAGGAGCATTAAAATGACTTCTGTGAATAGTAATATTATGCAAAAGGAAAAATAATCTAAAATCTTGTTAACAGACTCATTAGCTTGCTCTTTCTTAGTTGCTTGAGCATCTGTGTTGAGTAGCAAGCAGTGCCACCCTATAGTATTCTTTTAAAGTATTTTAATTAGCCCTAATTAAAAAAAAAATAGTGTTCTGTTGCTGATATAATGGAGGAATTTGGCAGAAATAAAATTCAAAAAGAACACTTTAGATATATTTACACTCATGCCAGAATATTTTATTATGCAACAAATTCTCAGATATTTAAATTTTTTAATGTAATATTTGTTTTTCAAAGCAGAAATTGTATGCTTCTGATAAGGTGTTGCCATATCGATTTCACACTTGTGTACACTTTTCCTCGTTTAACTCGTCCGCTGAATAGACTGGTGTAAGGTAGGAAACCCTGTCAGATCAACGATAATGAACTGTGGAATGTTTGTGTCCAGCTGGGTTGGTGCTGTACTGATCGCATGATGAAAAGCGACAAACAATGAAATCTGCACTAAAATATTTATGACAATATTAGGAAACTCTCCTATTGGCTTTTGTCATAGACAAATGGAATCAGAGAATTTTAAAACACTAATGACATGTATTATTAAATTTTGACTAAGGAAGATTTTTTTTCTCCTCAATGTTTTAACGTAGGAAACAAAATTCAATTTACATCAAACCTTAGATCGTAGCATGTATGTTAATACATGATTACGAGAAAGATCTCTGGATCCTTTCTACAAAAATAAATAAATAGATAGATGGATAAAGGCACAGCCATGAATCAAAGAACCATCAGAAACTGGGACAGGCCTGTGTTTTAACTGATGCTGACAAAGGCTCACATTCTTTGGCAGAAAGGCAGGCGAGGATCCAAGGGCTTGAAGGGGAGCTTTCAATGTGCAGGAACGATCTCCACATGCAATTCCAACCATTTGAGTCACTGACTGTAAGACAGAACGTGATCGGCAGAACGCAGAGGCGTGGCTATAGATCCGACGTTCGCAACAGCAATCTACGTTAACTGGTTAAACATGTACGTTTATTTTCCTTCATTACTATGGAACCGGGCTTAAATAGTGCTTCCCCGAGGACCGAGGTCTGTCCAGCACGTGTCCGTGGGCGCACGGGCTGCAGTCCGGGCTCTGGGCTGCAGTTCCCAGGCTCGGGCTGAGGCGTGGACGGCCCTGGGAGCAGCACTGACGCTGAGGGTGGAGCTCAGCACCTCCGCCCCCTCCCTCCAGGTTTTACTGTCACGCACAGTGAAGGCTGCGGCCACAGGCCGTGCTCGGGGGATGATTGGACGCTCCCCGCTCTGAAGACTGTGGGGAAGAGTGAAGAACTCAGCAGTGGGGGACTGTTTGATCGAACCTTCCCTGCCCACACCTTCCATTCCCCCCAGCTTACCACACAGCGAAAGGGGACGCTCTTCATTCTCCCCGCCGCCCTCGGCAGGAACCTGAGGGTCCCCTGGACCTCCCCACGCTGCGTGTGCCCTAGGTCACCACCGGCCGTTTCTGTCTCTCAAGTCACACACCCTCTCGGACCCGCTCTGCCACTTTGGAAGCAGGCCTCACCCCATGCCCCGGTGGCTGTGCCCGTGTGTCCATCCTCTCCACCTCGCTCGGACCCAGCCTCACCGGCCCTACGCCTTCCTCCCTGCGCTCCTTTGGATTCGACCACAAGAAACCATTTTAAATCCATGAACACATGTTTTCTCTCTCACATCCGATCCTTTCCAAGCCTGGAGAAGCCCTTCCCTCCATAAACACCTACTCACTTGCCAAAGGAGGGAAACTCGTGCTAAACCCATCCCGTTGTTAACATCTTGAGTGAATTGTTGCTTCTCATAAATCCTTAATACAAACAAACAAAAACCACTCGCTCCTTCTTTGGCTCTTCGGCACTCTGAGAACCTCTGTTGTGGAGGCTCTCCCACGAGGGTTTGTGTTTCCCCCCTGCACCCTCGCCCTCTCCACATGTGTCTTGGGCTCTGTCTCCTGTGGGCTCTTAGGAGGAAGCTGCGGTCCATTGCCCTGTGTTCAGCACACAGGCTGTGCTCAGAGTGCAGCGTCAACTTGAGTGAGGCAGGGTTCGGTGGAGGAGGGAGGGGGCGATGAGAAGAGGGGAGAAAAGCCTAACAAGGAAATCTTGGCTCTAATATAGGGGAAAAAAGATAAAGCTCTTCAGTCGCCTTAAGAGAAGCAGAGTGGAAAAAATTCTGCATGACACACTCAATGATACAATGAAAGGTACCAAATGAGGGGCAATTAATATAGAATTCCAGGTTTTCTTTCTTATCACATTAGAAAAATGATTATTGTGTCCAACATCGGGGGAGGTTTCGAAAAGTTGTGAAGTTATATATGAAATAAGTTACAAAATTCTCAAAGAAACCCAGTCTTTTAACAATTAGCATTGTTCATGTAATGGTGAAATTGGCCTATAAAATAGAGTTTTAATTTGCGGGTAATCTGAACACTGACTTGAGCCTCGAAGATAAGTATCCACGTGTCTTCTTCACGTACTTTTTAAGAAAATTCCGTGGACGTATTCTCTTCTCCCGTGGTGACAGCGGGCACGCAGGATGGTACGGCCGGCAGGAATATGTTTATTACTGGAAGTTCTCCTTTACTTGACCCCTTTAAGACCACAGTTTCCAGCTGAGTATCTGAATCAGCAAAAATGTGCATTTTTCTCTTCCCTATTTTGTGGGGGCAAAGAAGAAGCAATCCACCATCCTGTCATCTCTGTGACGTATCTGGGGACGTTCGTCTAGTACTCACCCATAGGTAATGACGGCGGAGTTTACAGTGTCCATTTAAAACAGGAATAGTCCATAGAGCTCCAGTCCCTGAGGCAAAAACACTGCTCTGTCCCCCGCCAAGGTGACTTCCTTTCATGCTCTGGGTCCTTGAGAAGCCCCGGTTCTCTCCACGCCCCACCTCTCCGCACCTTGGAAAGAGGCAGAAACTGACTCTGATTTTTAAGTCTTGTCTACAACCGTCAGGGGATTGCCTTTAAACAGAAGGCAATCGCAAGGGAGTTAGAACACTTTTTTTTTTTAAACAAGAAAAGTACATAATGAAAAATACATGCTTGATGTAAGATTCAACCAACCTGTTTTTCTGCTTTTTTTCTTAAATGCGATGCAATGCTGACCTTAGAAGTTTATACTCTTTACCAAAAAAAAAAAAAAACAAAAATGCCTAAGATAAAAAGATTTATATTATACTAAAATTTTAGACTGAAGCTTTTCTAACATTTTCATAATGCAGCATGTTTTATATTTCCCAATTTATACTACTGAACATATAAAAGTATACTTGATATAATACAATATGATTTTTAAATTTATGGAGGATGGTATTCTTTTTTAAATATAATTTTCTCAATTCTTTTCCAATTTGAACTCAAAGAACAGTACCAAATGGCTATATGTATGATGACATTTAAATTAAACCATAACAGTAACAATTAAGTTACTTCAATTCTGTATATGGATCAAAATTTATAAAAAAATCTTTATAGCCTAGCATCTATAAGCATGACAATAGCAGATTACCAAAGGCTAAGTAATATTTATAATAAACTATAATTTAAGGCAAAAATGATTAAGTTGTGATACCATAATAACCCTATCATGTGAGTCACATTCATCAAATGCTTAATTATGTATAACACCATGCAAGTTTTGTATATAAAAAATTATTGTGTTTTTAATAAAGAATCACTCAGATTTTAGTGAACAACCTTATATTCTGATTATATAAAGTTGTGGAAGGGAAAGAAACCCAGGAGACAAAATAATAAAGCCTTAGATGGAAGGACAGTGTCCATGAGCTGCAGATGAGAGGAATAGATGCCTCCTTCTCTTTAAGGGGTCGGTTCGTATTTTGCATGGGTAAGAGCACGTGCTAGGTCCCTTGTAATCCACTTGACCATACGGTACTTTCTGGCACTTGCTTTTTTTTTTTAAAGATTTTACTTATTTATTTTTAGAGAGGGAGGGGAGGGAGATAGAGAGAGAGAGAGAGAAACATCAGTGTGCGGTTGCTGGGGGTTATGGCCTGCAACCCAGGCATGTACCCTGGCTGGGAATCGAACCTGCAACACTTTGGTTCGCAGCCCGAGCTCAATCCACTGAGCTATGCCAGCCAGGGCTTGGCACTTGCTTTTGTCTGTTGGTTCTAAACTAAATGAAATATTTAGGCACCTTGGACTTTTCTGAGACTATTTTGATGCTTTCAGATGTATGGTTCTAACAATTTGGGGGAAACAATGAAGTTTCTTTTTTTTTTTTTTTTTGCATTGGTGTTCCAGATTTGGGGAAAGAGCAAACCTTTGACCTTTGACTTGGTTATACATTAGGCTCTACAGATTGTAACACATCAGTGCCCTTTATTACGGTTTTTAATCCACGCTTGTGACTTGGCATTTATACACAGAAGGACATTTTGGAGAAAAATTCTAAATGTAACTTGACAGAATTCTTAGGTCCCTTGAGCATGCTGCTATGTAAATGGCCTGTGCTAATGTGTTTGACTAAGAGTTATGGCTGGAATTTTCCTTAGATCCGTCCCGCCGCCGTGCAAACAGATCGGGCTTTGGGTGCCTTTGTGCTGTGCTAGACATCGCTGGTAACATTCCTTGTGTCGTTAACATCTCGTAAAATCATATTTGCTTTCAAGTCCACTATGTTCAAGGAGCATAAAAACTGCACTACCTCAGATTTAATTGACCACAGGGTTAACCCACATTGATAAAACCTGAATTATGGAAGAGTTTCAAAGAAATGCTGGTTTTTAAACTCCTCATAGATCATCAAAGGAAATGGATATGTTATGAGTCTTGCCCTAATAGTGTCCTTGAGTCCATGCCATGGAACTACCTTATGAGTAAGGTCACTGCAGAGCACGGCTCTTTGGGTGACTTGGTAATTAAATGCTCCAAATGGTGTCCGAGACAAATGAGATTCATTTCCTATCTCTAGGTAATAGAATTACATCAAGTTTCCCTAGTACTTGACATTTGAAATTTCTCTTCCTTTCATACAATTCCTAAAATCTTGCTCACTGTTCAAGCTCTCTCACTCACAGACAGTTAACACATTTACTTTAAACTCCATGTTATAAAATGATCAAAATATTAAAATGTGTGTTGTCTAAATTAATAATGTTATACTGCATGTTATTTTTTTGGTGTATTAAACTTGACAAAAGAATGTTTCAAATCCCTTAGAAGACAGTTGACCTATATCAAATTCTATTCACCAAAATTCTTGTTCATCTCAAAGAAATCTTTTAGTCCATATTCCTCTACTCTTTTCATTTCTTTCTTTTGTGTTGTTAAAATATTCATCATGCAATTCATAATTCACTCCATGGCTTCATCACATATTGTTTGTTTGTTTATTTTAACAGCATTGATAAGTTCCACTAGTTCTCTCAACATAAGGCATGTCTAGCCCTGCCCTGGCTGGTGTGGCTCAGTGAGTTGAACACTGGACTGCAAAGCAAAGGGTTGCCAGTTCGATTCCCAGTCAGGGCACATGCCTGGATTGCAGGTCAGGTTTCCAATATGGGACACACAAGGGGCAACCACACACATTGGTGTTTCTCTCCCTCTCTCTCTCTGTAAAAATAAATAAAATCTAAAAAAAAAAAAAAAAGAAATGTCTAGCCCTGGCTGGGTGGCTGAGTTAGTTGGAGCATCATCCCATACACCAAAAGGCCGCGGGTTTGATTCCCAGTCAGGGCACATCGATTGTGTATTCGATCCCCATTCGGTGCCTGTAGAGAATTTTCCTAAGAACTTATTTGAGCCAAACCAATGACATTGGGAAGCAAGATTTCATGTCCTGTGAAGAATAATAGTTTTGTGATTTCTTTGATATATTTGGAATTAAGGAGGGAACTTAAGAAAGATGACAGGACGGCGGTAGAAAACAGGGTGCAGATGCTCTCTTGGGAGGCCTATATTTCTAGAGGGATCTTAAAAAGAAGCCTTTTAAAGGCCCGTTAACCTACATGATCAGAAACAGTACATAGTGCTTGCAGAAGACAACTATTTTTTTTAGGACTAGCGTGTGACTACCCACTATGACCTGCCCAGTTAGGAACTGCATGATCAGGTCACCATGTGAGGTTAATTTTGGTCAGATTTTTTATTGAGCCCCTTGTGGATCCCCAGGTACATGACTGTATCCAAGCACCAAACGTAAAAACAGAAAACTGACTGTAGTGCCAGCACATCCTTGGAAGCGTGAGGCTCGGGATCTCCCCGGCTCCCCGGCCAGCCTCAGAGCTCTGCTTTCAGCCCTCTCCCATTCGCCTCGGCACTACAGAGGCTCCTCATCGCCGCTGTCCCTGGGAAAGAGACTACTGAGCACGAAACAGAGATGCTTTTTTTCAAGCCACTCTCCTGTACCCTGATGCTAAAAGTCTTCTGTATTGAAACAATTACTGTTGAATGTGATATCTTTCCTGGTGCAATTTATACCCAAGAGCGCCTTGCTCTGATAAAGCGCAGGGAGCACCCACTTTAGATCGTCGGGAGATGGGGCACTTCAGTCAACTGCACTGTGTTAACTTCCCCCGAGTTAGGTCGGTAAGGCACAGTCTATCCACGGCCCACAACAAGTGGAGAAGAAGTTTTGCTTCAGTTTGTGCAACTCCAACGCGCTGTTCTTTTAAACAGAACTTATCACTTACACTTCCGTGAGGGAGCAAAGATGTGATAAGATAAAAGAAATGAAGCTTCAAGTTATCTTTCTAATCCTCATACCTGGGATTACTTCCAAAGAGTGTGCTTGCTCTTATCTCAGGGGAAACTCCTCTTCTCTCGGACTACAAGGCCGGCTGGAGTATTTAAGAAAACGTGGTATACCGTTTGTGAAGATAACAAAAACCATCCATCTTTTGAGAGTCTTCTACATAGAATAATATAGCAAACATACTTCTTTTTTTAGCCTGTTTCTGGACTTGTGCTCCTTTGCTGGAGACAGAGTGTCATGGGAAAACAAAGAAACCCTTCTCTGTGCTCAGGAGATTGTGTGACGTGTGCTTTCCACCCCAGTTTTTAGATTCCACTCCAAGCTCTTACTTTCCGTGCCCCTAAGCGATGGCCAACACAAATTCAATTCTCCCGTTGAAAGGCCATCAGCATATCAGTTACCCCATTGAGCACATTTTCAAGCTTATCTTGTCTTAAAGTATTACATAGAATAACATGGGCACACAGGTTATCTGCAAAGTCTGTATTTCAGGCAAAACTCAAATCTGTTGTGCACACATTTTATGCAAGGATTAAATGACATATTAGTTTGTTACTCTTGAAAGGAGGAAGATTTGAAACAAACACCGCAATTTTCTAAGTAGCAGTAAGGAAAACTAATGACTGTTAAGTGAAAAAAAAAAAACACACACACTATTTCCTCAACAACATGCAACCAGAGGCAGAGTTATTCAGAGTTTCAAGGACAAAGTGTTCGTGCATGTGTTGGAACTCTGAAAAAAATAAAAGAAACGTCTCACAGCTGGAGAATATTTCTGGTCTAATCAACAGAAAAACACATGCAGGAAGCTGACAAAGGTTTTCACTTCTGGGAATACACATTTATATTGTTTTTAGGATATTTTAAATTTAATATCGTGTGTATATGTAGAAGCCAGGGTTCTTGCGAACTATTTTTTTTAATATAAATCTGTTTTGCCAACTTGCATCACAATTTCTGGGTTTAAGTTAAAACTTTGGAAGAATTGAGAAAGAATCAAACATCTAAATAAAGATTGCCCCTAACCTTCCCAGGTTTTCACTGAAAAAGGAAAGGGGAAAAAAAAAACAACCGAACTTGTTTCTGTTAGAAATAATTAGCAACCCCCCATCTTCTTGAGGGGGTGATTGTTACTTGTGATACTAACCATCCTAAATATCTTTACTAGTTACTTAAGTCACCCTCTATGTTGAGTAAAGCCTGACATTAGACTTGCTACACCACAACCGAGCAGAGTTGATTCCATCAAATGTAATATAGAGAGATGGATGTGTTGGTGAGTGTTTTGCCGGAACTTCACTTCACGGCATCGCCCAGTGCTGGTGTCACAGTAATCGGCATTTCATCTTACCCCTGGCCGTGGGGTTTCTAAGTTTTACCTCAGCTTATATGTAGATATTGAACCAAGAATGTTAAGCATGCTTCTAAACTCTAGATCTTTTCCTTTACGGAATATTCAGAGAAGTGCATTACTCAAATTATATGTTTTGGAAAATATGCATAGGGAGTCACTTTTTTTTCTAATTAAGATTAACCAAATTATTTTAAATATGACTTACAGAAACATGAAAAAATTAACATGCATTACCTACAATGTGTTACTTTCCATTCTGTAAATATTAAGTAGTTCTTCCTAATAAGTGTATCACCAGCCATGAATAGGAGAAAAAAGGATGAGATGACCCCTGACTTCAAAGGTTAATCAAATAGCTTCAGTTAGTAAGGAAAAGATACACATGCACATTGTGTACGAGTAAGAGGGTACGTTTCTCAGAATGAATTGCTAATGTAGCACGTGCTTGGAAAAGCAGAGTAGGATCTGTTCAACGTGGGCTTTCACGGTCAAGTGAGGCCTGGCGGCCGTGAGTTGGCCGTGAACAGCTGGGCGACGTAGGCACCAGAGAACAGGAGGAGGTTGATTGGTCGACAGCAGAGTTCTCTGGAAGCTGAGGTGGAGGCGGACTTCGGGGTTGCAGGTGTGTACTAGGGATGCACGCCGTGAGGGGAAGGCGGGGCACGCAGGACTGCGCGGAGGGAGAAGTTCAAGGTCGACGTGGCCTGGGGAAGCCTCAGCCCATGCAGCGGGAAGTCCAGAGCCACTGTTCTTCCTGAGAGCGTCCGGGGTCCGGCTGCAATGGATCTTTTGGTTCTTCCTGGAGCGGCCGCCAGGCGCAGGAAGGCCTATCCTTGGGCTCAGTGGCCGCCTGCAGCCCAGGCTGATCCTGATGTTGCCCGAGACCGGGAGGCTGTGCGTTCACCGCACCGCCCACAGCTGGGCGGCAAGTCCTCACGTAAAGGGAGAAGTGGGGGGCACGACCCGCCTGTCTGGTGGGAAGAGGAGCACAAGTTAACCACTGGAGGGGAGAGTAAGTGAGGTTGTGTTTGAGGCTCAGCAGCCACCAGCAAGGACCTCCTGGAGCTCAAGGTCCTTGCAGATCACCACCAGAAGATGGGAAGGCCTGTGGTGGGGGAGCTCTTGAAGGCCAGTGTGAGCATTTTGTCTTCATAAGGGAAGAAGCGTAAGGTAAACAAGAGTGCAGTACAGTAAAAACAGCACTTTGTAAAGGTGCCACGGGCACGTCCAGGCTGTGTGTGTCCGTTAGGGAACATGGGGCAGTTGGGGGAGAAAGACGGTAATTTTCCTAAAAAGGGTTCCTGAATATAGATAGCGAAGATAGTATCTTAAGTGCAGAATCATTCGAAACCAACAATGTATGTCAGCAAAATGTGTTGTTTAAATAAATGACTTTGTGCAAAAGAAACTTTACTGAACAGATTATTTAAAATATCTATATACATATAGATATTTTAAAGGTGCATGTTTGCCCTGCAAACTATAGTTGGCATAGTTTTACCTGTTCAACCACCTTTAACTGTCCATTCATCTATTAAACATTTGTGAGTGCCTAATCAGTCTCTAAGACGTTCAACAAACTGCCCCATGGACTTTTTCTTAAAATTATTTGATTTGGTTTTCTGTGATAATGAAACATGAAGAGGAATGATGGTGTGTCAGCTGAAAAATTCTCTACAGATTAAGTATATGGCTCACATCCTCTTTATTTGAAAAAAACCTCAAAGTCATCATTACGCATCCTGTTACTTTGTGGGGGGTGAGGACACAAAGGATGTTCCATTTCGTGCTTTAATGTAATAGGTAGACCTGAATCAGACCTGTTGTCATAGACATAATAGTTGCAGAACACAATGAGGGGATTTTTGAATGTGCATGGAGTCAATACTGTTTGTTACCTTTTTCATTATAAAACGTCGTCAAGTGGTCAGAAACAGGGATCTGAGTATTGTGTCTGATCGCTGTTTGTATCGTGCTGGGCACGTCAGCTTATTGGTCTCTTATCCTGACGGTCACCGCAGAGTGAGGACCAGTCTGGCTCCTCTTTGATGTTCGAGAGGGAATGCAGCTCCTGGGGACTGAACACAGGCCAATGAAGACCATTAAGTGATGAGCTCCTTTGATAATCACCAAGCCAGATGCCCAGAAGCATCTATACATAATCATCTTATTTTTACCAGACTCCCAATTGGTAGTAATCACTTTAGCGGAGTGGATCTTAAGACCACGGGTCTATATATAAAGATGGCCAATAGGAAATCAATATTTTGAATCATGGCTAATTTATTTTGCACGCAGGGAGATGAATTGGGTTTCTCAGTTATCTTTCTATATGTACTTATTATTTTCTCTCTACATTTTTTGATCAGTGCCGTTTAGCAGTGATCACCATAAGTATGCGTACACATATAGATACATTTTTTAAATCAATTCCACAGTTGTTAGTCGTTCTGCTGTTCTATGAAAGTGACGCAGAGGACGTAGAACTGTGCGGTGAATATGCACGTAGAACTGTGCGGTGAATATGCACAGTTGAAAGTCTTCCGGTAGCTTCCTCGTTGTTCCAATACAGGGAAGATACGAGCTCACTGACACGGACTGATGTCTCCCAAGCACACTCATAAAGCCGCCAAAGAACACTCGGTTCCATTAGTTTATATTAGGCAGCTGTCTTTTCACACGTTACGCTTTATTACCAGCCATGAATGCTGGCAGAGCTCCTCTGCCTTTGCTGAGGGTTTCGTTCTCCCTCGTCGCTGAGGGCACCCCAGTCACTGGAGCACCCCAGTCGCCGAGGGCACCCCAGTCACTGGGGCACGGGAGTGCGTGCACACGCGTGCATAACTTCACATCTTCCCTCTCTTCCTCCCCCCTCTCCTCCTGCCGTCTCGCTCATTATCAGATGTTGATTGCATCTATCTCTCCCTGGGACATTTTGCTAATTTATAAAAAAAATGTTGGTGTTTGCCGTGCCTGCCACTGTCACTGGTTCGCATTTGCAACCTGCACTTGGTAGTGTATGTAAACGTTTCTATGTATCTCCATTTGACATCTCCTGTAACATATTGGTTGAATCTCATTTGATATGACTTTATTTAACGTTCTCATAAACATATTTTTGAATTAAGAAATTCTTTTCTTCAATGCACTGGCAAGTTGAACCCAGTGCTGCCAAAAAATATTTGTTTTTTTTTGTATTCCTTACGGAAATTCTGCTTACGCGTTTAAGAAGGAGATACCTATTTCCTGCCTCCCTCCCAGGTCTGAGAACATTGAACCCCCAGTGACTATTTCTGTTGCTGCCGGTGTTTTATTACAACCTGATGCCTCGCACAAGTAACTTTCATCAGAGGGCCCTAGTTTAGCACTTGGGGCCATTGGCATTTGTCCAAGTTCAGGTGACCCTGCTTGACCACATTGGTGAAGAGTAAATTACTTTCCTGGAATTTTCATGAGTGACTCAGATGTATGGGTTTCTATTTCAGTAATCTAGGAGGCTAATTATTTATATTTTTAACACCCTCCCCACATTTTCCCCCATGTCAAAAATAATACACCTTCCAAAAGTTGTTTTACCTGGAGTACTTTATAGTGGCAAAGCCTTTTCCTTCTAGCTAACCGTGATAATTGTTAGGTAGGGGAATTGATGGGGTGGAAGGGGTAGAGGGAACAGAAAGACGAGGAGTTGACCCCATATTCTTAATTTACCAAAGAAACAGTAATAAAGCAATAATAATAAAAAATCATAGTGAAGTTTAACTCTTCTGGGAGCCCTGAAAGAACCCACTCCTTACAGAGCAGGTAGAGTGGTACCTCTTTTATCCTTCTCTCTCTCTCTCTCTCTCTCTCTCTCTCTCTCTCTCATTTTCTCCGTGAAGCACAAACACGCATGCTTAGCCCCAGGGGGACGGCGTTCCTGGGGCTGGCGGCCTCACGCTGTCGGCCCCAACACGCTTCTACACCTGTTTTACCGAGAGAGAGTCACGTGCCTTTCTGGGGCCTGTGGAAGGGTCGTTTCAAGATTCCCTCAAGACAACTTTGCAAGCCCCTCAGCGCTGCGGGAGCCTGCGGAGAGCTTTCTCCTGCAAAGCCTGGTCTCTGAGCGATGGGGCCGGGAGTCAGGTACCACGTCCTGCATGTGTATGTGTATGCACATGTGTGTACATGCATGTGTGCCTGTGTGGGACTTTGAACCTCTTAAACTGGCACTATAGAACTAAAATTCCGATGTTGACCACTGAGTGGATTAATTACCAGTATGCTCTCTTTGTGTTTTTATTTATGTGGTCATTAGGTTTTTCCCTACGGTGCCATATCTCACGGTGACTTCTAGTATTGTGTGATTTTCTCTGTTTCATACCTTTTGTATTTGTTTTGGAATACTAAACAATGAAATTAATTTACATAGTAGTTCTCACCCGGCTTAAAAGGTGACATCTACTTCCTCTTTCTCTCTTTTAGGGCCAAACTCAGATAACAGTAATTAGTAAATATTCGGGTTGGCACTGACTCGGAACCTGATTACATGGGAGCGGGATCCTAAAATCATGACTATTTAAGTCAGAGTGCAGTTTAAAGAAGAACATTGCCATGCCGCAACTGTAAGATAAATACAAGCAATTGTGGGAGACAAAACCAGCTTAGGTTCGACAGCTCTCTAAACCTAGGCCGGTGGGTGCGACCCCTTCCCCTCAAACTTTGTGTCTGGAACCGCTGAGAATCACCTTGTTCTTTCTAAGGCGCCGGCAGCTTTTTGGTCTCGTTTCCTTCACTCGGTCACGGTAACCTTCACTCCCCTTGAAGGCTGCCCCGGGCTTCCCACATCCTGCCTGCGCTGGGATGTCCTGGCGCAGCTTCCAAACAAGGAGTCCTGCAGCTCCCTGGAAGCTCGGCGAAGACCGCCGCGGGTGATTAGATGAAACAGATAGCAACACCTGTTCTAAGTGCTGCGCATCCCGTGCCTTCTCCAGAACATGTGTGCCCTAGGCAAGAGCCCAATTTGCTTCCCCTAGGGCCGCCTTTGAACAAGAACACCCTTCCCCCGAGTTTGAGTAGGGATGCTGTTGGTACCGTAGCCCGTGCGGTAACACGGCCGCTTTGGAGGAAATGAGCACTCCTTCAAAGCGACTGTCTTTTGTAACTGTGGTACCCTCACCAGTCGGATTTCTCCCATAAATCAGATCATTGTATTGCACGGAGTTTGAATTCAAAGTTTGCCTACATTTTAACAAGCCATGTGAAGGAGAGGCAAGGCATTGCACATTTAGATATAATTATTTATTTTTAACAGAGGTTCTGCTGCAAAAATGTAAGCATCAACTTTTCAGAACTCTTGGCCATTCAAGATGCTGCTGTGTGAAGTCTGTTCTATTTAATGAGCTCGCATTCCATTGACTGCTGAACGATACATCCATGAATGCCCCTCCCCTTCCGTGCTCAAACTGTTTAGCTCCCACTAATAGGTGCATTAGAAAGAATCTTGCCACGTATACGAATACAGACATCATAGCTGTCTGCATTTCTGCCTATGCTCACACTTTTAGAAAAGCTCCTAAGAGAAATATTCACAAAGATACACTGTAACCATCCATCCCTGTGCAGCGTTGGCAAATGGAGAGAGGCATGATGGGCATATCTCTGTGCTTACATGAACCAGAGCATCGGGATAGGATTGTGCTGTAGGCGTGAGCTCTCAATGAATGGCTTAGCTTCCTGTATGTCTTTGAGTGCTTCTGTTGAAACAGAGAAAATAACACTTAAAATGGTAAATTTAATCATAATGCTGTAACAGTGCTTTGAAAACAATGATAGATGATGTTAAATAGGAAGTGAGTTAAATGAGGTTTGAAATATTGCCCAGATAATCTAAACTTGGAGAGAAACAGTTAATGAACTTAAAGGAAGATTTTAGAAGGTCCACTTTAATTTCCCTATGTTTTTAGTGATTTTGAGTATTTTATCTTTTTATTAAGAAGGAAAAGTTATTTGAATTCCAAAATAAAATTTACCTAAATGTCTGTTAAACAAAGGGGAAAAGCAAATCATTCTGTTAAAAAGACATTTAAAAAAAACCTCACTATCTGTGTTCCTCATACATAGAGAATTCTGAAATGGTTTGATTTTATATTATTTTATTTTTTAAAGATTTTATTTATTTATTTTTTAGAGAGGGGAAGGGAGAAAGAGAGGGAGAGAAACATCAATGTGTAGTTGCTTCTCGCACGCCCCCTACTGGGGACCTGGCCCACAGCCCAGGCATGTGGCCTCACTGGGAATCAAACTTGCGGCCCTTTGCTTGGAAGGCCCATGCTCAATCCACTGGGTCACACCAGTCAGGACATATCATTTTAAACCTATTTATGAAACTACATCTTTTTAAAGCAGTTGAATAGTGGGTTTAATAATGAGCAGTCCTTAAAAAGTCAATATAAATTATCTTCTTGGTTGTACATTTTGAGAAGACACGGGAATGTAAATGCAGATATTTATAGCTAATCACAGAAAAGAAACACATTGGTCTTGTTTTGCTTCAAATAGTGCCAAGGTTGAGAGCAGCGTCCAAACATTCTCACCTTTTCTAACAGACAAGAGGCATGTTTCACCAAAAACTGAGCGTGCCCTGAGTTGGCTGTCCTTTGTGGGCAATGTGTAGAGAAGAAGAAATATTTTACTTCAGTATTCTCTGAGCAAAAGTAAATGTCTTTTTATCTAGATTATCATAAAACTATATCAGCTGTACACCTATATTGAAATGCAACCCATAATAACATAAAAATAGATTTCCATTGATTTTTTTTCACTTGGAAGCACTGATACTCCTGAGGAGTATATTTCTTTCCTGTGTTTCTGTTTCTAAATGGACTCACACATCCACTCATATTTGCTCTCCCTCTTTCTCTCCTCATTTCCCCACCTCGAGATGTGCACAGTTTTTCCTTATTGTAGATATTAGGGGTTACATAAACATTTTACACAAATGACACGTGAAAAGATCATTTTAAAGATTCTAGTGACATTAAACTCTTTAGAATCATTTCCACAAAATCATATAGAAGTTTCCATCCAATATAAATTAAACCAAAATCTATGTACTCACTAAATGCAAATTCTTTTTTCTTCTGTATTTTAGCGCATCGGTGTGGGATACTGCATTTTGGACTTTATACTCTTTTAATACATTATTTTTATAGAAGTCGTATTTTGGAATTTGAAGAAATATAATATGAATAAATATCATATGAGACAATTTAAATGTTAATAAATCTGCCAGCAACATGCATCATAGTAAATGAGATTACTCCATGAATGGTGGAAATTTAGTTTTCCTAGACTTTAAAATAAGTCCAGATTTAGTCGTTAACATTAAGTTCCCTTGCCATTATATATATATATATACATATATACATAATTTATGTTGTCATTTTAATGAAAAAAATGACAGTTGTTATACATGTTACTCATAAAACATATAAACTAATGATTTCCTTTTATTCTGCATAAATTGGCTATGCAATTTTGCTGCATAAACATATACTTCAGTGTAATTTGATACCTTTTTAAATGGTTTCTGCAGTCACAAGAAAAGTCTTGAATTATATCCTGTACGTTTCTAATATTGGCTTCCCTGCAAGGTTGAGTAAACAGAAAATAAAATGAGAACATCTGCGGAAAGTGACCCCGGGATGAAACATTGCCATAACATTTCATTCCAATCAGAATCACGTGTTTACGTTCAATGTTAAGACCTGCAGTAGGTAAGAGCACTGGCTGAAAATTAAAAGCTAATCTACGGAAAATCGTGGCCAGAGGGATGTGTAGTCTAGGCTTGAACATTTATTAAATACATAATGAAATATAAGACAGAAACCAAACCCTGCTGGAAATCCTTGGGTTTTATTCATCCCCTGGTGTTCAGACCTGCAGGCTGCTGGTCTCACCGTTGGTTGAGCTGCAAGCAGGTCCCCAGCCCTGGGAGAGTGGCAGCTCCTCACACAATTTCCTGCGCATTCGTTTAGCCAGTGCCAGCCCGCACGCGTCATTGTGTTTAAAAAGCGTAGAGCATCCTTAAGCAGGGAAGTCGGTTTTATCTGTCCTGATTCCTTGTGTGTTGGGCAGTAGCGCTCACTTTGGCTTTTTGGTTTATTTTTTTTTTCCACAACAAAATGGCTCTACAATCCGTTCCAATTCACACTGCGATCTGATGAACTGCCTTCTCCGGATTTCATTGTACATGTGCTGCAAAGCGCCACTGAGGAGTTTGGAAGTAACGGATAGGGCCACAGCGAATCAGAGCTGTACATCTGCATGACTCGGGTTCTCCGTGCACCGGGGAGCTTCTCCCGTTTCCTCGCCGTATCTGTTTACCGCTTTAAGAGCGCCAGGCAGGGGTCTTTGTGCAAAACAGAACCCTTCTGTGCCGGGGAAGAATTCTACCTCGGGCTTCATGGGAGTCTGGGTTGCGACGAGTGACGACGAGACGGGACTTCTTTCCGCTGCAAGGTGAAGTGGCGCGAGCTTCCCGAGCTAGGGAACATCATTACTACACAATCATTTCTTTTTTTAAGGACTTAAAAGTTAATTCCATAAGGCAAACCCATGAGAGAAACAATGCATGCGCATCTGGGTGAGATGGTTTTATGCTCTGTCTTTAAGTCAGACGTGTCGGGGTTTGTTTTGTGTTCCTGATTCCCTCAACGCACTGGGTTTTCCTGGGACGCGCGTTTGGGTGGATCTGTGTTAAAGATCCTAGAGCCGCCCATCGGCCTGAGACGTGAGAGTGAATCCCACCAGAGAGAGCAAGGTTCTCCTCCGACGTTATCCAGGTCGCAGGTTCTGAGACTGCTGTCCACGACCTAATATTAATTACCATCAGAAACTTCGCATGCTAACGAAGCAACCTTCACTTTAAAAGATTTCTCAAAGTTTACTTTCTTTTTGTAATGGGGTTTTAGTGTCCTTGGGGCTCCAGGCAGTTATTAAAATCAGTGTGGCTACATAAAGCTAAATAAGCGATTTGACATGGACTTGAATTTGTCTGACTTATTGGAAAGCTCGGCAGCTGGAGACAATGATTGATCGATGGCTCAGGTGAGACTCGTGGAGCTGTGTGCGGCGCTCCGATCTGGGGTCCCTCAGGTTAAGGTGACAGCAGCCACAGTGTCTAGTGAATGCATATGCTCCTCTGGACTTACAGTTGCTGGAGCCCAGCAGATTGTAAACAGGTGGTGGTTTTACCCTCTTCCCACTTGTGGTTTAGGGCAGGTATGAATCCAGGGCCCGGGACAGAGCAGGCCTTCTCAGATTCTTGTTGCACACATAAAGAAAGGAACTCATAAATACTTTTATTTCTAGAAAAAGGGTTCTGAGAAATTCAGGTAAAAAATAATTTTCATTGATTAATTGGACTTCTAGGGCCAGAAGTGTGTTAATCATTTTCTTATTTTATTGAATTTATTGGGATGACACTGGTTAATAAAATGATAAAGGTTTCAGGTGTACAATTGTATAATACATCGTCTGTATATTATACTATGCATTCACCACCCCAAGTCAACTTTCTTTCCATCGTAATTTAGCCCCCATTCACCCTCTCCTGTCTCCCCTACCCCCCTTTCCCTCTGGTAATCAGACAATGTTGTCTCTGTGTGTGAGTTGTTTTCTCTTTTTTTTTTTTTTTTTTTTTGCTTAATCCCTTCCCATTTTCACCTACTCGTCAACCCCCCTCTGTTCTGACAGCATCAGTCTACTTTCTGCATCTATGAGTCCTTCTGTTTTGTTTACTTGCTTTATTTATTGGATTCCACATAGAATTGAAGTCATATGGTACTTGTCTTTCTTTAACTGGGTTATTTCAGTTAGCACAGGGCTCCCCAGGTCCATCCATGCTGCTGTAAAGGGGAAGATTCCCTTCTTTTCCATGGCCACGCGTCATTCCGTCTTGTAAACGTACCGCAGCTTTTTTGCACACTCCTCTGCTGATGGACACGGGGGCCGCTCCCGAATCTTGGCAATTGTCCATAATGCTGCAGTGAATGTAGGGGTGCGTCTATTCTTTCACATCAGTGTTTTGAGTTTCTTCAGATATATTCCCAGAAGTAGAAATGCTGGGTCATAAGGCAGTGTCATGTTTAATTTTTTGAGGCAGTTGTGCATTGTTTTCCACAGCGGCTGCACCTGTCTGCATTTCCACCCACAGCGCATGAGGGTTCCCCTTTCTCCACGCCCTCACCAGCACTTGTTTGCTTAGTTATTGATGACAGCCATTCTGACAGGTGTGAGGTGATCGCTCATTGTGGTTTTAATTTCCTTTTTCAGTACATTAATAATCTGCTTTGCTCCCTCTTTTATAAATAACAGATCAAGTCATCAGAACTCAGTCAGGTTAAGTGAGCTGTTAGAGACCACAAGGCCAGACAAAACTTAAACTAAAATTCAGGAACCTTTAGTCACAACCCAAAATATGTTTTTTTCATCCTATCAATTTGTCTTTTCCAGGAAAGTTCAAAATTATTTCAGTTGTGATGATTGTCAGTCATCAAAGCCATCAATTGAAAAAGCCATTTAGAAATTATAATTCCTAGTCTTGGACTTATTGGAGATGAATAATATTTTAAAACAAATATTGGCTTATATTTTGTATACAGTCTACCTGGTTTTCATTCATTTGGCTGTTCAATAAGTGTTTATGAAAATATACTAATGGGCCAAGTACTACTCAATGTTCTGATACATCGCAAAAAACCCATCAGGCACAAACATGCCCTGGTCACATCAGACAGGATGATTGTGGCCAGACGGCTGAGTGAAAAACTAGGATACTAAAGAGAGAAAGGAGATGCTGAAGAATAAACAAAGAAAGATACTCACTGCTGTTCAGTCATTAGAAGAAGTGAATGTTTATTTATTTTTATCCTGACGCATTATCTTTACTATAATGATGTTTAATATCAGGATCATGTATATTATAGATGTGTTACTGAAAAATAAAATTACTAAAGGTTCTGACAATAAAATGTTAGGTAAAAAATGAACAAACTCTAGTATTTTCAGTTATCATATAGCTGTAATTCCTCTGTCATTCTGGGTTGCCCAAATGACCCCTGGCCCCATCTCCCCAAATGGGAAGATGAAACTTGTTTGATTCTGAAATGTTTTAGCCTGCGTTGTGGTTTTGCCTATTTTTTAAAGTCTTTTCTCAGGAGTTAAAGGTCTGTTAAGTGGGAGAGTTCTGTTAGCAAGTTGTATTGCATTTCACTTATATTTTATGGTTACTCACATAATTCAGAATGACATAAAGACAAAAATCTCATCAACATTTTATGCTTATGTGTTTGTTTTACAAATTGCTATATACAGTATCTATAATAGTAACACCATTATTAACAATTAATATATTAACCTCTCATTTCCTTCAGGGAGGTAGTCTTTCCCAATAATTTTCAGATACATAAGGAACTATCACTTTTAAGCCCAGCATTGTAAAGTGCACCACGCTAGAATATGTTTCATCTTCCACAGAAAGCGGTACAGAAGTTCTGTAGTGAAGGAAAAGACGCTGAAGATAAAATGGTAGCACGGGCTCATGATTATGGGAAGTTGGCCTTTTCTCAGTTTCATCAGATTCTGTACCGAAAGAGTCTGTCTTTGAAACATGTTAAAGCCTCCACTGCCCTGTATAAAACAAATACTGGTAGAACATAAAGCCTTAGAGACTAAACAGGTTTCTTAAGGGTAGGTGCAGATGGAGGACCCTGTTGGCCAGGCAGGAGCCTCAGGCCAGGCCCCCTGCGGCAACGCAGGGCCTTCTGTGTGTGATACACACCAGCACACACACGCACACACACTCTCCGATGCCGAGACCCTTCCGGAAGCTACGGTGACACGAAGTCAAAGTTCTATAGAGCTGAGGAAGGGACAGGTTTCTCCATCCTAGTTCCGACGATTCAGGCAGAAACGCGAGCCTGTGCCCACCCCACACAGCCCTGTTTAACTAACGCGTCCACCTCAGTACAAGTACTGTGTATTCAGGCCTCCCTGCACACGCTAAGAATGACATGATAATGAAGTAAAACTTACGTAGTGCCTTTTCTCTTATCATCTCCAGATTTTCTTGGACCGTTTTATAGAGACAGAAAATTTAACATACTGAAGAAAACATAGGTTTTAAAAAAACCTTCAAAACGTACATTCAAATAAGCTTATTTAAAGATAAATGTATAGTTACTTCAAATAAAATCGATTGCGTAATGAAATACATTTATTATCCAACAAATATATTAAAATCTCCAACAGCAGTAATTGTTTGTTGAGCCTCCACATTTAATTTTTCACTGAGGTTTACCTTATATAATAAAATGATCAAAACAATAGTCCTGTGTTACTGTTTATTTATTGTATTTCAAGGATTTCTAAGGAAGTCAAACACTCGGACTCAACTGCTGAAACATTGCCAGACTCCACTGCATTTCCAGCACCTGCTTCTGAGCCCTTGCAAGCGTGGCTGAGATACTAAACATCCCATGCATTGTAGGTCTCGGTCCCTGAATATAAACTCATAATAAATGGAAAGTACAAAACAAGAAGGTGTGGCGTGGAAGTAATAATGTGCTTCACTGTGAAGCCTGCCAATTGTCCGTAAACACCTTTGGCTCGCGCACATGCTGTTTACTACCTCGAGAACCACACAGTGAAAATCCAGCCGAACATCACTGTTTCGTTTTCCCTCGGCTAAGTTTCAGACTCTTTTTCATTGAGGTTCAGCTGCTGGGAGCCCAAACAGGATATCATCATTTTTATTGTCTCGTACTTGAGAACGGAGACCACAGGTTTTCGCGACGCGACCTGTTGAACTCCCATCACGCTAAAGGTGCCCGAGTTCTCCCTTGTGGCCAAGGTGCACATTCTGAAGCATATGGCTTTGTTTTTCCTTTATTTTTAATAAAGTCAGAGCTAACTCAAAGGGTATTTTAAAGGTCAGTTGCCTGGTAACCACTCTTCAGGGTTTTAGGTGTCTCCATAAGCAGGGTTTTCTCACAGGCAAACTGTATATGTTCCATTTGGTAAACAAATATTTCTCTCCATCGAGTCTAGGATAACAGTCGCATATTCCATAGAAGTGGAAAATGGCACAGCTTAGCATCGGTATGAGTCTGCGTTTAATTTCCCTGCCTTGCCAACTATTTCTTTCTGAGGGTGTAACTATTTCTCCTTCACTTTTATTCAGTTATGCTTTTTAATTCTCCCCCAAAGATGTTGAGTATTTTATAAAGCTTCATACGGTGACCTGTAAATCATCAATCTCACAAGCTTTAATTTGGGGAAAAGAATGAGAAAGAGCTGCGAACTGACTTTCTGAACCAAAATTACTCTCTTAACATATATTTTTAAAGAGGAAAATTATGATAACAGGTTGATTGCAATTTAAAACATCATCTTTGGTGGATTACATGTCTTTTACAGTGCATAATTTCCATAATCACTTTTCCATCTGTAAAAATGCTTCAAATTTAATTTAAAATAACATCTGTATTAATTTTGATCACTCAGAACGAAAGTTGATTGTTTCTAGAGCTTGTAATTCTCTGAAGTGTGGCATATCAAACTGTGCTCTCTACAGAATTTAAATCATAAAATAAAATGTGCGTGTTTTTCCCTGCAGGAATTCTATCTGAATCGAGCCTACTTTTAATGCTTGTCAAAATGCACCATTAATAATTTATTAACGTTTATTGTCGTTTGTACCTTACACCTTTATACTTCTTAAGCTGCTTTAAATGTGTATAAATTATCATTTGAATATTATTTTATACAGCTTGTGCTTGATTCGCCTGTTACAAAATTGAATAATCTCCTCATTGCACTGGGCATTAGGAAATACCAGTTGCAGAACAGGAGGTAGTAGGAGAAAATGAAGTCAAACTTATGTTCATAATTATGGTAGGATATGCCATTCTATTATTTTGTGTCTGCTCATTTGCTTTAATTAAAAAGTGTCAGTCTTTGAAATTTGGGGGAGCTGTTAGAATGAGTATTTAGGGATACATTTCTGAGTGATTTTAGTTTCAAATCCAAGGACAGTATACAATTTAATACATTCATTGCCATTAGTATTGACAATATCTTTGGCAAGAAAAGGATCTCTGGGTCAAAGTTAATTTTTAAAGGTTGTAGTGTTGTCAGTCCCACGAAATTGGGAAATGGAAATGCATATTCAATGCATGACATTGTGTCAACTTCTAAAATGGCAAATGCTTAGCTATAGAATGGATGCCAATAATGCTCCCTCCCTTTCTTGATGTGACACTCCAAGATATCCAAACACCATTCAAATGGGATCACGGAGGTGAAGAAATTAGTTTTGCAATCTAGTCCTACCTTACAGAGTTGACTGCTCTCTCCAGCACACTGTAAGCCTGAAGGATTTGTCCCAGAGAAAACAGTATAGAATAAATGTGTGTGTATGTGTGTATCTGTTGCGTCTGCCTATATGTGACATACATACAGGATCCAGCAGAAGTAAGGCCTGCTTGAGTGTGGTTGGTAGGGTAATAATAAGGGTGTAATAATTTATAGTTTTAATGCGAACATTTCACCTAAGATGCCACGTGGGGTGCTTGAGTGTGATATTATTATATTACAGAATTACATGCTTATGATTTTTTAATAAGAGATTTTATAATAAAGAGGGGCATTATTTGTGCCGGACCCTGAAGCTATGGAAATATGCATTCCCTATACCATTTTCTGCGTACACACGTGTGTGCACAGACACACACATGATATTCTGAATGCTTTTTGAACATTGACTGCCAGTCACTTACATAATGGGGGCCATCTGTTCTGATATTATCAACTTCACAGGGCCGTGGCATTCTGGGATTACAATGGCAAGTTATTACACAGCCTGTTAGAAGAATATAAATGCACCATACTCACAACACCCCTCAGAAGTCTTGTGTGGGTACAGTATTAGGTCCTGAAGAAGTAAGGGATCAGTGGCGTTTAATATAAAAGAAGTCCTTCGGTAAATGTTGTTAACTTTTTATTTGTAAATAGTACTTTTTCATAAGCAAAGAGAAATTTAGAAAAAGCTTAAACTATGACTTCCCCTGTCCCCAGAAGTACGTATTTAAAGAGCCATGACGTCACTACCAGCACAGTGACAGCATCCAGTGATGAAATGATTCTGTTGCTCTTAGCGCCAGGCACCACTACTCAGCGGACAAGATGTTAGAATTAAATATTAAACTGCAAACAAAATAAATTTCTTTGTTGTTCCCTTCCAAACAGTCAGTCATTGCTATAAACTAATTGGTTGGTTTTTGATGTGTACATTTGAAAGATGCAGGGTAATCTTTAGAGCAGTTCAAGAAACCATCGGAACGTTAACCTTGGTTTAACTTGCATTGTATTCTCTTACGTATTCCACATACAAATATTTGCATCCCACCTCAGGGACCCATATTCAAATGTATGCATGTTCTTATAGTTTATGGAAGTGCAGTTGTATTTATATTATGTCATGCGTTTTCTAGTCTTTGCATTGCTAATGTTACAGGAGAATGTAAGAAGTGTTAAAAGTGTATTCTTCTGCACTGACCAGGGGGCTCGGTTGGTCGGAGTGGAATCCCACACACCACGAGTTATGGGTTTGACTCTGTGCAGGGCACAGGCCTAGGGTGTGGGTTTGACCCCTGGCTGGGTGTATATGACGGGCAGCTGATCAATGTTTCTCTCTCACATGGGTGTTTCTCTGTCTCTCTTTCTCCCGATTCCTTTGTCTCTAAAATCCATAAAAACATTGGAGAGGATTAAAAAAGAGTATTCTTCCTCCATTCTAATGTCTTCTACTAGTCTGAGACACACTCTCTAGTCACTCTGGTCTTCGTGGTGCTGTTGCTGAAAGAGGGTGCAGCCCAGAGGGGGGCCCCAAATAGGGATTTGGAATGGGGTCCAGAACTCAAGGTGTCCAGGAAGTGTTAGGATGTCCTCACCCCTTCCCCTGACAGGTGTGAGTTGGGGGAAGGGACACATGGAGCAGGAACAAGCAGGGCTGTTTTGTACAGCAACAGCTTTGCAGCTAACCTCTGGCACGGTCATTTAACATACCTATAACCTTTAAATGGTTGCACTGACATGTTAAATAGCTGTGGCCACGCTTTGAGCCAGGGAGAAGGGAATGACTTCTGCCCAAGACAAAACTGGGAGGAAACTCCCTCTGGTTACAGCACCTGTGTGGGAGCTTGGAGAAGATTGGCTCCAAGACATGGGCCCATGCCTCCCCAGACCCTAGGGCAGCTCGGTAAAGCTGGAAGGATATAGGAGTGCTATCAGGTGTAGCCAATTGTGGGAGGAGTCGGAAATGGGGCTGCAGAGGAAGATTGGTGTAGGGATTTAAACCCAGATGCGGCAGCTATTTTGGAGAGAACCACGTGGTGCTGGCAGAGTGGAGATTCCCTTGCAGCTTTGGACAGAGTGGGAACTCCCGCAGCCCTGCGAGGGAGAACCACCATGCGGTTTTAGCAGAGAACGGCCACTCGGCTTTGGCAGAGTGCAGACCCCCGCAGCTTTGCAGAGGAGAACCACGAGGCTTGATCCTGGCCGACCACACAGCTGATGGTGTCAGGAGCCTGAATCTACTTCTTTTCCTGAGATATGGTACCCCAAATTAGGGGAGAGGGAGAAGGAAGGACTGTGTGCATCTGTGGGTATCCTAAAGGACTTGGGTATTTTAATGAAGACATTAGGTCACTACTTTAAGTCTGTATAGCTTTAAATAAACATTTCCTTTCCTTTTCACAAATCTCTGGCATTGAGAGACGTCTTTCCTCTGGCCATGGACAAGGGAACCTAGTGGGGGGGTCCTTTCGGTAATAGTATATTGTACCCCCCTTGGCCTGTTCAGTAACATTATCACTCCCTTCTATAACATGATCTAAAAGATGATCCTCAGAAACAGTGGTCATTTCTATTTTAAATATTTCCTAATTATCAGTCTAGAAGGTAAAGATTCGATAGCCAGATACATGTGCACTGAAAAAAATTCTTAGTGTCTGACGTGTTGAAATGGCCTTGGGGGCCGTTTTGCTGTGCCCAGTTTCTCCCCCAGGGGCCCGCCTTCTTGCGAAGGCCAGACAGTTAGACTCGAGTAGGGCCACTGCAAATGCCAACGTCTCGGAATTGTTTCATCGCATCTACTAAACCACACAGATATCACCAGTGTAATTTTATGAAAGCAAACATGAGTGTTTTCCAGAATGATCTGTATCCAATAATTGTCTGGGATCAAGAACAATGGGCTGGAAATGCTGGTCTCACTTTCTACCAGAAAGAAGGAGTAGCCACGTTTCTCTCTGTCTGCCTTTTACGGCCATGCTAATAGCCCCACTGCCTTTGCCCACGTTGCCATCTGGCTGTCCATTGGTTATGATTTTTTGACCTCTATTTCCTAGGTCTTATTACTTTCCAATTTTTTTAAAGAAATGATTGGCTATAATTCTGAGCAGTAATTAGGACATAATACTAACTCAAAGAATGGCTTTCATTCAAAGCCAACAAAAAATTGAAATGTGAAGTCGTTTTTTTCTCTGTTTTTTCCTCTTCCAAATACTTGAAAACCCATGGCATGCCTATGATGCAATAAAACAACTTCTAAAATTAATATCAGATGTGAGTGGGTTGCTGAATAAGAAAGGAGAATATTAGAAAACGCACATATGTAAAACCTGCCTGTAGTCAAGTGCTTCCCGCTATGGTTAACCATCAAAACTGAACTGCTTCCCCTTGTTGTTAGCCTTTCCCGAAGCAATGCTCCCCGCATAGGGCTCACGCCCTCCTGGAAGAAAATAAGATCTGATTCTTAACAACAGATTAAAAAAGAGAGAGGTTACTGAATTTGGCAGAAATATGTACTACGATACGTAAAGAGTGCATTGCAATTTTATTTCAACTTCGGAACTTGAAAAGCCATGCACCACCTTTTCACCGGCACCCTCTGCCGCGCCGCCCCCCCCCCCCCCGCCCCCTGCCAAAAGCCCAGCGTGGGCACTGCTGGAGGGCCCCGGTGGTTTTGCAGCTTCAGCTGCACATCACCGAATGAGCTTCCCCTCCAAGGCTCCCGAAGCCACATTTAAATTCTGGGCACGAATGCTTAGCGTTCCTCTGAAATTTGATTTGACTGGATGTTGTCAAAAACTTCCACTGGACTTGTTTTATTATTGTGGAGTCATTTTTGGAAGGCAATACTTAGGGTTGAAATCCATAGTCTGTGCATTTGCAAGTGCCAGAAGAAATTGTGCTGGATTAAACAAATACATCGCAGAATTATTCACTTTACAGAGATCCACTTTATATTTTTGCTTTTGAACTTTAAAGAAAGACGAATTTATAAAGTAATCAAAAGACTGATAGGGTACCAATGATTAGAAATTAATTTTGTTGAAATAGGACAATGAATCATTTTTAAAATATGTTTGCCAAATTGTTATACTCATTCAATATAGCAGTTACATTACATTTATTATAGGAAAATATTGCAACATATTTTAATAATACAAAACATATTAAACTATGGCTATATTTCCTTAAAGGTAGGACATGGAACTTAACCAATTTCTAAGTGTAGAAGTGAAGGAATTCATACATTTAGGAAAAATTTTGTCTATTGCCAAGATGTAAAAATGGAATTTTTTTTATTAATCCTTAAGAAGACCACATTTTTAAACAAATTTTATCTTTTGGCCCGAGTTGACATAATTTGGGAAAAAAGACAATTTCATTGACTTAAGTATAATAATAGATTTTGGTCCTTGTAAGTAAGGTAATTTAAGTGTGATTATGCTGAGTGTCTGTGTTTATGTATGCTTCTCTCGGTGTATATTTAAAATATATACATGCATGGTGTAGTTGCTGTATGTTGCTGCATTAAAAAAATGAAATGGTTTCGGGGGGTCAGGAGTCTGGGTGCAGCTCAGCGTGTGACTCGGGCTCAGCCTGCTTTGAGCCTGCAGGCGAAGTGTTGACTGGGGCTGCAGCCGTCCTGGGTTCCAGCAGGCAGGGGCCCCTCCCACGCTCTCGCGCGCCTCCTGGCAATCTCCAGCTTCTCATTCACCAGTAGTTCTTTGCATGTCAGTCTCTCCGCATGGCTACGCAACGTGGCTGCAGGCTCTTCCAGAGCGAGGGCCCTGACTGAGGACCGGAGAGAGAGGGGCAGGGAGCGAGGGAGCTCAAGACGGAGCACTGGGCTTCTTGTGACCACATCTCAGAAGGGACACCCCAGGTCGTGCTCACTGGACGTGAGTGAATAATTCAAGCCCCGTCTTCAGGGGAAGAGATTCCATTAAGACGGGATCGCTGGCAGGTGTGCTCCCTGGGGGCCACCCTGATGCTGCTCCCTGCAGGTGACCTACATCCACTGGGGAGCCGTTCGAGTTCCTGAAACACCTCACTGAACAACACGATCGCTTCCTCGTGAAGGTCGGTCAGTCTCTGAGAATGTGAGTCGTAACTTTATTCCTCCCACACATGACCTACTCGATGGTAAGACAATAATGTCACTTCTTCGGGCCCCAGCTACTTGTTTCTTGCTTGTGTAGTAAAATGTCACATATAACCTACCTTTCAGTGCTGTGTTCTTTAGGTCCTGTTTGTGTCAATCGGCTTTTTTATTTCAATACTCAAAGAATGTATAACATTGGTATTTACTTGTGTGGTCCACCCTCACGTTATCCATGTGATGCGGTTCAGGGGTGAAGGGTGCAGTGTGGAGTCGGAACACCTTGCTTCATGCCCCAGCTTCGCCTGCCGCCCGAGGTGTACAGGTCCTTGCTGTTTGTCTCCACCATGTCCTTCGTGAAACGGAGATCGGAGTAGTGCCTGCCTCCCAGAATCATTGCACGAATCAAATATCCTTGTACGTCTGAACATTTTGAAAAAGTGCTTCTTAGTAATTAAGCTCTCAGTTAAAGAACATATTTTCATCCTTTGTGGAAATCATAAGCATTGTAGTTGTATTCATAGTACTGAGAGCAGCGCTTTGGGAAACACTTTGAAATCATACAAACTGTCAGCGTGACTCAGGTAGGGAATGGACCGTTAGATCTTAAAAAGAAGTAAGACAAAGGCTCCTCTACAGCTCACATTTTATTAAGGAGTTTCTTGAAATAAACTTGACCTTTTCTCCCAGAAAGTAAAATGATATGGTCCAGAGGAAAATACCCGCTAAGATATTACTTTCGTGACAATGAACTGTCAACCCAACAGAAGCCACCCTGGGTGACCAAATTCAGACTCGAGGCCCCATCAGTAGGAAGGAAAACCCGGAGCGGAAGTGCAGTGCACGGGAGCCCGTGATAGGGAGGTAGGAGAATGCCTCCGCGTGGGGCGGGCGGGACACCTGCCCGAGCTCGTGGTTCTTAGCGGAAGCCCGAGGAAAGGGAGTTTCCTGTTTAGCTTTGACGACGCTTAATGAGAAGCTGGTGGTATTTGATGTCAGATCTCATAACATTTCATCGATTCATTTTTTCTCTTCTGCATGAGCAGTGTCTCAAGTGGCCGGGGACCTGCTGGGCCGCACCTCAACCCTTTGATGCGGCTTCTGTTGCTTGCACGCCGTGTCCGTCCAGAATATTTCCGATAACACAGGGTATAGTCACATGAGGAAGCATATGTTTAACACCATGGTTGATTAAAACATGGTCCGTGATGATGCGGCACATTCTAGAGCATCACTATTTGTTGTCGATTTATTTCGTGTGAATTCCCGTGAGCTGTGAGGACAGGCTCTGGCTGTCTCAGTGGGCGGTTCGCTCTAGCACCTGCAGTAAGTGCAGCTGCGATCATCTGCAGTTGAAGGGAGTCCTTCAGAGCCGTGGCTTTGCCGCGGTGTGATCGGAGCGGGTGAGGCTGCGAGTGTAGCTTGCTCCAGCCCCCCTTCTCCAGGGACTCAGCACCTCCCCTGCACTCACGATCATCAATGTGTTCCCTGTCCGTGTTTACACCACACAGCGTTTGGATTTGTTTTTAATGTAAACCTAACATTTTACCTGTTTTTTTTTTTCTGTTCTCAAATCTAATTAAATGCACAAAGGATATTCACTTAGGTTGATAAAGTGACTCTGTGGATTATTATCGCCTAATAAACTAACACAATGGAGCCAATTACTTGAGGATTCACATGAACGCTGTCCTTAAAGCAAAGGCCTAAAGCCAGGGAGCGAGCCCTCTTTCCCTGAGAAATCCTTGGAAGACAGCCTGGAAAAGAAGCTTGCAGACCAATGGGCACAGGGTTTACCTGAAGACAGGTGTGATTCTGTTCAGCATCATTTCATCGACTACCTTTAGACGTCTGGGTAGCTCCGTGGAAGCTGAGCTGCTGGTCTCCAGCGCATTTTACACACCCCCTGGTTAAACAAGCACACGGGCATTACCGAGACACACAGAGTTGTAACCTGCTCACTTCGCAGTTAGGGATAACTTTGGAGCTGATTGTTAACAGAAGTACTGCTTCTCATCAGTCGCCCTGAAGGTCTAATGGGTCTAAAAGTGCCAGGGGAGCCTGGGCCTGCATTGTTTCTTCCTCTCTCTGTAGTGACGATGTGTTATTCTGTGCTTGGGCTCTTGAACAAGTTTCTTCCTCAAATCAAACTTTCCGTTTGGCTAAAGATCAAGACTGCTGTGAACATTTTGATAAATTAAACTTTTATTAAGGAATTATAATATTATTATTATTTTTTTATTCTCACCTAAGATATGTTTCTATTGATTTTGGAGAAAGAGTAAAGGAAGAGAGAGAGGCAGAGGGAGAGAGACATCATGGGAGAGGGTAACGCTGATCAGTTGCCTCCTGGGCACACCCCGACCGGGGGTGGAACCCACAGACTTTTGGCATAGGGGATAACTCCCAGTGAGCTGCCCAGCCAGGGCATGTCATTTTGGTATTTTTAAAGGGACTTTCTGAGGTTTAATTCTAGGTTGACTGAGGGGAGGCACTTCTCTGATTACACACACCTCATCGTCTAGACCCTCGGATTCTCAGTGATGTTATAACTGGCGTGTCCAGGTGGGGATTGCTACTTTCTGGGGGCCAGGCCTCTGCAGTGGCCCACGGCAGTGCTGTAGCCCGTCCAAGGCCACTGTCAAGAGCATCACTGTGCTCTTGGCTGTGCCACAAAGTCTGAGTTCAGAGATGTTTCCCTGCATGTTTCAATGCAGTTTTTGCTTATAATGTGTCATCTTAAAAAATCTCAAAAAAGTATATATTAAAATATGAAATATATTTAATGCAGTGATTTTTTTCTAAGATAGGAATAATCTCATACATTAGAAAATGCAGTATTCGTATTTCATATTGACTACATTTGTATCACACATATTTAATTGATTAAATGATTATTCATATTTCACTATGCCATTGAAAAAACATCCCCTCGTTTACCTAAAGGATGATAATGATGATGTCTGTAGTCTGTAGTTTTGGTAGAGAAACTAAAGCCTGTGTGAAACTGAGTGCTATTATGGCGATGATCAAACTATACTTGACCTGTATTATCTTCGTTACCACCTTTTACAAATGTATCTGAAGACATTACTCCTAGAAATTCCCCATGTCGCTAAGGAAATCACAATATACTCATAATAAGTGTGTATTTCGTTCCTGCACGTGATGTAATTCCAGTGACATGATGCCAGATATCCGTGTGTGAATAAGCTGTAATAGGCTAAAAGGGAAGGGCCGCTGTATTATGAAAGCACGCTGATGCCCCGCTTCTCCCAGCCTCTGAAAAGCTTGCTCAGCAGGTGAGAGTGTCATCACCAAGCTGCAGAAAATGAATGTGAGGCCTGGGAGAGTCAAGGCCCCCCAGGGAGTGGCCAGCTCCCCCCAGAGCCAAGACTCAGACCCGGCACTCTCCTGACGCCCCCGTTGGCGTGCATGGGGCAGGGCAAGGTTGGGCCGCTTCTGGGTGTTGGTGAGATACCCGTACAGGTGCGGGCTCATAAACTGGACTCTCATCTGTTCAGGAAACTGAGGAAAGTATTCAAAACTGGAATGAGGAAAACATGCCGATCTTTCTCTAGCACAGACCTCCCTTAAGTTAGATTAAAATTATATCAAGTATAGAACACTTCTGTTTATCTATTTATCTGACCTCTATCTAATTTAGCATCTATCTAATCTAATCTAACATCTCTCCAACATCTGCCTATCTATCGAAGCTTGCATTTTTATTTCAATGTATCAGTTGTAAACTATTCTAAGTTCTGAAGTAGGGCACGTTACTTAGAGACCTTTAACTGTAAACTCACATAGACATTGGATATTTGAATAAAGTCTTATATACACAAAAAGGAAGGGACTTTATGTGTTGCATTTAACATAAAGTAAGCAAACTTGTAAGAATTTTATTTATATTGTGAGCTATATCCAGGAAAATGTCCTTGGGATATGGCATGACAAATGGAAAGTCGCTGTATAGTGCTGGCTATTACTAAGAAAAAAATGGGTAAAATAACATAGATTTGCCTAATTAAAAAAATTACTAACTATAATATATACATGTTTAGGGTTTTCCAATGACTCATTCAATCTTTGATGCCAACCCTATTTTTCCATTTTAATATAAGATTTTAATTTTGTTTTGAATTTGAATTCAAAACAAGTGTGGATTTTACTCTGAAGTTATTCTCTTAGGATAATTAGATACTTAGAATACCACTTTAATTTTGGTCTGCTCACTGTGCAGTCAGGTCAGAAGCCAGACATATCTCTCCCTTACCGTTGCTTTCTGTGGGCACAGGGACCGACATAAACCAGCACACAGCATTAGTTTTTATGGTCGGGACCAGGAATGCAAAACCAGGAGGCTACACATGAAAGAACATCAACTGCAAAAATATATAACAATGAATAAGGAAGAAAGAAAGAAAAAGAGATGAAGCAGAAGGAAATAAAAACAAGCACAGCGCACGGTGGAGGCTGCTGGAGGATGTCGGGGTCCCCAGAGTTCCTAGCAAGGCCCTTGGTGCTCACTCCCCTCTTGGGACGCCTGTCACGGCCGAGACTTCTCTTTCCCCGGAAAGAGACTCTGTCGCTTCAGATTTGTCACAGCCCACAGCCCCAGGTGATGGGTGTATAGCTCTTCAAGAAGGGGAGGGAGGGAGGGAGGGAAAGAAGGAGGGAGGAAGGAAGGAAAGAAGGAAGGAAATAAGGGAGGGATAAAGGAAGGAAGGAGGAAGGAAGGGAATGAGAGAGGAAGGAAGAAATGAAGGAAGGAAAGAAGGAAGGAAGGAAGGAAGGAAGGAAGAAGGAAGGAAATAAGGGAGGGATAAAGGAAGGAAGGGGGAAGGAAGGAAATGAGAGAGGAAGGAAGAAATGAAGGAAGGAAGGAAGAAGGAAGGGCAGAGAAGAGGGAGGGAGGAAAGAA
Source organism: Phyllostomus discolor (assembly GCF_004126475.2). Taxonomy (NCBI): domain Eukaryota; kingdom Metazoa; phylum Chordata; class Mammalia; order Chiroptera; family Phyllostomidae; genus Phyllostomus; species Phyllostomus discolor. The sequence goes on along the minus strand of NC_040913.2, from coordinate 89,145,079 downwards.
GGGAGGAAACCGAGGGAGAGAAGGAAAGCGGGGAGAGAAGGAGGGAGGGAGGAAGGAAATGAGAGAGGAAGGAAGAAGGGAAGGAGGAAGGAAGAAGGAAGGACAGAGAAGAGGAAGGGAAGGAAAGCGGGAGGAAGGGAGGGAAGAAGAAAGAGTGAGCAGTGCTAATCCCACACATTTTGTCACACCTGTGGTCAGCTGAGGTATGACCGTGTCTGTGTCGTTAAGAAAAGGTAAAAAACCAGGGAGGGTTTCCTGTTATGAGCCACTTCTCATGTTTCCTCACAGGCAGGTGTGCGGGACCTGTCTGCACAGACACGCATCAGAGACTGTATCTCTGAGTGAGAGCTAACTCCCTGGCCCAGAGTCTCTTGAAGCCTGGGGAGAAGTTTCCAGCTTGGGTCTTCAGTGACTGGGCCCTGGCAAGCTTCCTAGCAGGAAGGGACAGGCCTGACACTAAGTGAGGACACTGATGAGGTCATCAGTGGTTTCATCGGGAATCGGGCTCATGTGCAGTCTTCTCAGTAGAGCAGTCCAGGCACTCCCCCGCCGTCAGGAGAGCTGCGGAGACTCCGCTGGGAGGCACGGGAATGCCTGAGACTGGTGAACCGAACAGGACCCTCTCCTCCCCTTCCCTGCTGTGTGGCCCCAGCCGGCCGCAGCCGGGCGCACGCCTGTGTGGGCCACTGCCCCGACCGAGGCTTCTGCCACGGAGCGCTCTACACTGCTCGTTTATTGGTTCCTGAAATCCCCTTTTCTCACACCATCCGGCGTATTTATAGCCGTTCTATTTAGTGTTTTACACAACCGATATGTGTGATTTTTAGATCCGTTACGAATGGATTTAGTTTTTGAAACATCGGCAAAAGTGTTTTTGGTTTATGTTTTAAATCCTACTACTTGCATGATTTCAATTAATGGGAAGAAAAGGCCAATTTTAGTGTAGCTATTCAGACATAATATAAACTCGAAACATTTATAAAGGGAAAATCAGTCGTCACTGGAATGACTTGGCCACACTATAAATGCAGATTCATTTTGTGCTTAAATAATCGGCAACATCTGAATTTTACAACATGCATGAAGACTGCGCTTCCTGTGTTTGAATTGAATGGCAGGAATAAAACTGGAGAAAAATTACCTCGGGCAGGGGGATTTCTATAAGCAAAATACAGCCTTTTGGAAACAGTACACATTGTACAAATAGCATCTCAGGCTCTCTCTACTGACAAAATACAGAGTAATTCTAAACACTCGAGCCAAACAGGCAAAAATGACCGATTAAAGCAAGTTTGCTAAATGGAAATAACGGGCATTACCAGGGCCTGTGAAGCCATGAATCTGCCTAAAGCGGCGAGTGCAATCAGGCTTTCCGTAACTTTTTGTGTGCATAGTAAAGACTAAATTTGTTGCAGCATCCACAGAGATTTAAATTAATTTCGGAAAGAAAATTATTACATTAATTTGTTTTCATCGAAGATAACTTAGAATTAGTTATTCCGCAAGGATTTCCCCAGTAGCCTTTAATAAAATGATAGAGGTGGGCTTAGGGGGAGGGAATCTTAATTGTTCAGCATTCCATTCCTGCTCGACTCGCTCTGGAGCTCAGTTACCAGTCCGAAGCCGCTTCAGCTGACTGTTGGGTGTTTGTAAACCCGAGGCCCTGGCTCCCAGCTCTGCTTCGGCGTTATTGTTCCGTTTCCAGGAACACACCCAAACAGAGATCGTTTTAGCCTTCTGTGTCTGAGGGGCCCGCCTGTCGTTCTCACGGCATACACAGCACAACCCACGATTTTAAATGTCGTCGGGTCTCTTGTAATTTATACCTTTTAGAGGCGGGACCTGTGCACCCCTAAGATAAGAAAGTGTATACTAAGACTCCAGATTTCCCGACTTCTGTTCAGTGAGATGTGGCTTCTTTGGATGATACCCTTGTGCTCGAAAGAGTTAATGCCCATTAGCGGATCTGCACAAGCCGGTTCAAAGGAGCCCACTACCGTAAGGACAGTCTGATTATGGTGGGGTTCTATTTTAGGTTCCACACTAAGGAGTAGCTGCTTAATTGAAGATCGGAGCGCCCGAATGTTCCAGGTCCTTCTGACTTATTACTGTTCATGTAAAATTTGACTAAATAATGCATGTAAAACCCTTTGAAAAATATTAAGTGGCTATAGAATTATAGCATAGTTTGCGGCAGATTTACCTCTGAAGTCCAGTTTCTCATCTCGGCCACTGAGAAGTTTGAACACCACACGGTTGGCGCTAATAAAGGCGGCTGGTCACGGAGAACTGGGCAACGTGTGGTCTACGCTGTCCAGGCAGGGGCTGAACGCTGTCGCTACAACCTTCCCTTCAGAGCTTCTGTCATACTCACCCCTTCCAAATACGTCCCTGCTTACCACCGCCTCTGTTCCCTCCACTCGTCAGCAGCGGACTCGCCCCACCGCCCCCCCCCCCCAATGCCAGTGAGACAGGCAGAAGGCGAGAGTTTGAAAATTCATGGCACCTCTATATACAATGTGCCAAGCCCTGAACTTGGCAGCAAGTAGACCAAAAAAAAAAAAAAAAAGTGGGAAATGACTCAGGAATGAGTGAATGAATAAACAAATGAAAAATGTAGACAGCAACACATACTGATTATGAGCATGCTGTAAGGTACTACTACGTTAGTGCAAAACAACTCCCAATTTATGTTTCCGGCCTCCGAGAGGCTGATGGATTGCTGGAATAAAAACACACAAATAAAGAGATAACAACAGACACCATATGTCTACCGATGGAAGGTAACAGTTAAGAATAGTGGTTAAGCCCTGGCTGGTGTGGCTCAGTGGATTGAGTGTGGGCCTGTGAACCAAAGGGTTGGTGGTTCAATTCCCAGTCACATGCCTGGGTTTCGGGCCAGGTCCCCAGTAGGGGGCGTGCGAGAGGCAACCACCCATTGATGCTTCTCTCCCTCTCTTTCTCCTTCCCTGCCTCTCTGTCTAAAAATACATAAATAAAATCTTTAAAATTTTTCTTTAAAACAGAGTAGGGGTTAAGTCGTTAAGTTACAGGCGAATGGAGTGGGGGAGACAACACCAGAAACCGGTGGGATGCCCGAGCCTTCTTTGAGTGGAGAGAGCTTGGGAGAAAGGAATGGGTCTGGTTACACAAGTCGGAATGAGAGGCAGAGCCTAGGAAACGTGGACAGATTAGCAGAGGTTCAGAAGCTGAAGGATGCATTTGGGGTGGTCAGTGAATTTACCCTTGGGCGGGGGGGGGGGGAGGGAGGAAAGGATACTTCCACCAACCTCAGGGAAGGTGACCCTTGGGGTTCTGGGTGACGTCAGAAAGAATAAAGGAAAAGGAGTTCCACTTGTGAGGCAGGAAATACGCACTGACAAACTGACTGTGGGGTTCTGAAGGATGATGTAAGAGGGGCATTGCTCTGACTGCTGGGCTGCTAACTGTTAGCCAGAATGAATATTCTCTCTAGTTAAAAAGGTGGGTGGCATGTGGTGAAAGTATAATAGAGCTTGCTTCTCATTGGCTTTTTTGTGATTATTGGAGGATTTCTCAGGACCCTATGTTTCTTGGCCTACTGAATCTTCAAAGGAGAATTTAGATGCCATTTCCCTAACACAGTTTTACCTGAGCACATTTGATTTTCTAAAGGCATCATAAAGAATTAACTGTATTCCTTAGAGTACACTTGGGTGAACACTTAAAGTGATCGTCGGTAACTTATAATAATGCACATGACTCCCGTGTGTTATAGGAACAGGTGTAGCCTAGGCTCTGGGACCAACGGGCCAAGCTCAGTGAGTAAACCTGTATTTACCATAGAAATTTTCGTTTACTTTTTTGACTCGTCATCTTGAAAATGTTTTTAAAAGGGTGGTATTTAACTTATAACTGTGGTACCCAGTAAAATTAGATCGTTTTGGCACAACTCTTTAAAAGTAAACACCATTCTAGAAGAAAGTATAGGGGTGATAAATGGTGATGGAAAAAATAAAATAAAATAATTTCTATTAGGATTTCACTAGGACATAGTTACAAATTGTTCTAAATCAAATACAAATCTGGCTAATGTGTTTTGAGTAAAATTAGCCTTAAGTTAGTGATTAGTTGGTATTTTTATATATTTTTAAAAATATATAAAATATGGTAAGTTTCATGTACATATATGCTAATTTCTTTTGAAAACAGGATCTTATAAAACTGTAGTTAAAAATATTTAATTATCCAGTTAAATAAGCCAGCTTAGTAACAAGATTTTGGAGGAGTTTACGAAAACCTGAAGCTATTGGAATCTCAATGAACCAGAATAATTTGCTGTATCATGTACATAACATCTAATCTTGCTGAAATTTCTTAGCCAGAAATTTACAATAGCCTTGGTACTATAAAAAAATAAATGTGAGATCTCCCACAGTATTTCAAATGGAAGTGTCTCTCCTCAGCAGTTATACACATCCATGCTAAATATTAAAAGATTTCTCGGAGGCTGCAAAGATCAGAGTGTTCTTTGACTTAAAAAAATAAAATACATGTCCATGTAGTTTGTAATGAAAATATCCTCATTTTAATGTTTAGTCAATTCATTTTATAGATGGCGCTATTCCATGAACAGGGGTCCTGTCCTTGTTTATGGGTGTCAGTTCAGTTTTATGAGTATCCATTTATTGTTCACAAAAAGGTATTCGAGACCACATGCAGCATTAGGCAGGATTAATAATACATGCAGTCTTAGAGCACCTATTAATATTTTTGAGACTAAGTCAGCTATTTCAAATGGCTTTAGATACAGGCAAGGTTCCAACGGACATGAAATTGGAATCCACCCAATAAAAGGGGGCTGCGAGCCTACTTAGCTAATTAAAGGAGCTGACGTTAGGCAGAGGTTCAAGACGGAGGATTACACCGATGTTTTACGTATAAATCATAAGGGGTGATTTGGAGGTCTAGATTATGTTTCCACACAAAATGTTCAGTCTATAAATTGCTTTAGTGAGAACATTGTCTCTTTAAATGTTGGGTGTATTATTCACTCTGTCATGTTAAGACAAATTAGTAATACTTCTAAATTTCTGTGTAATTGGACATTTTATCTATATTCTGGCCCACATATACTTGAATTAAATTTCCCCTTTGTTAGCTACTCATCAAATGTTACCTTGTTTCTGTCTATGATGTGATTGCTGTGAACTAATTGAAGAATTTTAGCCAAATAGTGAGCTAGGTTAAGAACGGCAGGAGGTAATCCGGGTGGTTTTTTCAATGTCTTTATTTAGGTATCTTTCTAGGTACTTTGTAACAAAATACAGATTTTCATGTCTGTCAGCTGTATACATAAATTTCTACCACAGGATATGAGTAAATATGCAAATTACACGGCATATCCACTTATGGTTAACTCTCACATTCACATTTGCTGAGATAATTATGCGTGCTTCTAGAATGTCAACCAGAGCCACTTACTTCATAAATTGAGATAATTGAAGATAGTGACAAAAAATAACGTTGAAATTTTCTATTATGTAAGCTAATTAAATTAGAATCAAACTTAGATTTGATTTGTTAAAAATTAAAGCACACAAATATAAGCTGCCTTTTAAAGTATGCTTTTTTTTTTCCTTTTAAAAAATCATTTTGGAGTTGCGAATCCACGCAGACTTGGAGCATTCGTAACAAGCATCTCTCTCCTTGTCATGAATCTGCCAAACCTGCCAAACCTGGGGGCCCTCGGCTGGCACCGTGTGGCCGAGCCACAAAACAGCCCCCTTCTGCTTTTTGGGCAGACATGTATGAAGGTTAGTGGGTTTGGGTCAGAAGTACTTCAAGCAATTGAAAAATTTACATTTCAGAATATCCCACCTGACCTATTAGTTGTCCTATTAGACCCAAAGTGATGAGCACAAACTCCCAGCTGTTGCCAGGGGTGATACTTTTATAAGAAGGAAATCTTTAAAAACCTCAAGCATGAGACAAGAAGACCCCCTACCTGGGAAATCTTAATGATGTCGAAATTGATTTCAGCCGAGAAAGAAGAATGAAATTACAATGGCATTTCTTCCCATTTCTGTTTTTAGAAAAGATAGACCTTGGCTGGTTGGGTGTAAGAGCAGGTTAAGCCTTCCTCACCCAGGCTTTTAAGGTCTTGGCAACAATCACGTCATGTGATTATAGATAATCTATTTAGATTCATGAGGGAGTCCTTTTGTAATTGCTTGTTGTAATTAGGTTGAATTGCACCTTTTAAAAACATAAGTCTTGTGCGAAAAAATATAATTTATCTTCCTCTTCTTTTAAAGCTGTACTTACAAAATCAAGTTACAATTCCCTGACTTAAAAAGCAACAGCTAGCAAGGCATAGCTTTTAAATAAGTAAGAGACAATCGATGCCTTAGAGCTAGTAAATATTCCTAAATCCATGGCCTTGGACCAGAAGCAAGAGAATCAATGGAAAGTGGGAAAGTCATGCAGATAATTTATTTGTCAAATAACATATTTATATGTGGGAAAATCATGCAGATAATGTATTTGTTAAATAACATATTTACATGTGCATGGGCCAGTGTGAACAATAGCATCAAGCTCTCCCAACCAATCACCTTCTCCGGAGGTGATCACAGCTGGCTCACGGGGTCTCCAGCCAGACCTTTGCACACACGTGCTCAATTATGTGCACATCCACAGACAGACCTACACTTTTTAAAAATGGCTTTCTACTATAAAGCATGTTCTTTAACTTGCTAATTTTTATTTTATAATAGAGTGTGGACATCTTTCCATTTCATTTTATATTTTTTTCTTTATGGCATACTATCCCATCATCTATTTACTTTACATGAGTGTGTTTTATTTAATAATCCTGCCAGTGGGCATTCTGCTATTTGTGTATACTCTATAGAGAAAAAGCTAGTGCATGTAACTTTGTATATTTAGACAAACACTGAAAAATAATAGATTTCTAGAAGCGGACTGCCTGATCAAGGAAAGGACATATTCAGTGTGCATGAGAGTCAGGTTTGTACCTGTTCTAATTGGAATTCTCCCCAGCAGGGCATGGGGGTGCTGTTCTCCCACCTCTCTGACAACAGCGGATATTAAAATGTTTTATATGGATAGCGGAGCGGGGCTCTGTGACACTCAGCCAGCTGTTGTGACGATCTGAATCGTCACTTTCTGGAAATGTCTTAAGCTCGTGTTTATGTGCGTAGAATTGTCCAATGCATTTCAATGAAGAAATAATTATTGAACATAATTATATATTTGAGACTATGTTATTAATAGCATATATAGGTATGAGGTAGGGGAGAAATTCTTAAATAGGGGAGAAATACCTATATAGTAACTATAGTAATAGGGGGGACAAGGAGAAATTTACATCTCCGAGGACAACGTGGCTTTCAGAATTAGGATGAGATAGCATGACACAAGGACCCCAGAGTGTGGGAATGATCAAGGAGAATGCCCTGACAAGCTTTTTTATTCAAATCAGACATGTCAGTATATTTTATATAGTGCTTCCATATAGGAAATTATGTTAAAATTGATATGACATTGGAAAGGCGAAAAAGGAATTAACCCCTCCCCTTCCTCTCCTTCCGTGGATCCTAGATGTGGGAAATGTAGAGATAATTAAGTGAGCCTTATTTAGCTTATTTTTAATTCGAGAAATGGACAGGACACCTGGATACGAACCGCCTTGAATTTGCACCATGCTCTTGTCCCTGCAAACTCAGAGAATCCACACTTGTTCCTGTTACGGTCCCCCCAGTGATCCTTGTGGCGTGACTGTTGGTGGAATATGTGGTGGAAGTGCTTGCCCCCGTGAGAGGCACACCCTGGGCCCTGGGGCCCTGAGAGTCATGGGGTCCCTTTCCTCTAGACTCCAGTGGCACCCCACTGTGTGAACAGGGGCCCAGGAAAGCAGCGTGGCCGGGAGGCATGTGGAACAGCCGAGGAAGAGCTGGCCTTGTCCTCAGACAGCGGGTGCGTTATTTCGGCCACTCAAAACTGCCCAGGAAGAGTCTCCTGGCTGCCGAGATGTGTCTGTTCGAACCATTATGTGGCCCCAGGCAAGTCTCGGTTGCTCATAATTGAAGTGGGGGGCGGGGAATAACCTCATTTGAAGGTTTTACACCTGAGGGATGATGTATCTGCTTAACGTGGGACCTGGCTCACGGTAGGTTCTCATGCGTTATTATGTGAGTTTTAAATATTATCCTTCAGCTCTGACCTTTCCACACACTTGGACTTTATATAGCCATGCTATCTTCTCAAACTCAAGACATGCATTTTCAACTTTATCAGCAGCTGACTTCTGTTCGGCCCACTGCTCGTGCAGATAAACGCGTGTTCACGTCACCTGCGAAGAGTGCTTTACCTTTGCTCTAATTCCCCTCATTGATGTCACAGCCCAGGGCTTTGGGGGCTTGCAGACTTCAGCCGTTTCTCTCCTTGTTTCAAAGTCACTTGGTTATGATTTATGTTACTAATTCTCAAACCTCTGTCAAACCCCATCCACTTATTCACCCACTAGTGTTTCAAAGATGCACTAAGCGTGTGCTCTGCCGGGGGGTCTTCCTTCTTCCTACGTGGGCGCCAGCCTCTCGTGTGCGGGCCAGACGTCTCTGAACTCTCAGGCACGAAGAGCATCTGCAGCATCTGCAGAGCGCTGCAAACAGACCGCTGGTTCCGAGCACACACAGGGAAGCGGGGGCTATTTCTTCACACCTTTCTCTCTGCACTGAGGGTGTTGTCCTTAGGTGGAGGCAGCCGTATTGCACTTGGAATTTTGCCCATCCCCTTTGACAAGAAGAGGGTGAATTTCAGTAAGTGGGAAGAGAAGCATCAGTGGAATAGCTCAGTGTCTCTTTGACGGCCCCGTGAGGACACCCAGGCAAGGGGAGCGGGGGAGTTACAAGCTGTAGTCTCAGCAAGTGGCCGCGTGGCTCTGCCACCCTTTAAGTCCCGAGGAGTGCCAAACTGTCCCAGACAACACCATTGGATTTCAAGAGGCAGCCATCACTCGACATCCCTGTGTCGACTGCATCTGATGAAATAAGTTTGTGATTTGGTGTGTGGTGACATATTCCTAAAGTTCTAAGGACGACAGTTGGTTGTTTTTACCAGATTTTCACTTTTCCTTTAATTCCACGGGCTCTCTCTTTGCTTTTACCTAAGGGCGGGAAGAAAGAAACATGTGATTTCTGAAGAAATGTCCTTTGTGTCCGAAGCTCAACCTTCTCTCCAATGGAAGGATTGATCCTATCCTCTTTCCGGTGGCTGGTCACATGGTCATTTTATGCCCGTCTAGGGCGCAGTCCAAGTCCGAGCGTTGGCCTGAGTCAGGACTCCCTGGGAGGACGTTATCAAGGTGGTCTTGCAGGCCCTGTCAGACCTTTGGGATATTGCTCACAATATTTTTAATAGATAATTTTTGGTTCTCAGGCACGTGCTCAATCCACTGAGCCACACCAGCCAGGGCTTAATAGATATTTCCCATAGATGGCTCTGATGAGCTCTGATCTTGAGAAACACTGCTAAAAGTTCATGAAGATTGTCTTCCCAAGAGAACAAGCTGCTTTGCTGATGGAAAGGGTGTTTCTCCTCTGTTCTAGTTCACTGCTGGGAAAGAAGTGCATTTCAGTTAGAATAAAAAAGGCTGTGACCATAAAAATGTGGTTAATTGGTGAGTTATTAAAATGGTTGATATCATTCTAGAAGTGATCCTTCATGTTTCTTAAATAATGATTATAAAGCTTTAGATGTTTTTGTAAGTAGAATCCCTAATCAAGTAAAATAAACTTTTTTTAAAAATATAGTTTATTCACATCTCAGGCAAATTACCACTCAATGGAATTCATCCCTTCAGAAAAAAATGACTGAGGATATATTATAATTCCACTGATTAGCTAGGAAACCAAGATTAGACAATAAAAAGACTTAGGATATTTGGCATATGAATATATGAGAAATTTAAAATAAATATTTAAGACTGTTACTAATATGCTTTTTCCTAGAGTAAGAAGAGAGGTGAGTCTCAGGTGCAGAATGGGAACCTGACATTGCTGTGTAAGCCATTCAGCCAAGTACATCAAATACATTTTATCGAGGGAAAGTCTAAAGTAATTATTCCTTCAAGAATACGAAAATGAGGGATTATATGCTAATAGAATAACTATTTAATACATTCACCAAGAAAGTAACTGGCAAAATAATTATTGAACATTTGACTCAGGATGAGCAGTAGTAAAACAGGAATAAAGGAATCTCACTGAGAAGAAGTTAGAAAGGTAATTGGTATTGAAAAAGGGATTTTCAAAAATTAGTACTCAATTGACTAAATATTCTTTTGTTAATATTGAACAATGCAATTTAAAGTTTATTAAGCATTAAAATATTTCTAAATACATTATTATTCAGAAATTACTTAGGCAGGGCTTGCTTTAGATTTGGTCTGATTCAACGGCCACCCAATGGAGTATTACACAGTCATAAAGAACCGCGTTTCTGTGGTCTATGGGGGGCGGGGGAGAGGAGCAGATAGTGGAGCACGGAAGGCAGTGAGCCTTGGAAAGCAGGAAGGAAAATCATGCTGTAGCACACTGGAGCGTTTGAAAAACTGGAATCTGGACTGATCTCTTTGGGAAAGAGAAGAGAGAAGAATCGGTATTACATTCGGAGCAGGGCAGAGGAGTCTGAGGATGGTCTCAGAGCACAAGTTCAGAAAGCGGTGTGGCAGTTAACAGAGGTGAAGTGGGGTGGGGGGAGTACCAGAGGCTAAAGGGGGCGTGGACGAGGAGGGGAGACTTGACTTTGCGTGGTGAACGCACAATATGATGTGCAGGTGCTATATTATAGAATTGTGCACCTGCCACGTGTATGATTCTGTTAACAAATGTCACCCCAATACTTTAAATCAAAATTGAAAAAAAATAAGAAAAAATAATTAAAAATCTAAAAAAAGAAGTACTCATTAACTTTGTAACCGCTGATTACAAGAAAATATAGAATAAGAGTCATAATGAATATGAAACCTAATTCCTATAAAAGCATGTGTTTCCATTTAATTGGAATTCTATGCAGAGTGAACTAGTAAGTAGTATATTCTTAAGAAAGAGAATTCTAAGTCTCTTTTTCTAATTCTAGTTCTCTAATTCTAATTTCTTAGTTTTAATCTCTAATTCTCTTCTAACCCTAATTTATAATTTTAATTATCTCATTCTAATTCCGTTTTGAGTCTCAGTGTCACCAGGAATTTCAATATGAAGCCTAATCATTCCATTTACAAATTGTTTGCATCAAAGCTCTATGTTATCTCCACCTCTGCTGACACCACCCCAGGCCAAGCCCCACCCCGCCCCGTCTCTCCCACGGCCCACTGGGACTTCCTAGGTGGTCTCTTCACATCCCACTCTCTCCCCCTTCCAACCCGTTATCCACACACCACTGAAGGGTCCTTTTTAAAATAGAAAACCAATCATGTCCTTAATGAAAACTCTTTGATGGCTTGTGGTTGCACGTAGAACACCCCAGGTTTGGGTTTCAGACACCTGTGTAAGGTGACCCTGCGTCTTCCCAGCCATTCCATGCCGCAAGTGAAGAGGGTCACTTGCCTCTCTTCCCTCTGGGGGCCGCACTTTTTCTAAACGCTTTCTAAGCCTTGAGCCACCCTGGCGTCTTCATGCGCTCTCTAGTCTGCCCTTCGCTGGGAACAGCTTGTCTCCCTCCTTGTTCAAGGTCGCAGTATTTCTCATGAGGCCTCCTCTGATCCGTCAGTTTAAAATAAACCACCGTTATTCCCCTTCAAAGCATTGCATCCTTTTCTATTACAGTATATATCACTAATTGCAGTGGGCTATATTTATCTAAGCATGTAATTAATATAGTATATGCTTCCCAAAGAGGCAATTTTCTTCTGTTCAGTGCAATATATCTAGCACTTAGAATAGAGCCTGGCATAAAGCAGACACTCAATAAACACCGGCATAACTAATGAATGAGCAATCATCAATCGTGTTCTTTGGCTCAAATTTTCCTGGGTGGTGCATGTATTCATATTATTTCCAAATAAAGGAAGAGTTGGGTAACTCTTTTAAATTCTCTGAAACCATGTGAAAAAAAGTATACCATTTGTTTCTTGAAAGTTTTAAAATTATATGGACATTGTGCTTTTGGGTTACAATTATATCCTAATGATTTAACGCAAGTAATAATTGTAGGTTTTAAAGGTTATATATTTTTTAAGTTCAGTGAATTTAACTTATCTCCTTCTAAAACATTGTTTATTTTGTTTTCATATATATTGACATAAAATTGTTTATACTGTGTGTTTACTGTTCTCACATTTTTACTAAATTGATCATTTTGTTCCCTTTAAAGCTCATTTTTGTTTTCATTTTTAGAAATATTTGAAATGGTTCTGTGGTTCATTAATATTTTCAAATCACTAGTTTTCTTTGTGTGCTTTTTCTTTTTAAAATAATCTCTGATATTATTGTGTTTTGTTTTCTATTTCCTTCAGTTAATTGGTCACTATTTACCTTCTTCTTTGCCTGAATTCTTGGCTTGGTTATTTTCAACATATCATATTTTTATTTGATTGATTCTGAGCTATGATTCTGCTTCAACTGCATTTCTGTGAATACAAATATGTAGTGTCTCTTTGACTTTATTTAAATGTTCCTTAAACTTGATTATGATTGCTTTTTTGAACCATGAATTGTTTAGTTTTGAATTTTTAAATTTCCCAATTAATGCTTATTTGGTGATTATTTGTTCTTATCAACTTCACTTATATTCTTATATTCCACTGCAGTTAGAGTGGAGTCTAAGTATTGTTCACAAGACTCCATGTTTGTTCAGTAAGCTAATGTGTTAATTTTGCTGTTTACATCCTCTGTAGCTTGTGAGTTTTGCTTGCTATCTGCTGCACCTATCAACCAGACATTCACAAATGTTTATGTTTGTGGTTTAGTTAATTTCTCTGCTTTTGCACTCTTGCCTTTGAGGCACTGCTCTTAGAATCAGATTGTTAAATTTTCTATGTGAATTGATTTGTTTTTATAATCAGTAACGATCCTCTTTAGTCTAAAAAATGTCTTAAATCATTTGTCTCTGACTAATACTGTTGCATTTTATTCTTTTAGCTGGTATTTTCTTCGCATTCTCTTCTTGTATCTCTTTGATACATCTTTTATGCGTAGCATATCTCCTATAGAGAACATAAAACTTAATTTTGCTCTTGATGACCTCTTGTTTCTGTTGCCAGTAGTAGGCTTGACTTTTACCATTCCATTACGTATTTTTATTGACCAGGCTTTGTTTTTCATCTTTTCTGTCTTGTATCAAATATTTCCTAGATTGAATTTTCTTTATTTGATTCTCCTCTTATTTTATTCTGGAAGTTATAAATATTATTATGAATCTTTGGTGTTTTTCTCTTAAAAAATTGTAATATTTCCCTTAACATGGTAGAAAGTTAATCATTATTTTTATTCTTTAACCCAACAGAGAGAAGATCTTAAATTGTTATAATTTGATTCTACCCTACTATCTTATGTGGTTCTTTGCTAATATCTCATCTTTTTATGGGAAATAGAACATTTTTGTCTTCTGGCTTCTACAGTTGCTGTTCAGGGCTCTGCTGCCAGTTAATGTTGTCATTGCTTTGAGTATAATCTCCTTAAACTCCTGGTTGCTTTAAACATTTTCTCTTCATCTGGAATGATGATGTTCACCCTTATCAGTTGTGTCTAAGAATAAATCTTAATCAGGGTTGATGTACTTCTTCAAACTGAAAACTCCAAGTTTTTCTTCGTTAAAAGAAACGCTCAGTTTATGTCCCCTAGAATATTGCTTTTCTAGTTCGGATGATGGTCTGTGTCTAGAATACCTACTAGGCATACATTGGGCTTTCCCTCTCCCCTACATGTCCCCAGTTCACATTTCTTTTCTTTCTATCCAAAAAAGCTTCGTTCTGAGGAATCTCATGAAGCTATCAGCAGATTCATGACTCCCCAGGGTTTTATATGTTAATATGGGTTTAATGTGGTTTTAATATGTTATGAACTCTTCCACTGGGTTGTGAATTTAAGTGACTGTATTTCTCATGTTTATAAATTATTGGTTTTACAAATTTACCAATTTAAATTTATAGTCGTCTTTATTGAATCTATTACTTTACATATGCGATCATTTTAAACACAGATAGTTTGGATGACTTAAAGCTTCTCTCATCTCAACATGAAGTCTAATAATTGTCTAATAATTGTGATTGTCAGTGCACCATGCCCTGTGATAATTTTTTATTCGTATGTTCAAAATGTTTTTGTGTGATCTTATTGCCAGTAAATTCCTCTCTCCACAGAAGCACTCCGCTTCCTGGGTTACTGACTTATCCCTGTAGAGAAGTTCTGTATTGGTTTCTCTCAAGAGCCCAGTGATTTTACCAATCTAGGGCAATTTTATGTTAATTTCTTATTTTAGCACCTATCCCTCTGTTGTTTGGATAATGTAGGTTTCGGTCTGCGTGTAGCTGAGGTTTCAGCTTCCAGCCAGAGCCAGAGCCGGAGCGGATGAAAGTATCTTTACTGCTTCCCAGAGTCTGTAGGTCAAGCGTCCTGCTTTCTCCTTCAAGGGGGAGCCCCTGGGGGTCCAGCTTCCTGCGGAGATGTCTCTTCCCGCAGCGGGCCTGGTGCCAGGAGACCGGTGCTACAGCCGGTGGACAGAGCACCTGCTCCCGGCCAGGAGTGCTTGCCGCTCCATCTGTTCACTGCGTCGTCCCCGAGGCGGCTCGGCATGGTCCCACGTGCATTCAGCCCTGGCTGAGAGTTTCCCCTTCATTTCTGTCACTGAGATCTTTCTCTGCCTTCCTTTGGTTTTGCTTTCTCTCTAATAGATATAACAAGTGTTTATCGTATCTGCAATAGAATATACGTTTTAAAATATAGTACAATGAGTATTTAGTATACTTGATCCAACATTTCTCAGTGCCGTGAGGGAGTCGGCCTCAGCCCTGTCGGGCACCTGGCTGTCAATTCCAAAACTCCGTTTTGTTTAGGAGTGTCCGCCACATATCTGGGGGCCCTGCAGGAAGGAAAAAGGCACTTTATTTTTTTCTGGTAACTCAGGCCACAGAAGTTGTGCTTGAATTTTCAGAAGTTCGTGTCTCTCCTTCAAGAGTGTTTAAAAGAAACAGTGAGGTCGGGATCCTGTTCCGTTTGCCCACCGGGGGAGTCCCATCAGCCCCGTTGTCACGGTCAGACGCAGGTTCCAATGGGGGTGTGGTCACAGGGGGAGTCCCCTTCTCTCCCTTCAACCAAAACAGAGGCATGACAATAAGCAGAAGAGTCACAGCTAATAGGATATGAGCTCAAAATAAGTCTTTCCATATGGCCTGCACTAATCAACCCACATCTTTGAAATGGGGAAAAAATGTTACGCCAACTGTGAGAAACAACCATGAATCTGATCTACCGATAAGAGATGCATGCATTAATCATCACTACCTTAGAACGCAACTATGTCTCATTTATCCAGCTTGCTGGGGATGGGACAGTTTTGTGCCTTATCACAAATTTGCCTTTCTTGCAACTGCTTGTGTCGTCTCTTCTCACAGACAGCAGCAAGGATTCAAACACACACACACTCACACATACACACTCACATGCACACACATACACACTTCTTGGACACACAAACAAGCAAATCCAAAACGAGGGGGGGGGGGGCAGGATTATTTCCCTGTTGTAAGATGGGATGAGGAATTTTGGTTTCATCTGCTGCGTTCTGGTATGAAGTTGAGATCCCTAGAGGCGGAGGGAAGAGCGAGTGTTGGATGAGCGAGGGGAAGGGGCTGCCATACTGGGGGCTGGACCGTTCTTTGGAAAGAAAACTTACGGTGAAGGGGAGTCGTCGGACCGATCGTCATATTACAGGAAACGGGTAATAGGAAATGCAAGTAAGTTCACCCACTTGCAGTTTTTAAAACCAGCTTGCAGGCTTTGTCTTAAACATGCTATGGACATGGCTCCCTCCCGTGCAGGGAATCCCTAGATGGCAAAAATGACAAAGAAAAAGGAGGTACAGTAACATACTGACAGGAGTTCTGGTTTTCTTCTTGAATGGTGCCATCACTTTCAGGTGGTGTCCAGTTAAAGACACAGTCACCACCAGGTAATTTAATTGTAGATGATGACACACAGAGTTACAGAACGAAGGGAACTAATGGGTTCACCAACCATGACCAATGAATAATTGTCCACAAAGGGGGGAAGGAAATGACATTTAATGAACACCTATTATGAGTAAGGCGTCGTTCGAGGTCATTGATAATGAGACAATAGGAACTCGCAAAGATAATTAGAGTCTGCCCTCACAGCCCAGCCTCAGCGAACCGAAAATCTCCGTGCTCCTGGGGAGTCATATCACACATTGTTAGAATGCCCACTGAATAAAAATAAATCCATGGCATCTGATTAAGGTAGAGTTTACCCTTCATTTGTAAATGCATTTTCCACAGTACGAGTAATGACTACATTTGAAAATATTTGGAAAAAAAAGTAATAATTCTACCTATCACAGCCACTATGAGAGAAGCATTTTTTAAATATCTAAACAAGGTATCCCTTGGTAATATAAAGACATGAACATATTTCAGTAGGAAGTGTTCCCGCCGTCCATGCGCATGTGAAATAGGTGCGTACAGCACTTGTTTGCAAGGTTCACATGTGTTTCTGGGAAAATCTAGGTCATCTCTCCATATCAGGATGCTAAATTGCATACAAAGCAGGTCAGCTATCTGCACCGCTGATTTGGAGCGCCATGACAGCCTGCTATTTGCCTCTTAAGAGTTAAATCATATCTGCTAATTCTAGCTTTTAAGCAGCTAGAACTGGCATCGCTTAATTTACTTGTAACCCTTATAACAAACAGACTTTTAGCAGAGGGTATTGGTCTTTGTACTGGATTGAAAACTGTCAGTCCCACAGGAAATTGACTAAAACTATTATCATAGTTAAGGTTGCCTTATCATTCTAATTATAATTCACATCCAATAATGAACACCTTGTTCAATAATATTTAATTCAAATCATGATGCTGAGTATAAAATTACATATCGAGAGAATTCATTAGAAGTTTCAAAAGTAAGCTGAGTAAATGTGCCTCGGAGAATGTATTTGATGAATTTGTAAAAGTATTTAAATTAGAACTGTAAAGTATTATGAAAAATCCACAAGGGATGCACAATTAGGCGAATAAGCTATTCAAGGCCAGGAACTGCTGGGCATTCGTTGTAAAATGCTTTCTGATATATTGTTTATGCAATAGGGGTCTGAGAGGGGGAGCAATAATACCCAGCAAAGCAGAAATGCAACAGACGTGACACCAGAAGTAATTGAATAAAAAGTCATCCCATCGTAATTAGTTCTCTAGCCTTTGCCTACATATTATTGATATGTCGCTGAAGTATCTTGATATGGGGCAAATGGTTACTTAAGTAAGGTGAGGATTAAGAAGCTAAATAATCTACTTTATTATGGAGTTTATCGTTTATATCCTAACAGGGGAGAAGATCACTTTGTAAACAGCCTCACTAAGAGTGCAGGCACCATTAGGAATAAGTAAATTCCTTAAAGGGGTGGGGATGGTCAGCAAACCTTTTCTGTGAAGGACCAGGTAAGGAAAGTTTCAGTCTTTGCCAACCATACAGTGTCTGTTGCATCTGCTCAACTCAGAGTCAACCACAGGTAGCATACATGCATGACTGGGTCATTATGGGGGGCTCCACCCTCAGGAAGCCACCCCCTGCCCCCGGCCCGGCCACCCGAGGATGAGAATAAGTCTACCAAGACATGATCTGTTTCGGGAGGAAAGGTGGTGGATCTCTCAGAGGAGAAGGGCCAAGAGTCTTTTCCTCCATGGGCTTTTATTGGGTCATTTGCACAAGAATACAGGTAAAGCTTATTAATCATTTGTCAGGCAGTAAGGATCAAACAATAGATAACAAAGAACTCTGAGGGCCTATTTTGAGTCAGGGTCAGATAGCTAAAGAACTGTAAAACTTTGAGGAACAAACTCACTTCTTGCTTGGACCCTTATTATTTCATTGAGACCATTCTAAACAAAGCAGTTTTCACAGGATTTTACATATTCTTTCTTAGGCCTGATTGCCTGGGGAAACCGCCCTTTCTAGCACAGGGCTACACCACCCTCTGTCATTGTTTCAGGCTTAAGTGGAGCAAGGGAAGTAAGGCAGCCTAGAGATTAGGAGACTTCTTGCAGACAGAATGAGGACTCAGGCTATATCAAAGCCGAAGGGCAAGGGTCCATCACCCCCATTTGCTGTACCCCCCAAAGCCCTTCCTTGGGGGCCTCCCATGTGATCGTGCCTGTCTTAGATCATTCCCCCTTTGGGGAATCTTACCCATCATTGGCTAACCAACCAAGCACTGGGGGCCAGTTATGGATGAAGTAAAAGGAGCAGAAGCAGTGCTCCTGCCAGGGAGGTAAGCTTTTGTCTCCTTGGTGGCTTATGGTCCAAGGTCTCTCCCTCAGCCTTAGCCTGGGGGGTTACAGTTTCTGAAACCAAGCAGGGCAGTTCCCAACAGGTCATGTTCCAATAAAACTCCATTCACCAAATGAGGGACAGTCTGAATTTGGTGCACGGACTTTAGCCTGCCAATGCTCCTCCACAGAAAAGAATCCTAGCCCATACAAGTACAACACATGAACTTGTTTTAGAATGAGCAAGGAGGAGTCCATGAGATTTTTATCGGGAGAATGACATTTCAGGTGCGGTGTGAACAGTTCATAATGAACCAGTGGACGTGTGGGAAGTAGCTGGGGTGGAGAATACTCTGGAAAAGCCATCCGGGGAGCCACGTTGCGGGATGGCGACACCTGCTCCTGCATTGTATATTATCATCCCAACTGTACACACGATGGGATGGATGTTCAAAGAAGCAAAGTGACTCACCTGATGGTTTACCGAACATTCCCAACTAAAGTGGGAATCATTCCAAACTCTTCCTTTCCTTTCATTTCGCCACAAGGCCTCGCTGGGTTAACACACAGGCGTATGTTCGCATGACTCCTTTACTCTTAGGAATTTGCGATCTATTACACACTTTTTTAGACTTTCAGTTATAGGGTAAAATAAAATTTGTGGGCTGACTTTTGGCAAACCTTCATAAAATCCTGATGTGACAAAGACCAGGAACAGATTCGTGATGGAATGTTCGCAGGAAACTTTCTCAAACACATTTATTATATTCCATCACCAGCTCCTATTCACTTAATATATCACACAGCAAACTCTACGGAGGGACAGAACCCCATTGGTCATTTTAGAATGGACCTTGAGCCCTAATATCTGGGATGTGATTTATTGATTGCTATGAGGCAGAACAATGAGAGATTTATAGGGTTGAGGTAAAAAGAGAAAAATAAGTATCTTTTGGCTAGCAGCAGAGTTAATACCCTGGAAGAAATATACTTGTCTTTTTATGCTCTGTGAATAATTGCATGTGTTTTATAAGCATGAAGATATACAGGTGTGGGTCTAGTAGTCACAGTTCACCTTTTATTCCTTATTTTTGCTCTAAGCCTCTCCTTAGGACTGCGTGCCATTGTGTAGCATGCAAACTTTCTGTGAACTCTTTTTGAACTGCTAGGTAAGGTTTTATTGCACGATATAGCTAAATGAAACACAAAACCTAAAAAAAATGAAATAAAGAACCCAATGATTTGCAAATATTTATTTTCTATCCGAGTGAATGCCACTTTAATGTAATGTCTCTAGCTGGTGCATTGAAAAAGAAGCATTATGTCCTGATGGAATCAAGGAAAACCCTATTTCCATAATTAAGAGAATGGAAAAGACAAGAAAATAGTTGTTTAGACAATGCATAAAGTGGCCTAAATACACGACCGCAGTGAGGTTAGATTGACTTGAAATTGAACAGGGCTTTTATTCAATTTGATCGGGAAGCGCTTAGATGCATGTGGATACAAACTAGGAAAGGAACCATACATTCTAAGGGTTGGCATTTTCTAGTTAATTCTATTCTGAAATGAGTCTTTCCTTCCCTTTTGGGGAAGAAGGGGGCTATTAGCTAGGCATTAACAAGCAATTTCCTATTCAACTTTGCAGATAAAAATGTTTGATTGAAGAGAGTGTCTGTAGATATTTAGAGGCGTTACTGAAACCAAATGTCAAGCTTAAATGGAATTTCCCACTAGCAGTTTTTCTCCTGTCCACTCTATTTTTTTAATGATATACTGAAGATACAATTTCTTTTAGACAGGAAGTATTTAATGAGTGTCAATGAATAAAGAAAACTATAACTATATCTACTTTTTCATGATGGGTATTTTCTCTCCAACTCAGAGGAAAATGTTCTCAAAGAAAATATCCTCACACACATATACACACACACGCAGATATACATATGTACAGAATACAAATGGATGATGAAATATTAACAGCACAGCATTGAAGTTTAGATAGGAGAAAATCACTGTATTCCTTTTCTGTGCATTTTGCTTTACCTCGTTAGACAAACCATTTGGTTCAGACCACCGATATGACCTTTGTTTCAAAACCAGTGTCATCTTTTCTTCACAAAGACAGTTGTATGAACCCCTACGTTTTCTGGTGACAAACCTTGAGCAGTGTTCCAGTTGAAAATGGAACGGCGATGCTCTAAGCGCCGCTACCTCTCCCCGAATCTCGGGCACGCTCCAGGGGGGCGGCTGGGCTCTGGGAAATGGGCTGAAAGCCGTGGAGCTGGTGACAGGCGGCGTTGTCCGTCTCTGAGCACTTTCCCAGGAACCCACGCCTCCCAGGAGAATCCTGAGAGACGACCCTGCCTGTCTATGGGGAAAGTTTTCTGACTTGAAATACCTGATGAATTAGCACAGCTGTTGCAAAGGCACACCTCTCTCATTGGGTTGTAGCCCTTGGTATTTTTATCCTCCACGCTTCCCTGGTAGGGTTATTTAGTGTATGGCCTTGGATTGCAGTCCAGCCTGGGAGTAGAATTAGCAGAGACAGCTGATCACCCAGGGCCTGGGCGCACCTGTGTGAGACCTGGTGCCTCTCCCCGCACGTGGCAGAGACCTGGCATCAAGTACTGTCTGTGCTTGTGGAGCTGATGGCTCCTAAGCGGCACGATAGTAACGATGATACCGACACTGACGCTGATGCCGTGGTCTCTTTGCTGGGTGTAGAGCCTCCCCACACCCCAGTCTTACAAGGAAAGTTGCAATAAATGCAGATGAGAATATTTACGAGACTCTTTCTTCGGACATGTTTATGCTTGCTTAAACTGTACTTGAAAGTGGTTACATGAACCTTCCTTTGTCAAAGAAAATCTTTGCTAATCATGTGGCCAATGCCAGTTTCTCTACTTAAGAGAGTTTGTAGAAAGGTTGGTGGACAAAACCATAGAGAGTGACTCCATTTCTTTCTTTTGAAGTAAAATCTTTAGTCCCCAAGACCAAAATGCATGCTGTTATCATCGAATTTCCTTATCTTTCTCCTCATTTCAAAGTGTAATAAGTTGATAAATTAATTATGGAGTTGCTTCCATTCTTTTATGCATTATCAGGCTAGCTGCCCCCTGTTAAAATACATTAGAGCATATTGTCATTATCTGGTACATTGCTGGCATTATTGAACCACATTTCCAAGTATCTACATCCTGGTCTAGTTCCTAGAACTTAGAATACAGTGTGCCAGAAGTATGCCACTTACGAAGGCCTGGGTGCATCTGCCTTTGCCCTCCCTGCCTCCCAGAGCTGCCGTATGGTTTACTGGGGAAGCCGTGTGCAGGCACTGTGGGGAGCGACTGCACACGGAGGGACAGGGGAGAAAGGGAAAGGTCCCGGCCACCTGCGCACTCACCAGCTACGCGTCACCTCATGAGTGAAGACCGGCGGGAAAACCACCTGGCTGAGCTCAGCCCAGACTGATGATGTGTCACCAAATGAAATGGCCTCTGTTATTGTTTTAAGTCACTGATTTGGGGCGGGTTGATTATGCACCTACAGACAGTCAAAGAAGTATTAAGACCTGATGGATGGACAGGAATGGGCTGAGTTGTTGTGGTGACTGAGGACAGAAGGGACTCATTTCACTCAAGTAGGCATGGTAACTGCGTGGGGAAAAAAGGGTCCTGAGAGGGGATTGTGGTGGGGGGGGGGTGGGAGGAAAAGGGAGGAGGTGCTGGAGGGAAGGAGAGAGATTGAGAGCATGAGCAGGCAAGCAGCTAGCTCGGCCTGAATCCGGTGACAGGGAGAACGGCAGAAGGAGAAGCTAGGGAAGCAGACAGAACCCTGTCGATGATGCAGGGTTCTGAAGACCATGTTAAGGATCGTGGATTCAAAAGCAATCGAAGGGTTTTAAGCAGAAGAAGGAATAGAAAGCATTTTGTGACTTATAAACACGACTTCAGCGACTGTGTGGAGACTAGATGGAAGAGGGCCAAGGGTAGAAGCAGAGACACATCAAATGGATGCCGCAGTATTCCAGGTGAGACATGACAACGGGCTGGACGAGGGTTATGGCTGTGAAGGTGGGCGAGGTAGACAAATATGCACCAGATGTTGTGAGGAGTCATCCAAATCGTGGTTTTATGCACCGACTCTGGGCGGTGAGGGAGAGAGCCGTGTGAATGACGACTCCTCGGTTTCTGCCGAGTGCACGTAGCTCCGTGACGGTGCTGTGCATTGCAAGGCAGGGCCCTGGAGTAAAACAGATTCGGGGTAGGTGTTTGTAGGAGCGTGATTCAGAGCTGAGTTGCAGCCCCGTTGGGTCTGTCTGAGGATCCGCTGAGAGAGCACGCTGACGTCAAGATGACGCTGGGAGGTACTCACCTGTGGCTCGGAGGAGAGGTCTGAGGCTCAGGTGTATCTGTGGGTGACGTGTGTATAGACGGTGTCAAAGCCACTGGAGTCGACAGGTGTGGGGAGTCAAAAAGAGAAGACGACCCAAGCTCAAGCCCTGAGAACTTCTATTTCCTGAGGATGGAATACAGGAGGAGGAAGGAGAATGCAACAGCCCAGACGTAGAATTCTAAGAGGATGGAGAGCAAGAATGCAGGGCATGAAACCAAGACAAAATTCCAGGCTCTTCTGACGGGTCAAATAAACCGAAAGCAGGAGTTTTCACAGGGTCTAGACGCCGGAAGGTCTTGGGGGATGTGAGCAGGAATCAAACAGGGACTGGATGGGCGGCCAGTGGCTGGGGGAGAGCAGAGAGGAGGAAGCTCCCTCCTGGTTCTTGGAAGGGCTCGGTCTCATTCACCAGAGCTCCATCCTCGTGACGTCATCGGCCCCTAGTCACCCCCAGAAAGCCCGTCTCCTGGCACCGTCTGATGGGTTGGTGATGGTGGCAGGGTTTCAGGGTATGAACTTGGGGGAAACAAACATTCAGTCCTCAACGGTATCACCCCATTATTCTCCCATGGGGAGCCTGACACACCCTCCATGCTCGTCCTCCACGTCCCCTGCTAGGGTGCTTGCGTTCAGGAGTAAATGAGAGAATTTTAAAGTGGAGGCCTCACACTGGCTGGCGTAGCTCAGTGGATTGAGTGTGGGCTGCGAATCAGGCATCGCAGGTTCGATTCCCAGTGAGAGCACATGCCTGGGTTGCAGGCCACGGCCCCTAGCAACTGCACATTGATGTCTGTCTGTCTGTCTCTCTCTCTCCCTCCCTTCCCTCTCTAAAAATAAATAAATAAAATCTTTTAAAAAAATGGAAGCCTTACCTCTTACCAAGTCAGAGGGTCATGTTACCCAAATTCTTAGACCGAGTACTGCCCGAGAGGGACTCAGTACCATCAAAATCAACTCAAAAATAGTCATCGTTTACCCGCCCTCCATGGAGACATGGTTCCAAAAACATCTCTCTCTTGGCTTCACTGATTTCTTCAGACTTCGCAGCCTTTTGCCTGTTTCTCTAATATATGCATAGATTTATCTCCAAAGTAACAAAAACTGGGGACACCCCAAAAGTTGAATCTGGAGTCACACCACTTTCCTCCTGTTGGTGTGCCTTGCTTTTCCGACAGCCCAGGTTAGGAAGAAGGAGAGTGACTGACCCTTCCTCCAAGGTCACGCTACAGTTTGCACGTGTCTGTGTGTGTGCGCATGGGCGTGATGAGAGCAAGAAGAACAGAGGGGCATTGTTGTGAAGCTGCTCTCGCAGTGTGTGAATCTGCACAGAGATTGATGTGCAGACCAATCTAAAAAAACACGCGATGTCTGTCCTGACAGTGGCCAGGAGAGGAGCAGAGGGAGTGGCTGGAATTCGCGGGAGCACTGGACCTAACGCCGAAGGAGATGCAAAGCTAAAAGCTGGCTCAGTTTGCCGGCATCCAGCTGATTCACTGGGAAAAGCATGCCTGCGTTCATGTTGGCAACTTTGTTCCAAAGTACAGGAGTCTAAGTAGAAATAATTTATTTTGAGACTCTCTTTTGGTAAAAAAAAAAAAAAAAAGGCAAATGATAATACAAAGAAGAAAAGGTAAATAGGTAGGGGTCGGAATAAACTCCTAGGGAATCATTTACAAAAATGAAAGTGGAAATGAGAAACTTTGTGTCGAGTGTAAAACTCTGGGGAACCGTCCGACCTCAAAGTAGAAACGAAAGAAAGGCAAGTCCAGCAGCTTTCTTAGGGGCGGTTGGGAGTGAGGAGCCACCAGAACCACGAGGGTTAAAGGAAATAAACGCACTTGAGTCTAAATGCATAGTTTCCAAGAGACGGGGACCAATCATCACAGAGAAGGTTGAGAGAAAAGGGAAGTTCCTCTTCCAATTAAATAGGTTTGTTGCATGAGCGATCCATCCTCACAGGCCCGAGGAGCTGAGACTTTGTCCAGTGGGATGTAGGGCAAATATATGCTCCATCGATAGTGGTTATTAGTCCCCTTTGGTCTGCCAAATAAATCCTTCTGTTTGTTACAGTTTGCAGTAATGGCGGACCCTCCCCACGGGGAAGCAATGGGGGCAGAGCCCTCTGTACTCAGCGTCTACAAAGTGCTTTCGTACAGCATTTCACCCACATCCTCCCAGCATCCCTCTGGTGACCCGTCTTTTAGCGGAGACCCAGCCGGAGTCCTCTGTGTCTTGGTGAGCGGTGTGTTGTGTGTTTCTGGGAGGGGGCTGACGTCACAGCCTCTGGGTGACTCCCTAACCCCAGGGCCAGCAGAGGACCACAGGCCAGCAGCAGACCGCAGGCCAGCAGCACCACAGTCCACAGCCTCTCCGCCCCTGCATCCTCCCTGCCCTATCTGCTGAGCCACGGTTCCTAAGTGCCCGGGATGCGAAACCAGACTTAACCGTCAGACGGGATGAAGGTTTCCCTTGGGACCAGATCACTAGTGGACTCTGAAACACAATCCACCGCCATCAGGGTAGAACCAAAGCAAACCAAACAAAAACTAACAAACAAAAACAGAATGGGGAAGGCTGGACAGATTAAAGCACAGTCCTGTTTAGGTAATTCCCGTGTCCAATCTGCCATATTTATGAAGATTTTTCATTAGGACCTTTCTATGTATTGTCAATTACTTAACAAAAAGGCTACTGTATTTTTATCTATTTTACTTGATGGCTCTATTCAATGGCCTACCCCCTCCCCCCACCAATAGGTTATAGGCAATTATATCTTCCTGGTTAAAAAAAATACAGTGACACACTTTTGATTCTTTGGAGTATTGACATTGTGGGTAATTGCGGTGTAAGTGTATTCAGTAGGCAGCCGGGTGTCTTTGGGAGGGAAGCAAACAACACAGAATTGTGACATGTAGAGTGGGTTTAATTTATTCACTCTATTACTTTCCCTGTTAACAGAGATAATTTAAAGTCAATAGTAGTCTAATTTTAAAACCTGTGAATTCTCAAATCCTCTAATTTAATTATGAAATGGAAAGCGATGTCAAGTCATCCTGAGTTTACATTCGTACAAAGTAAATACGGTGCGCGACTTGGATCATCCGCGACACATCTCCCGAGTGCATCTAATTAGCTTCATTCTCACATTTGAGTTCTTCACGCCCAAAGCGTGCAGCCGTCAGTATCCTCCTCCCAGGGCAGTCCTGTCTGTGGGGGCCTGTGCCGTTTCCCCACCCTGCTCCTGATGCCGGGAAAGCCGGGCTGTTCCGTTGTAAACTTTTACTGGCAGGGGTTCATAACTCAGCCGTAAAATTTCATGCTCGGCCGCCATGCAGTGCGCAAGCCCTCTGCCCCGAAGAGCTTATGTTACTACAGAAAGAATTGTAGAAATCCATTTTTCTCTTTATAGGAGGACCAGAAAAATGGTGCCGTAAGAAGCATCATCTTTTCAAAAACACACTTTCTAAAAATAAAAGTGGGCGCATCAGTGATCCACGTGGTCCTTAGCCCTCACCCGGTGCCCATCAAAATAACGAAGAGATGATAGCAACAGAGAATTCATACTTATGGCAGGTGCACCTTGCTCCCCGAGCTCAGAGCACAACAAATGTCACCTGTCTTCATTTTTCTGAGTCGGATTAAATCCACGGGGAGGCTTCTGTCATCCGGGTTGACAAGAAGTCCAATAGCAGTCACCCTGGGGTGCCCACTCCCGCACTGGCGGTGCGTTGGAAACCAGGGCTTACGGAGGGCAGGGCCCGCGCTGGGACGCCCTGCTCCCCATCTCCCAAGCCCCCCTTTACCCAGTTTCCAGCCTGTTAGGAACCACTAGGGGAGCACGCACGTTCAGTCTAGAATTCTCCTCTGAATCTAAACGACAAAGCCGCTGTGCGTGTTTACCCTCCTCGCTGTTGTTGGGACGCGCGGGGGTGAGAGGAAAGGGTGAGAGAAGATGAGTTCGGTCTTCCTAGTTACTCTGCTGCAGAAGAAAAGCAACTGTTTTGTGTCGTGTTTATGAAATCCCGCGCCGCACGGTGAATGCTGTTGTATTTCCACAATCTCAGCGTTGGGGGAGGGCTCACGAGATGTGGAGGGTGATTGATTTGCTTCTGTCTTTGCATATGCGGCTGGAAACCTGATCTTGTTTTCTTTATTTATAAACAGAAAGGCATGAATTAAATATCCGACAAAAGGCCTTCCTTAATGTCAACAATGACTTTCTCGAAAGCTTTGATGTAACCCTCTCTTCCTACTGGGCTGCGCCCCACAGATCCCCTTCGGCATGTCTGACACCCACACATTAATCTAGCGGCCCCCCTCCCTTTGGAACATCTATATGGGCGTACAAATGACGCCCCTCCAGGAGACCAGGCTGTTCATTCATTACTTGGAACTTAAAACTTTCCACACTGCCTCCTAATTGCCCTGTGCACCTTCCAAAGATGTGCTAATTTCAAAAGAGATAGAGATAGATAGGTAGGCAACTGGGGAAAAAAGAAAGGAAAGAAGGAAGGGAGGGAGAGAGGGAGGAAGGGAGGGAGGGAGGAAGGGAGGAAGGGAGGAAGGGAGGAAGGGAGGAAGGAAGAAAAAGAAAGAATTCAGTAAAACATGAGATGCCTCTCAAAAACTGCGAGGCGAGATATAGCAGATATTAATTCACATGAATTTATCAGACTGACTCCTCAAACCTCTTATGCATTTCAAGTGCTGAGTGATCACAGGTCACTACCAGCAGAACCAGAAGCAGAGCTGCTATTAAGACACTCAGCACACACCTGCAGACCAGAAAAAGGCAGAAAAAGAACATTCGATGCAGGTTGTGGAGGCAGCTTCAGATGAGTAGTCCGAGAGGCAAGAGTCAGTTGTAACTCGTGCAAAGTCCTTCCGTGTAACTGGCTATTTCCCCACACCTAACCTTTCAGTCTTGTACCTGTGTGTGTATCCTTGTCAAGTAGGCGCTCAGGACCTCGTCGTGAAGAGGGCAGGCAGCTGCAGGTGGTGGCTTCGTATCTTACCGACACATTCCCCCCCTTTCTGAGCCCCTCAGGGTGAACTTGGGTGGGCTCCCTCACTCTTGGGTTGGCTGTTGGGGTTAAACAATGCGATGCACCTGTTTCAGTCCCCCCTCGGAGGTCACACCTGTGCCACCTGCCCTCCCAACAGCCCACCGTCACCTTGCACCTTCAGAACTAGGGTAGCAGAAGCCTGTTATTATTTATTGGGAGTCTGCACCATCGCCTGCGGTTCACTATACCTTGCCCAGACCTTTGCCATGGGTTTGAAAGTAAACTTTCCTCAAGTGGCCCAGTTTTTGTGTGTCCTCTGTTTCTATGGGGACTTTCAAAACATATTTGCCTATTCCACCAGGTCCTCCCATAGAGAAAATTCCTTCACCTGCTCGTGGTTACATTGAGCAACTTACAGATTGCCCACCAGGTGGCGCGCGTGCAGCAACTTTGGAGCAACCAGGCAGAGGTGAACTGGAAAATATCACTATCAAACATGTTCTTGTCTTTGATGCTGTATCTAAGTTAAGGTAGGCGTGATGAGGTCGTAAAGGCTAATAAACTTATTATGTGGTGGAAAAGTTATTTCTCCTTGCCCACGAGACAGAAAAGCCATTATTTTTAAAGCACAATGCTAGCTGCGCTTTGTTCGCCGCGACACCAAATTCTCCTAATCCTCTTCACACCCCTCTTCTCCTTTGTGTGATGGGTGTCTTTGGTTTTGAGTAAAGAAGAAGAGGTCATTGTAGTTAGCTGTAAGCTGGCTGCTTAAGAGTTCAGTGAATTTAAATAAATCTGCGGCGGAAAAAAATGCTTTGGACACTGGCCATCCAACGGTGAATAAAAAATGTAGACGTTGCATTGATGCAAAGAGGCAAATGATGCACAAGAGTGGCATGGCTCGTAAACAGAGCAGACAGTCTGACAACAGTGGTTTTCCCCCCCTTTGATCAAACAGACCAGAACATCTTTGCCGCCAACTTGTCAAAGCGCGGGGTCTGTTTTCCATCTCTCCTGATTCCCGCCCTCCCCCAGCCCTCCCATCCCTCATCCGGGGCTCCTCCCTGGGACGAAGCAGGTTGGCAGCCGCTGACGGGGATCGCTGCATAACGAGACAGACATATCTCGGGCCCTCGTTTTGCTCTCCCATCCAATTCCTGCCCAGCTCCAAGGTCTGCGGAATTCATGGCAGGTGCCGCTGCGGCCGTGGGCGTCAGAGGAGAAAGCGGGCCCCTCCCAGATGACACAGTGAACACCCAGAAAGTTGGTGGGCACTGTGTCCTCCCAGTCCCGGAGGACAGGGTCACAGGCAGGGTCATGCTTTGGGGGAGGGTGAGGCCAGCAAAAGATGGAGGGAAATAAGGAAAGGAAATGACTCTTATGTTCTAGAAAATTCACATGCATGACCCCGGTAAAGACCGATTAACCCAAGAGATGGTTGTCACCCCCCTTTACACATGAAAAACTGGTAGAGACAAAAAGTTGGAGAGTTTTGCGCATGATCTTCCAACTGCAGAGACAACAAAGAGGCAGAGACAAAATTTTTCTGCTAATTAAATCTCGTATGCCTCGTAGAGAAACCAGAAGAAGTACCACGGTGAATAAAACCGAGCTCCGTTTTCCCAGAGATCGCCCTTTCTTGGGTTCAGAAAACTGAAGTGTTCATCAAAACGTATCTTGTCTAAGCAAAGCGTGTTTGCCAGGAGGGGTATTTTGTTCAGGCGTCTCACTGGCCCGGCCATCTAAACAGAGTCACAGCCTGTCATCGCACCAGTCACGTCGCTGCCCAGGGACATCTTCGTGGGCCGTCCCGTCCCTCCAGGCCCCGTGTGCAGAGGGACCCTGTGCTCGGTGTACGTTCTGCCCATTTCTGAGCCAGGGGCTCTGCATTTTCCTTTTGTTCTGCATCCTGCACGTTCTGTAGCCGGCCGTCCTGCTAGCTGGCTTTTCCCCTTCGACCATTGCTGGTTAGACGCAGACTCGCCTGTTCCTCCCTGGGCCATCACGCCGCAGCCTTTCGGACTGCCCGCAGGACACTCCGCCAGCACGTGAACTCCTGTTAGAGATGGGCTGGACTGCCACCATCGGGCTGCCACCCATCTTTCAGTGCTTTAAATAGGTGCCTCGGCTGGTTGGAAAAACCCACATGGAGCACCCACTCTGCGGGAGACGCTTTGCCAAGTCCAGGCGATTCCCCAGTTCTTTCCAGCAGCTTTTCACCGTCCTCGTCTAGAAGAAGGGAAGGTGCGAGAGCTTGCGGCTCTGAGCCCGGCGATGTGCCCCTTTAATGGGCGATCTCTCATAATCCCATCCCTCGGCCCTGGAGGCATCCTATCACGCCCCCCTGTGCTGCCTGCACCGCCCCGGACGGCCGCTCTGGCACGGCCACCTGAGGAACGAAGCCCCGCGCCAACCTCCATCCTCGCCCAAGGCGGAAGGAGTGCTTCTGGCACGTCCTGGTGGATCTGAGAAACATTAAATATGTTTCTTATTCTATGTACATTGAAAATCAAATCTGGTAACTCAACTTTCCCCATGTACCGAGTATGTGTGTTTCTCCACGAGATTACACTTGGCACTGGGCGGGAGGGTTTAGTGGTAGTCTCACTGGTGGAGGATCTGTCAGAAGCAGACGACGAGACAAAAAACATCTGACTTGAAAGACAGCCTGGACGACTGAACCATGCAAAACCGAGTACGTCCTTGGTGTCCGTTTCCAGAGTAAGTAGCTTCCTAGAGCGGCAGGGAGTGAGAGCGCCCGAAGTGGCTAATGGGGACCCAGGACGGTGTGGAGAGAAGCTAGCAGACCCCGTCCAAATGGCTCTGGAAGGCCGGGTAGAGGAGGTGGGATCGCGTGAGCTGCTTGGATGGTGGGAGGGAGGGAACTTGGCAGACGGGGAGGGGGAAAGTTCCAGGAATCTGGTGCGGCTTGGAAGTGGCGAGTGTGCAGCGCCTGGGTGACGGAGATGTGGAGCCAGTTGGCGTGCACCGGGTGGCGGCTCATTCCAAGAACGGGTTTCCAATCGGACTCAAAACAAAGTCAGGACTTTCTGCGGCATTGCTCCGACAAGTCACAGTGCACTTTTTAATCAAATGCACAGATCAAGAGCCGGGTAACAGAACTCCCAGGACAAGGACTCTCTGGGGTGACCTAAGGGAGCAGGGCAGCACAGCGGCCCCCCCCCCCCCGACCACCGCGCTGCACAGAGCAGCGGGAAGACAGCAGGTGAAACTCCTGCAGCAGAGGGGGGAACGTAGGTGTGAGCTTGCTCTACTGATGGAGGTCAGAAGACATGGGGGTTCACGTTACTGTCTTTGGGGGCGTACTCCTGAGGGTTCGGCGGCCTGGGCCTTTGGGCGGAAGACCACTGTCTCTACCTGACATGGGATTACTTGGTTTTTAAATATTTAATTAATTTATTTTTAGACACAGGAAGGGAGGGAAAGAGAGAGAGAGAAACATCAATGTGTGGGTGCCTCTCATGTGTCCCCCACTGGGGGCCTGACCCACAACCCAGGCGTGTGCCCTGACTGGGAACCGAACCTGCGATGCTTTGGTTCGCAGCTCGCCCTCAATCCACTGAGCTACACCAGCCAGGGCGGGATTCCTTTTAAGTAAGAATGTATCCATCCATTGTCGAAGGTTTTTCAAATGCATTGAATATCTGCTGCTTTTGAGACACTTACAAGGTGAACGTGGAGAGAAATCATGCCCGTGTGAAACATTAAATACAAAAATAATAATAAATGTTCTGTGGAAACACCTTTACCCGCCAGATGATTGGCTCTCACAAGCAGTGTGGGGAAAGGCAGCGTTACTCTAGGTCGGAAAGACGCGGCGACATCTTTAAGGAGGGTCGATGTATGGGGCGCGTCCGAAAGAATGGGTAGACTTGAACAGTTAAGGAGACGGGGCAGAGCATGATGGGAAAGTCCAGAACCTCAAGGACCAGCATGGCGGCTGGACCAGGTGGGCCAGGCTTGCAGGGCTGCCCACCGTCCAGAAGAGGAAACCTGCGAGCAAGAGGAGGCTGGGGTGGGCGGCGGTGGCTTCCCAGGTGATGGCAGACAGAGCTCATGTTCTCTGTTGGAAGGGGCGACGTAAGGAGACCATAGCAGTTTTTGCCCGAGTTCGGGAAAGCAAAGTCCACAACCTGAACACCTGCTTTAGGTACGCCCCCTCCCCCCGCCCCCCAACACAGTGTTGAATCACCGGTGCATGGCAGAGGCGGCTCGCCGCCCCACGCGCTGCCTGCCACGGGATGAGCTCGCAGATCATTTGTCTTTGTGAAGGGCCGGGCGCAGAGCCCTGAGCCCCGCGCGGCACCGCGGGCGCGCACCGCGTGACCGGCTCCGGAGGGCATCCTCTGGCAGGCCCGCTGCTCGGGCCATCTGCTGCCCCTTACCGCGCGGTCTGGCAATCCAGGAGGTGGGACCGGCCGCCCAGCCACGTACCCATATGTCCCTCTCCCCCTCGCTGGAGACACAGAACAGCCATCTCCACCATCCCACCAGGAGTCCCAGGCACGCGACTTCCTTTGTGTCCTCAAGATCAACATTTCAAACTTTGCTTTGAGAGCGCTAAAGGAGACAGGCGTTCATTGTGAACCAGCACCTTCTTGGGGTTACTGAGCTAGGAGTCCGCCTCACCATGTAGGAGGGGAGACCTCCCACCCCAAAACAAAAGCCGAAACCACGTAATGGGGACGACTCACGGGCGGCCTGGGAGGCAGCAGTTCCTGGCACAGTAAAAGTCGGTAGAAAGGCGTGACCAGCGGCATCATGCTGGTGCCTGTGTGTGAGGTTGCGTAGTCCCGAGCCCTGTGGTTCAAGGTGCGGTCCGGAGCGGGCAGCCTGGGGGCTTGTTGGCGATGCAGAACCAAAGCCCCACCCAAGAACCGCCGAGTCGGAAGCCGCGTTTCTGCAGGTGGTCTCCGTGCGCACTGACGCCGGAGCTGCGTGCATTCCGAAGGGGAGGCTCCCAGTGCTGTTCCTCTGTGTGGCTTTGACTCCCTGGGCCAAGAGCCTTGATGCCGCGAGTGGAGGAGGGCGCTTCACGCTCCCGGAGGCTGCAGGCTTTATGCTGCACATAGATTTGGGTCGATGACAACTGACCCCAGAACCTGCACTGTAGGGACCGGCGCGCGTAGGGCTCAAAGGGTGCCGATTGGGTTCCCGCGTCTGCCTTCAGCTCCTCCTCAGCCAGGCCTGCGAAGGGTTTCCGTTCTCCCTGCTGACTCCAGCCTGAGCAATGTGCATGACCGTCTCCCAAACTCTGTGAGTGCTGAGACGGACTTGTTGGCCTCATCCACAACGGCTTTGCTCGGTGGCCCAGCCCCGGGGGCTGCCCTGGCGCCCCCTGTTGGCTGAGTCGCTCACACACTCTGTGCACAAGGGGCGCGGAACCCCCTTGGACAGGAAAGAAAGTCTCTCCCTGCTCGGAGTCTAAAGAGAAAATGAATTCGCTGTTTGCAAGGCACTAGGACACATCGGGTACTATCACGGACGGTCCCCTCGGCAGCGGGCACTCTGGACAGCGCCACTTAACCGCTGCGTGCCGGGCGTCAGGGGCGCCGCCGGCACCCATCTGGACAGCAGAAGGACAGGTTCAGTCTCGAGCAAGAAGAACGGACATGCCTCCCAGGCCTCCGGAACGTTCACCTAAAATTCAGCTCCCGAGACAGACTGGTGTCTAACGGGGAGCATGTTTTGAAATCATTAAAAATGTATGTGTTTAGCCAAGAAAATGGAAGGAGGCTTAGCAAAAATTAATTCCATTTCTTACGGGGTGATTACAAAGAGAGATAAACTGTCAGTTAATGAGGCACCAGGACTGGAGAAGTGATATAGATAATAAGAAGTGGATTACTCAGAGTACTGTTTTTAATCGAAAATATAGAGAAGAGTGTTTAGCCTCAGCCACTTTGTGCTAATAAGTTTGCTTTAAAGAATGGTTTGCTTTCTCAGCACCCAGCATGCAGGACAACCCACGGAGCGGCCCAGGGACCGGACCCTGGCCGCGGTCACTCTGGGGTCCCAAGTTTCCACTAGAGGATCTTCACATAGAAACACCGGAACCCACTTTTTCTCCCAACCATCTCATCATTCAAAATATTTTTTTCAGCATTCTACCTCAATAGCTTCCACACAACTGGAAAATCGTGGGCACCATGTTCACTCATGTATTCCTGCCATGGGCAGAGGTTGGCACACACCGGAAATCAGGCCTGGGGGTAGGACTGTGAGGACACCATCCCTGAGCCAAACACACACAGATCTTGTCCTGATCAGAGCTCACCGTTTAACACAGGAAATGCACAAACAAGTCACCCAAAAGATAATTGCCTTACAATTCTGACAGAGATAATTGGCAAAAAAAAAATTAGCATCACAGAAAAATATGTTCACATCTGGAGAATAGTGAAATGATGAGCGACGAGCATCCATGAAAGCATGCCAGATCCAAACGGTGGCTGCTCTTGGTGGGCTTCCAGAATTAACTGTTAAAACAACGCACTAGCCCTAGAGTCAGACGGCTCCAGTGGCGGCTGCGGAGGGGTCTGTCACGCCTCACGCATGGAGGAGGAGCAGACGCTAGGGTGTGTCACGGGACCCTGACTGTCCTTCCCGCCAGGACAGGGCTACAGCAGGACAGAGTCCCGAGGGTCGAAGTGCCTGAAGGGGAGGACTCCTGGAGGGAACTCCGATTGCTTTTGGGTTCTGCGGTAGGTCATCCGAAACACCCTGAGGTTGGCCGTGCCTCTGACAGAGGTCCAGCGCCCACATTTACCGGAGACAGTCTGGGACCCTGGGCAGGTCAGTAATGCCTTTGAACCTCGGTCTTCTCATTTTCAAAGTGGAAATTATAATACATCAGCGCAGAATGAGTGAAGAGAATCAGTGATATTTTACATGTACATTCCACTATATATATTTATATATATCACATATGTGTGTATATGAGGTCTCTCCAGAAGGTATCCAGTCATGCAATATGAAAAGCTATTACTTGACCGTCCACTTACATTCACCCCCATGTAGAAGTAGGGATGGGAAGCAGAAGTAAGAAAAGATAGATATGAAAATTAGGAGTACTTCTTTTTATAAGCACAATGTAGTACAAACAAAGACAGAAATGTCAAAGCATGCTAGAAGGTAAACTCTTGGCCTCAGCCTCTCTTTGGACCTTAACGTGGGAAATACCGTGAAAAAGAGGTGGCAGAAAGCAACATTAGGAAGGGCACACAAAGTAACTAGATTGATATAAAATTTATATCTCAATATGAGATAGAATTACAAAATTAACCTGTATGTGCATGTCATTTTACTAAAAAGTAATTCTTGTTATAGTCCGTGAATCTCTTGTCCTGTTTTCTGTCTTTCACATAAATTTCCCAGAAAGCATTGCATGTGGAAGTAGGGAGTTGTCTATGGCTATTTGCTTTGGCTATTTGGTTCATTTACGTCCAGCTTCCTCCAAGAAGGATATGAGGACATAGCAAGTTTCTCTAATCTCAGGATCTATCCCCTCTGAGCCATCTGGCCAGGGGACCACACGTGTTCCTTGGGCACTCACCTGGTTCTGGGCATCGTGCCTCCAAGAACGTGTCCCCCACTAGGGTTGGCGGAAAGATCTGGCCTGGATTCCAACAGATTGGAAAGTGAGAAGCTAGGAGGCCACCAGACCTCCAAACTGGGCAAGCATCTGTTTTCTTGACGTGATGAACTCTTCAGCCTGACTCCCGTTCACACATCACGAATGTAGCCTTCCGCAGGAGGAGGCGAGGCTCTGCGGGGTGCCGAGCACCTGTGCACCTGGCACCTCCTGGTGAGTCTTCCTAGGTGACGGCATTCAGTCCCCTGGCTCCAAGTCACATGTAAAGTTGAGGGCTCCCAACTTTCCATCTCTGGTCTAAAATGCCCTCTGGGACCCCAGGTTCATCTGTCCGATAGCCTGCATGACATACCCAGTGGGAAGGCTTTGGTCCCTTACTCTTCTCACCCGCACCCCAAGTCCGTGACAGCAGCCGGTCCCGTTGGCTGAACCTTCAAAACGGATTTTGTATCTCACCACTATCTCTGTCTCTACCTCCTTTGTCCAAGCTACCGTAGTAGCTTTTTGCCTGGATTGAAATAGCTTTTTAATTAAACCATTTGCCTCTTTTTTTTATTTCTACATTCTATTCCATAATCATCAGAGTGCTACCTTTAAAATGTAAGTCACATCGTTTTAATTCTCTGTTCCCAGGTTGCAGGTGGCTTCCCTGCTTTCTCAGAAGGAGCTGGGGGTTTTGCTATGGTCCATGCAGCTGTGAATGACCTACCTGCACCCACATGCACCTGCTCTTCATCCTTTGTTTCTCATCAGATTTCTCACAATTCTTTCTCCTGTTCTCCGGGCTCCTATCACACTGACATCCTATAGCATCAGGACATGCTAAGCACATGAGAGCCTTGGAGTTCTGTTTACTTTTACCTACAGCGTTCTTCCTCCAGACCTCTGCACGAGTCTCTTCTTGAGTCTTCTTCTCAAACAGTGCTTATCACTGGGCCTGCTCAGAATGCCCATAGAAAATAGTGACCCTGCTCCCATGCTCCCTACTCCCTTGCCAGGCTTTGGTTTTCTCCACAGAGTTGTCAGATTGCTGCCATTTGACATTCTTTCTCTTGATCGGCTTGTGCATTGCTTCCCTATTAGATTGTATGGTCCATGATGACTGCTTCTATTACTCTAAACCTAATAATATTTGTAACAGTGACTGGCACACAGTAGGTACTCATAAGTACTTATTGAAAGGATGGT
Organism: Phyllostomus discolor; assembly: GCF_004126475.2. Taxonomy (NCBI): domain Eukaryota; kingdom Metazoa; phylum Chordata; class Mammalia; order Chiroptera; family Phyllostomidae; genus Phyllostomus; species Phyllostomus discolor. The sequence goes on along the minus strand of NC_040913.2, from coordinate 89,108,374 downwards.
TAGATGGCTAATTTGAATCAAAACCTGCTCAGCACCCTTGCCAGGGATGCCCCCTCGCGACGGGGTTTGCTCTGAAATTGTGTTGTTGGGACTGCAGCGGTGGCAAGTGCGTGACAAAGGGAACTGGGAGGAAAATGCTTGAATAACTGATGTCGGAAAGTATGTCTCGGAGTGCTTCTTCTAGTCATAAATGCTGCAAAACCTGGGAGGAATTAAAGCGATCGGATGGTGTGGTATCAGAGAAAAAGCAATGCACCGGAAGGCAGAAGAGGCAGATCCTGATTGTGAATCTGACCACCTGTGGGACCCTCAGCAAGCTGCTAATCCTGCTTGGCTTGTGTTGCGCATCTGTGCAGCAAGTGTGCGGGACTGGCTTGTCTCTGAGACCCTCTCCATGCCTATGATTCTGTTCAGTTCTGCAGGGTCTGGGGGTGGGGGAGAGAGAGGGGGAGAGAGAGAGAGAGAGAGAGAGAGAGAAGGAGGGAGGAAGGAAGGCCATTTTCTGATCATCCCTTTTCCTACTAAAGCATAAAAGGAATGAAATAAGTTCGAATACATGTAAAGAAAATTGCATAGAAGGAATTATTCTGAGGTGATGCATTACCTAGAGAGAACTTGGTTTCATAAATAATGGGGTAGCTAAGCACTCTAGAAATAATACCTGATTTATACTAAGTTCCATGTTTTCTGATGTTATTTATGACCAGTGCCCACCCCTTTGGCCCAGGGCTAGAGCTTTCGCTTTCTGGGATCACAGGTGGAGCCCGGGTCCTTTGTAGGCCACATTGAATGTAACTATTCATTGTAGATAGTGACAAGTATAAACTGGTCTGATGTTTCCTGAAAATTCTTAATATACTCCTTTAATATTCTCCTTAATCTCTCCTTTAAACTTTTAAATATTTTACCTAAACAATATCTATTCATTTTATGTCACTATGTAGGATGGCTCTTATATAATAATTATTTAACAAAATTAATTTAAAACACACACACACCCATGTTTTGGGATATTTTCTAGGCTGCTGGGGCATTGTGATATGCTAGAAATTGGACGTCTTTATTTCTCCTTATTGGCCTTTGAAATGTAATATAAAGATATGCTTCTCGATGCCATACATGTGACACTTTATTTCATTTCAGTTGAGTTTTTATGCAGGGCTGCACTTTTCCGCCTGTGACCGTAGAAAGCTTATTACTTCACTTAACTAGCCCTTCTGTGCCCGGCATTGGCTGAGGTGGGTTTCTCCGGAGGTTTTCCTAAGGCACGATAGGAATTCACAACTGTGCCTGAAAGGAACGTGACATTGTGTTTCTTAAAAGCACAGTTGCCTACGGTGCCAAGCTAACAGCTCAAAACTAAGGTCCAATTAATGGAGGACACTGGCGAGGAGGTCAAAGATCCCCCAAACTGGTGAAGAGCCTGACGTTTAGCCTATCAGAAGAGTCTGGAGGAAAGATCTGGGGCGACCCTGGGAGAGCAGGCAAGGATGGATGGTGCAAGCAAAAGCTCAGATTGCCGTTTATAAAGCTTTTCGCCCAGTCGAGTTACAAAGTCGCCTGTAGACTCTTACAAAACCTACCATGACATTTCATTCTTCATCTTTAGGGGGAAAAAAGATTTTTTTTCAGAAGCCAGGTAAATGGGGCTTGCACAGGGCTTGCCTCCGCTGATTGTTTTTGGAAGTTGGGAAATCGAGACCACGCCTCTTTCTCAGCCGTCTCCACGTGAACCCGCACACACCTGCGAGCCCTTCTGTGCATGTGAAAGCTGAGCCATTGGACACGGTGTAGGAAGGGACAATGCAAAGTCCACTCAGCAGAAAGGATGCGGGTGGAATAGGACACACAGGACTGGAACCCCCGCCAGGACCTCGAGGCTGGAAATCGCCGAGTGAGCGAGATCCGTTGCCCGGGTCACCGAGGGCCAGCGACCTGCGTCTGAACTGACGGCTCGCTTCTCTTGACCTCAGTGCGTCCTCGTAACAGACGACTCGCAGGGAAGTGGTCAATCACAGTCATGAAACAAACAAGTCATCGTGGGCTGTCAGGCTCTGCTTTGCAGGACGGGAGTCATCACTGTCACTGTTACGGGGCCGGAGAGCACCCGTCCCTCGAAAGAGCAGAACCGAGCAGACCGCCTACGTCATCGACGTCCTACAGCGCCCTGCCCTCTGCTCGGCGTGGATTTGCATTTCATTTTTTTAAATGTTGCTTTTTAACCTCCCCACCAGCTATTTGCTACATCATAACCAGTCTCCAAAGCACACTACAGATAGCGCGACATGTTTTTACTCCGTGTTCAGGAATTCGGCGTTGCCACCCACGTTCCCTGGGATAATGTTATGTAAACACCCTCCACTTCCGTCCGGGTCTTTATTTCTGTTCTGGGTGACCTGCAGCCAGAATCGCTCTGCCCTCGCTCCGGAAAGTGTTAATCCCCCACTGCTCATGATTATTGAGGTTCTTTGAGGCAGGGCTCACAATCGCAGATAAACCGTGCCCCTCAATTACAAGGGCTCGCTGAATATGAGCCTCGCCTTACAAGGGCCTCCTTTTCCGATAGGCGGCGTCTACATGCAATTATCAGGCATTATTGCAAACACAGAGGTCACTACTTACACCTCAAAAGCTCTTAAAGCAAACATGTTATTGTCTCCTGTATCCTTGGGGCTTCAGAGCCTTGGAATTCATTTCGGGAGACCGTTGCCACTGGCTCTGTTCTTTCTGAACACCATAGCACAGTGGAAAATCTCCTGGTGCAAATGCTGGAAAAAAAAAAAAAGCCAACAAAGACATTCAATGGGGAAAAAAATACTGAGTTAAAAAAACAAGCCATGCAAAATGGTTGCTTTTGTTCTCTCCCCCCCCTTGCCCCCAGGCCTCGCCCCCGGGTCGCATGCCAGGGCACCTCTTGGCTGGCATGAAGACTCCAGCTAAGACTGAGAAGACAGCCATTATTTTATCATCTAATATTAATTATAATAGTATTAGTCATGATGAACTAAGGTTGCATTATGTAGCTTTCAAACGTACTCCCAAAGGACTTTGATTATAATTTGCCATTTTGTTCGTGTTCAATTATTTTAGAGTGTTGCTGAATTAACAAGACCCACTTCGCCTTAATCACTGCCTACCTCATCAGTGCGGGGCGCCGACCCGCCGCGCCTAGGAAGACGACCCGGGAGAGGATGAGGCGGGAGCCGGCGCGGCCACGGCTGCCACCCGCACTCCGAGGGGGGGGGGCGGGGGCAGCCCGCCTGCCCCACCCGCGGTTAGAGGGGCGGCAGCACTCTTCACTGTTTGGTTAAGCGCTGCGTCCACCGACCTCTGGGGTCTGCAGCGGAGCGTTCCACGTGTCCTTCTTGCTGGTTTGTACTAACCGGGCTGGCTCCGTTTCCCTCGCGTCTTGAGAACGTGAGCTAGGTGCATTCCGGTTTGGGTCGGCATTGTTTTTCACAGGCCCACTCCGACGAACAGCCAAGTAGCTCTAGTTAACTTGGGCGGCATGAGTATCACTTGTCTGAGTTCCTTCACCTCTTCCTCCAGAGGTTCTGTTTGCTCTTCCACTCTCTCCTTGGGCTCTCTTCTAGACTGTACCAATACGCTTCCTGTCTCGCTCAAGACGTACAAGCTCCGTTATAATTCCTACTGTGTTTTCTCACCTTAGTTCATTTTGCCTCATGTACTGAGAGCAGAGCCCACCGAGTCGTTTGAAACTGGCGGAGACCCCGGGAGGAGCTCTTTCCCAGGAGGTCCTGCCCACAGCAAGGTTTTGTGTCACGAAAGGACCGACCCCAACAGTGTGCCCCTCGCCAGTGGGAGAGGCAGTAGATCCAGAAACAAACACAGCGACCGCCCATTCAGCGGAGCAGGCTGTACAAGGTCACGGGGGCATGGAGTCATGCGCGCAACAGAGCTGATGCTGCCCAGCAGAAACCCCTGGGTTCTGCCGCGTGCCAACCACCTCAGTGTGTGAAATGACATTAACCAGAATCCTCACTAGCAGTTTTAGGTAGCACTGTGAGATTTCCACCATTTCATGCAGAAACTCTCCACGAGGGCCTCGTAAATGGTTGGCGTTGTAACCACGAGTTTGCCAACCCTTCCATCCTCTGCTCCCTGACTCAGGGTCTCATTCAAAGGAAAGGTGAACCAGGATGACCTGTGACAGCGTTCTCCCTTTTACCTGTCCTCTCCATACTGTGCTATTTCAGTGTACTATTCTTACCCCAACAACTTGTTTAGTAACCTGGGCCGTGGCCTTTGATATTGGCCTGAAAACTGGTAATGAAGGGCATGATCAAGGGCTTTTCCATCTGTTGGTAATTACAAGACAAGGGTGGTCCGTTCAACGATGACATGAAAACCCCAGCACAAGCCTCACTCAGAGCAATGGGGTTTTCAGAATAACGGTCACAGTGAGAGCTTTATGACTATTCATTACCCATTTCATTGCATATATACACACACATGTGTGTGCGCTAAGTTTGTCCCTTATCGGTGCCGGTAGGAAACAGCCGATGCTAAGTCACATGGTTTGGACTGTAAGATTATTGATGTCTGATGGGTATTATTGTGTGTTACTCAGGGCCGAGGGTTATTCCCAGTGCTTCACTGGTATTATTCAATCCTCACGAAACGATGCATCTTATTCTTGTTTCACGTTTGAGCACCTGAAGCCGCAGGTGGTTTGACGGGCTTCCTGTCATAGGGCGAGAAGGTCACGAGGTCCAGGCTTGACTCTGCCTCCAGGGGCCCATGACCCAAACCCCTGACTGTCCTGTTCGGACCCTCCCTCCCAAGATCCTAAGTTGAACCTGGCCTTACGTAGCCGGAGCTGTGGGCTTCCTTTGGTTCTCTGTTAGTCAGAGCTTTCTTGGGAAATATTTTACAGAAATGATTTGCCCGGAAACACTAAAAGAAAAATCCATTTCTATGGTCTGTTTTGTTTTGTTCATTTTTTTTCATAGTTCCAAAGCGCGTGGAGGTGTTCCTCTGACATAGGCTGGCATGAATTTGCCATCCAGTCGCTGTGCGGGTGAACCTTACTGCCAAAGCTCATGGTGACATTGTGTTCACCCAGATGGGATTTGGAGGGGCCCTTTAGATAAACAGGAACCGTGCAAGTGCCGGGCTCTGCCTGGGCCGCCTCGGCTTCTTCCGATGAAGATGACGGGACGGCGGTGGGTACACAGCCCGTGGGCTCCTCGGTTTCCCCTTCCAGCGTCTGTCTCCGGGATGTGGCTGCCGGCACAATTTTCCTTCCTTCCTTCCTTCCCTGGCGGTGCCTTTCCACCTCCTTGGATCTCGTCATTCCTTGTCCTTTTCTGACTTGGCCTTGAAGCATCTCCGCTGGCACAAAACTTCCCAGGAATCCGCCCCCTTCGCTCACTCCGCACCACCAGGTGGGGTCAGCCCCTCTTCTCCGTCTTCTTCGTGGTCCGGTCTGCCCCGCCCCAGGCCTGCTGCGTGCACAGCAGGCTTCTTAGCATCGGGCCCTGCGGTCTATCAAACAACAGAAACTGGAGACATAGTTTGATGAGTGCTCTTGTGTCCCCCTGAGGCAGTAGCAGCAATGGGGCCCTAGAGAGTTTTGCACCAAAGGGCGGCAGGCCTCTCAATGGTGTTCAGGGGGACCCAACCTCTTCTACCCACCTAGCGAAGCGTGGCCTTAAAGACGACACGGAGCCAAAGTGTTTTCAACAAACCTTCATGACAAGGACCGCCTCAGAAGAGCAGATGCCAGGGATGGTGAGGTTACCAGTATGTGTACGTGGGAGGGAGAAACCCGAGTAAGGAGAGTCGTTGGCAGTCTCTGAAAGGTTAAAGGGAGGTGCTCCCAGCACCCAGCCTGCCTGGATGGAGAGCATGGGAGGCAGCCACTGTCAGGGCGGGCAGCCCTTTGGATGGACCCGAGCGGCCACCGAACGAACACACCCACACCCACCCCCCATGGAAGCTCGCCCTGCTCCCGAAACCTCACATCCCGGAGTTTTCAGAGGGTGAGACCCATAGAGGTTATTACTTACAGTGATCACACCTGCTCTCTCTTGGACTTTCATGGATTTGGTTTGTTTTCTGTTCTTAGAAAGCTGACATTGTTTGAGGACGGGGATGTAAAGGGGATTTTAAAAAATTTCAGGTACAAATACATTTAAAGAAATACGGGTATCTGTTAGGAATCTCTAACAGTTCCTAAGCTGTTGGCCTTGCCGTCAGGGCAGCCCCACACTCTTCCCCATGGAGTTCCCCCATGCCGGTCCAATCCCAGGTCCACCTGGCCCCACGCTCTGCATCGGCGCCACCTCAGAAGGGGTCGGTGCTGTAAGCCGTGTAGTCAAAGCATCATTTGCTGATTTAAGATATGATTGAAATTGTTAAAGGTACAATCAAGTCATTAGCAAATTATCCAGTTATCAAGTTGACTCATGGAGATAATAAGGAGGAAAACTCAGGGCTCATTATTTTTTAGGGAAAGAATTAGTACTATGTGGCATCTGTTTTCGTAACTTAAGTGAGTCTTATAAATATAACCTTTGCAACGATAGGACCTTAGACACTGAATATAGTAAGTTCTGTTTCTAGTCATGCAACAAAAATGAAAGAGAATGAGAAGTGGTGGAATTAAGGTTTTTCATGATCTGCTTCCAGCACCAGTGGACATTGTATTTAGGAAAGCCCACAGGTTACAGCCATGTACACCTTTCAGGTTATTAGCAGTTTGAGTGAAAGCAATGTCATTGTCATGCTGTTAATAGTAACCGTGGTTACTTTCAGGGCAAGCAAGACACCCTCCCCAGCTTCCTCTGCGGCCCCTGGTCCCCTACCATCTGGAATCTCTTAGCAAGGGAAGATTTGGTGCCATATTAAGTTTCTCTGATCTCTCAGACTTAGACTTTTCTTTTTTGGTTTTATCTTGTTCTGGTATAAACACAAACAATTCTTTACTCCAAGGGACTTCAGCTCAGCATGAAGATTCTTAGACCCAGTTTTACCCTGTCCACGAATAAAGGTTAATTTTTGCACGTCCCAAAGTATGAACTTCAGACTGCAGAATAAAAGGACTCAGACACTAGCCTCTGTCCAATTCACATTTCAAGATGACAAAAAAGCGTAGGCCAGTCAGGGCCAGGCGTAAACTATAACTTTTACCCCCAACTTCCTTCTAGTGTAGCAATGCATCCTGTAGCTGTTTTTGTATCTGCTGATGACTCCAAATTAAAGTCTTAGTCATGACTGCAAAATCATGCTGTACATGTTTAATACAATACTCCTCCTTGGTCCCAGTTTTCATAGTGAAGGGAATGTATATACATATATACATACATACATACACACATAGGTATGCATTTACATGCATACATACATACACAAATGCCCTCCATGCACATGCTTATAGACACTTATGTCAGATTGTCCAAGTGATAGACACAGTGATCTGAGCTCCGAGGAAAAGCCGCCCGAGGAACCGTGAGGCCCACGCAGAGGCCTGAGCATTGGGCAGGAACCGGGGAAACGTGTTCTCGTCCTGACGTCCCTTCTCAGCGCTAAGTCTCCGGACAGCTCACAGAACCTTAGTTTTCCCTTCCCAAGATAGGCGTGCCCTATCTCCCTCCCTACCTTAAAAGAGGTGGCCAAGGTGAAGTACAGCAATGCCTGAGGAAACACTTCGGAAAACTATAAGTAGCACAGCAGTGTAACATACTCTTCCTTGGTTCCTTCTGTTAGTCAGCTGAGCTGCTGTGAAGGTGACACAGGAACACAGTACCGCATGCAAGTCAAGGTCAGGCCGACATATTTGTAGTGAAATTCATTTTGCTGGGCATCCTTATAGAAACAGTGGTTATTTTCTGGACTCATGCTTATTTCTCATCGAACACAGACCGATATATCACAACTTACTCTGAAAGTTATTTTTAAAGTTATGTCAGACTAAGTAGGTTTAGGGAAAGTTGTAATCCCATTGAATAATTAAAGTAATAATAATAATATTGATCCACGCTTCCTCTAATAATATCATCAAACATTTTGTAAAAATTAATTGTCATGTACTTCCCTTATTTGAAAATGAATGAATAATTCCTGGAATAACGAGACCTGCACAATCTTCACCATTAGCTGATTCTTAAGATGAGTTTAATCCCTGAGTCTTTTAATTTAATCACTAGGAAATTCTTTCATCATTTTTTACTTGTATTCCAACTGTCCTCATTTCAATTTCTAATAAGTGCATCTTGCTTATTATTTAACAACTTGTAAGCTTTAAAAATAACCTAACTGCTATTACAGTTTAGATATAACATCTTTCATTCCACAAGAAATCGCCTAAACAGAAAATTTTATTTATTTTAAAATGGAAGGATTTATTCCTAAAAATTCAAGAGAATGATAAGAAACAGGAGGGAGGTGAGAGGGATGGGGGATGGGCTGGGATGGGGGCAAAAGGCAGGAAACTATACTTGAACAACAATTAAAAAATAAAAATATACATAAAAGAAAAAATACCTTTTGCATGACATAAAATTGAAATCTAAAATATTTTAATAACTTTTATTAACACTTCTCACTGTGTAAAACTCTAGGTTTAACATTCTCTGCTGGATGATGTGAACTGAATCTATAAATGGAAACTTTTATTCCAAGGCACAATGGTAGAATGTGCTGTTAGTTTTCCAGAAAGCTAGCAGATTCTTTTTGAATTAGCTAGCAATAAAGATTAAGGTAGACAACATCATAAAAATATTACTCATTTATAGATTTTCTTTTTTTTTACAAATTAGACACTCTTGCCAGCTTAATTTGCAATAACTGCTTTGAACAAATGACCAGTTCCTGAACTATCTGCATTATCTCTGATACCTCAAACATGATAATGCTCAAAGGCACATTCCCCTCAGTGGCCAGGGCCAGTAACTGCCTGGCTCTTGTGAGATTAGGGGTATCAGGAACAGCACCCTATCCTCAAATATTTTTTGAACTAACACCTAAGCATGTCATTGTCACTTTTACAAATATTAATAGGAGACATCATAACCATAGTAGTAGTCTCACGTATCAGTGTTTCCGGGCACTGCACCGGGCATTTGGCACAGACATTATTGCCCATGAGCCCCCATCAGCACTGGCACACAAGTGTCACTATTTTCGTTGTACAGGTGAGGGCACTGAAGTGCAGGGTGTCGGAGCAACTGGTCAGAAGTCACGCAGCTAGTGCGCGTGGCAGAACCGCTTTAAAAACCAAGCCTGCTTAAATTCAAAACTCTAGAAATGGGTATCCCAGGGTTTTTGAAGTCCTCCTTATTTTATTATGCCCTATCACAATGCAAATATCCTATCACCATGAGTCCACTGCTGGGAAAAAATAGTAGTTAATTTACGACCGTCCGTCTGTCCAGCGGCGAGAGCTGGGAAGCGTCAGTGTGCTTCGGAGACTGGGCTTTGGGGTAGAGTTGTTTCGTTTGCTCTCTGTGCCGGTAGAGGGCGCCGTGCTAAATCCAGAGGAAGACACCCCGTCTGCACTGGGCCGTCCTTCCGCAGGACCAGAAAACACGGGACGAAGCGTGGCTGAGGGGGGTTGGGGAAGGATGAAAATAGGTCCAAACAAGCTTTCCCATGGCACGATTTGGCTCAGAGGGGACCCTGGCTGAAGGCCAATTTCTTACTTATCTCCTGGACCCAGTTTTCTGTGTTAAATGCGTGTACTCATCGTTCTGCGCATAGTCCATTGGCCAAGGCAAGGGACAGGTGCGCCGGCCTGCAAAGGGATGGGGGAGCGGGGGCGGCGACACTGCTCAGGTGGACTCAGATTGAGGAGATGGGACTCCGTGCACCCTTGCAGCGCCCGCCAGAGCTGCACCTGGGACGCAGACGTGCTTCTAGAGGAGTAGGACACAGAGCCAAGACAGAGCCAGTTGGAAGCATTTACTCAGGAAGCAAGGCAGCGCGTCTTTGTGGCGTAGGGCACGTCGTGATTCCCTTGGAAACGGAGGAGCAGCACAGGCTCCTAACAAGCAAGCTCAGTAAATGGTGCTACATTAAAATAAAATAACTTTGCAAGACAAAAGTATGTTTTTTAAATCATTTATACAAATGGAAACTATACAATAATTTATACAAATGATAAAACATTGAGTATTGTATATCATTTTTGGAGAATGCAAAAAAAAAAAACCATACAAGGATCAAAACATGGACAAGAAAGAGGCAGATTTAGGAAAACCCCATGTGGGGAGAGATGCAGTGACTAGGGAACAGGAAGGCATCTGAGATCTTGTCTGTGTTACTTTCTGTTTTGTTTGGTTTTCTTTTTTTTTAAGCCACCGTGGTGAACAGTTAGCATTATTAAAACCTGGCTTATTATATTTTAACCTGAATTTTTAAAATAGCAATTTCTGTGCTATCTTTATATGCATTAGTTCATAATAAAATTATTTAATGAACTGCCAACATGCCTATACCAAACGGATGCAGCAACTCAGTAGACACAATTATTTCTCGATACCACATGATAATTTATTATACTTCGATTTTTCAATAACTTAGGACCTTATTTTAGTAACTCACTAATTTTAACTATTCTATTCAAATTCCACCAGTGCAAACAAACTATCAGTGTAATGTGAACTGAGATGTGGAAGTCCATTACTCTCCTCCAGGCCCACACGCCGGCTGTTCAGTCAGACTGTGACTGAGTCATCGCTGCCATGTTACACGTGACACTGTATTGAGATCAGAGCAACACTCTTCCAGCCCTGTCCCTGCCCTGTAGGAGCTTACTGTTTAGAGAAACTTCAAATGTAGCAAACTCTTTATAACGCAAACCAGGAAAACAGCTCTCCTAGTTCAAGGCATTGTTTCTTATGCTTTCTGTGCCTCCACACGTGCTTTTGTTCTGTTGCATTTACCGCTCAGTTCTTCGGGGCACAAATGGAACCTTCTTCGGTAGTTTCTGCACCCCCAAACACTCTCTTCACCCTTCGTAAATCATAAAAAAAATGCCCTGGCTGGCGTAGCTCAGTGGATTAAGCGTGGGCTGCGAACCAAAGTGTCGCAGGTTCTATTCCCAGTCAGGGCACATGCCTGGGTTGCAGGCCACGGCCCCCAGCAACCGCACATGGATGTTTCTCTCTCCCTTGCTCTCTCTCACTCTCCCTCCCTTCCCCCTCTAAAAATAAATAAATAAAATCTTTAAAAAAGTATTTTAATGAAACCCTGGCTGGCGTAGCTCAGTGGATTGAGCGCGGACTGGGAACCAAAGTGTCCCAGGTTCGATTCCCAGCCAGGGTACATGCCTGGGTTGCAGGCTATAACCCCCAGCAACCGCACATTGATGTTTCTCTCTCTCTCTGTCTATCTCCCTTCCTTCCCCTCTAAAAATAAACAAATAAAAAAATCTTTAAAAAAATATAAAAAAATAAAAAATAAAAAAGTATTTTAATGAAATCATAAAAAATAACCACGGCATTTAACCTTGTACGGTAGTTGCTCTTACTGTTGCATTCATCGAGAGATGAATGCAATTTGCTTCTCATTCATTTAATGTATTTAATGATGATCTTAATTCCATGAAACAATCCCGCCTGGCTACAGTTATGGGTTAGGCTAAGTGGGGTATGCCTGTGTACCACCATTGCACAGACTTGTGACCCGAAGAGAATCAAGGTGGTGTAATCCGTATCAGCGGCATCGGTGTGGACCCAATTAGCACGGTTTGCAGCCACTTCATAATTCAGAAGAGTGTGATCATTCAGCCGGAAGCACACTTGACAGAAACTCCATAGTCATGAAGGGAAAAGCCAGCATGATCACCCGCTAGGATGGGGAAGCTGCCATTCTTTCATCAGCACTGTTGAATAGTAATGTCAAGGTCAGAATGGTGTAATTTTAGGCTGCCAAAATACTGCTGGAATTGATGTACCGAAAGATGTTTAAGAAAGTAAAGAAACAGAACTTTGGAAAACTTCGGCCAGGAAGAGTTCGATATAACTCCTTCCTTCCTGGAGACACTTCTCTGCTTCATCATTGTTTTACAGCAAAGTCTGCTGCTCATTCTCCTGCATAACGATTTGAATATTCTTTCTCTCTTTTGTCCCCTACATTATTAAATTTATATCTTGGCTAAGAATTGTAGCTATTGTAAAAAAAATCCATTCCTTTGAGATTCTAATTTTAAAAGAAAGCCTGCCTTTGTTAAGCTTAACATTCACCCAGTTCTGCTACAAGTAGAGTGAAAATATAAGGTGCATTTAATTCCAGAGCCATTGTCCCCCAAAAAAGCCATTTCAAACATATATTTCTCTTTCCCTCAGAATGCAGAGAATAAGAAAACAAATTAAAGTTATATTAGAATTCCCAAGACAATTGCTTGTTCTAATTAAATAATAACTCACACTGTTACCAAATACGTTATCTATGAAGCATTCATTTTTAAAAGTGTTTTATGTACGTTACTTATGATATTTGATCCTTATAACCATTCTGGGAAGCAAAGAGCTTTGTTTGTTCTCAGTGTTTCCGAAGAGACACTTGGGCGTCTGGAGGCTCTTGACTTGCTTCACGTTCATGTTGGCCATTCCAGGCTTTTGGACAAGATACCTTAGATAATCTCCAGAGCACGCGCTCTCTCTCTCTCTCTCTCTCTCTCTCTCTCGCACTCACGCGCGCGTGAATGCTCTCTCCTTTAAGGGGAAAATGATAGGCAAAATGCATTATATGTTTCTTTTCTTTTTGTTTTTACTAAATTTTCTGACTCTGTACTTGAACACGGAGAAAACAGAAGACCAAACGGTCCTCAGAGCTGCCCGGACCTGCCTGATTTTGCAAACACAAACGTGTCCGCGATCCCTGCCAAACAGCAGCTCAGTAGGACGGACTGTTTTCCATATCCCAGACACATTCCGAAAGATGTCTAAAATAACATGTTTGCAGTAAAATAGACACGACGGGGTAAACTTTCCTACTTTTATCTTGCGCCTCAGTAACTCCGAGGAGAAAGTGCAATCTTCTGCATCAGACATATTTTTTAAATATTTAAATATTCCATTCAGATATTTTTTTGCCTTCATAAACATACTGCCTACTTTTAACAATTTCTAATTTTAACGTACTACTAAGGGCAGCTACTCAGGGCACAGGGGCAGAAAGCAATCGCCTCTCTAAGCGTTTCGTGGTGGAAGTTTTAACTGGATCGATCCAGTCTACATTAAGCCATGCCCGTGCTTAGCTTTAAAAACAATTTATCAGCTTCCCATGGTGCTTTAAATCTTCCGAGATGATTATGTAGGCAGCACCACACACTTCTTCGGAGTTAAACAGTCTTTCATAATTTGGGGGTAATTTATTTTTATTAATCGATGCCTGAGTTTAAATGGCTAACAACGTTGCCTTCGAATTGTGGGACAAAGGCTGGAATGAGCCAGGCTAGAGCCTGGAATCCCCCGTGCCAGAGTGGCAGGGACAGATCTGATTCAGGGCCCCCCCTTTTCCCGAGAGAGTTTGAAGAACAGGGGGCAGTGTCAGAGCAGTGGGGAGAAAGGTAGGCTGAAGGTCCCACCCAGGGCATGAACCAAACTCTCTAAAGAAACTGTCGTTTTTCCCCAGCATATTGCATCTCTTATTTGAATAGCTGCTCTCTATTTATCTTGTCATAGACAGCATTTGCATTAAACCTGAAGAGTGTAAATTAGACAAACTAAGGAACATGTACAGGGTCAGCCAAGCCCCAGGAAGAGTCCAGGAGATGTATCAATAAACAGAGTAAGTCCCTGCCCTCCAGATGCACGAAGCTCAGGGAGAGCCGTTAAGCTGAAGAGCCAAGGACAGTGTGAGCTCCTCATCTTCCCTGACCCTCTTCAGGCCGCCCTGACCTCCCCCATTTACCTTGAAGGAAAGTAGAGGCATCATAAATGTTAAGGCGGGTACAGAAATAGCAGTTGAAAGCAACACAACACTAACGGAGACCGAGGAAAGGGGGGCTGTGGTTACATCACGCTTCGAGTCTGCGTGGCACCCAGCCTCTCTTAAGTCTGCGAAATCGAGCCGACTGCCCGGGCTCTCTGTGCAGAACGTAGGGTGGTTCCCGTGCAGTGAGTTGCCTTCTCGTGGGCAGGTCTCCGCTTCCAGGAGTGCTGAGCCCCACTAGGCAAGCGGGGTTTCTGCATGAAAGGTTCACCTTCCCCCTGCCGCTCCTCCCCAGCACAGGATCCTGGGCAGCCAGCCCCACTTCTCGTCTTCCAGAAGTGTCCATGGCTCAGCCAGCGGCCCCAGGTGTTGGGCAGTGGCAGCGACGGTCTGTCGGCCCTGTGAACTTGGGGATTTGAACATGGGGTCCTAAGGTTTGACAGCTCGCCCTCGGGTTATGCTGACTTGCTGGAATTACTCAGCCTTGCAAGCCTTGAGTTTCTCATTGTTTAACGTGGAAAGAATAAACACACCTACCTTAAAGGGTTCAGTGAGAATTAAGAAAAATTAAACCTGGGTATTTACCATGTAGTCAGCAAGTGAATAAATTGTGTTTTCCTTTGTTCTTGTCCCCTTCCCTCCTTCTTTTATTTCTCCCTCATCTCTTTAGTTCTCTCATTTTCAAACTGCAGCACAAAATACATCAGATTTACATGCGGCGGGGGTGGGAATACAAGCAATCAAAGTCTCCCAGTAAGTCACGAAGAACCAAAAAAGTCTGTGATTGCAAGACCAGAGGGTTGGTGTGCAGATTAAATAAGATAGTGACGGTAACACACTTAGCCCTTAGTACGTGCTCAATAAACAGAGCTGTGGCATAGCCTGGTTTCTCTGTGAAAGTACAGTAGAGTTGCTATTCGTGCGGTGTTGAGATGATACAAGCAGAACACTTGTCATGTAATAAGTGCTCAGTAGCCCTTAGCTGCCATTGACTGCTGCTAGCCAGGTTTCTCCCCCATGCACGGGAGTGGAATTGGCAGAATAGTCCCCGGATGAGGCTCTGCTGTTGTCCTACACCCTGCACACAGCCTTGGATCGTTGCTGAGGAAATCGCTTTATCTTGTACCTGCAACGAACCGAGCTAGTGGCACGAACCTTGTCCCAGCCGAGAGCTCAGGGCTGGTAGAGGAGAAAGGGGGTGAGTTGCTCCTTTTCTCTTCGCTCCATACAGCTGATCATGACACTGACCAGAACCCACAGGAGAACACAGGGCAGAACCCTGCATTTCACACTGTCTGGGTGTTAATGAGCGTGATTTCACACCAAACGCTCTTCTCGCCCACTTCTTTAGCCACTGTCACGGGGTTGCACCAGTGAACGTCAAAAGTAATCTTTTAAAACTTCCAAATGCCTTTCCAAATATTTTTGCAGATATCATCTTCATTTTACAGTAAGTAAACATCAATTTGGTGCATTGCATATGTCACATTATAGCTTCGAAATTGTATGAGAAATTACAAGGGAAATGTCAAATTTAATGGGATGCTGATGGCATTATTTAAAATATTTGCCACCAGGGTTATGACTTAAAAATATTAACCTTAAATTTGAAAGGTCAAGGTTCGTATCAAGTTTCAAAAAACACACAAGAATTGTCACTGTGAATAACAATGAGCTAAACATCACTCTGAGTTTTGGCTTTCCTATTCAACTCCAAACCTTAAGCTCACAGTTTAAGGTTATTTGTGTATGTTATAATATTCCATAGAAGAGTTTGCAAAAAGCTGTGTGTACACCTAAATGGCCTGGTTATCTTCTTAATGAAAAAATCCAGTTGAACAGCTCTGCTCAAACGCAAGCCTTTCCAAACCAACCAAAAAGACTGTGAAGTCAAAACAAACAAACAAAAAAACCCTCACAAAAAAAAAAACACCCCTCTCTCATACTACACAATTCAATTTGGGCTCCAAATACATTAAGAACCAGGGCTTCGGTCCTGGCTGGCGTAGCTCAGTGGATTGAGCTTGGGCTGCAAACCAAAGTGTCGCAGGTTCAATTCCCAGTCAGGGTACATGCCTGGGTTGCAGGCCACGGCCCCCAGCAACTGCACATTAATGTTTCTCTCTCTCTCTCCCTCTATCTCCCTCCCTTCCCTCTCTAAAAATAAATAAATAAAATCTAAAAAAAAAAAAAAAGAACCAGGGCCTCCTTCATTAAAGCAGTTACCCGTTTTGTGGTGGTGGAATGTGGCTCGTTCATATCTTTATCTGAATGTGACACGTAACTAGCGAGGAGTGGGCCCCACCGTGTTTAATGGGGGCGCAAGTGCGGCCGTTGGAAGACGGGTCTGGTGTTTTCCATTCAGGCCTGGTGTTTCCTCCTTGAATCATAAAACTTGAGAAATCCATGTTGACGTTCTGTATTCGCACTGCGGGCACTGGCTGGGCATCACCGTAATTGTGAGTGACACACATTCTTTTACAAAGATAAGTTCTCACCTCATTTGTGTGAAGCAGTCCCCGAAGAATGTCACGGTAACAGCCAGCACATGTGCGATATTGCTTTCGAATCGCGGGCCTGTGCCAGACGCCAGGATGAAAATTTGTGGAAATGACATCTGCAATTGGAAAAAATACGCCTCATCAAAACTGCGGGGGATTCCGCTTTCCCGGGAGTTGTTCTGGCCAGCGCCCTTTTAATCTGAAATGACTACTTTATCGCCCTTCTGGTGAGGGGCCGGGCTCACTGTAACAGGGGCGCATGCGGGGGCCGGCTGTACCAGGGACACCGCCCACAAGGGCAAGTGCAGTGTTACCACCACCACACAGGGCAAAGCATCCATGGGGTCTGTAAACGCCACGCGCCTAATTTGACTTCCTTAGTTTATGCTGAGCAAGGTTTAGCAGATTTCCTGTGGCACTGCTGGGCAGGGATGATGACAATAGCCATCTCCTTGGTGCGGCATGCTGGGTACCAGGTTCCCATCTCAGTGCTTTGCATGTGGTATGGTAGGTGTCATTACTCCCATTTTGCAGATGAGGAAATTGAGGCAAAGAGAGAAAGTGAGGTTGGAGCTGGAACTGGAACGCAACCAACTGTCTGGTTCCAGAGTGCATACGCTTAGCCACAATATTACACAAGAAAATAAGTTACTTATTTCAATGTGATGAAGTTAAAGCATTTGACATAGTGAGCATTCAAGCTGTTGTTATCATCATTGTATTTATACCGGTTTTACAGTCAGTATTCTCATACAGGAATTATCCAGATAATTCCAGCAGTATACACCGTGCATTGGTAACCTGAGCACCCCACCAGAAACCATTCTCCTCAACCATAGATGATTTAGATATGAATCACAGGGACAATTTCTAACTAACTTACCTTTTCTCGTGCATATTACTATACAGTAAAAATATTTGTCATTGTGCCATTGTACTAATGACACATAGAGTTGTTTATTCTTAAGCTTCAACTCAAAACCACCAATCCCCCTTCCCACTATGATGAATTCACTTTGACAGCTGTGCTGAAAACGTAAAGCGTGCAAGTGCCCCCTTTCTGACTCTGCCCCTCGGGGACTGGCCGACGGGGAGACACTCGGCAAAGCTCCCCTTGACCCGAATCTGCATCTGTGCATGCGATGACAATTCAAGAGCTGCCTCTTTCTTTGAAAGGGAGGGGGCCTTCCAGTTCCTCTGAGCGAATAACTGTGAGAGGAGGGCACTGTCACCTGTGAAATGCAGGGGGCACGGGGGTGGCTCTGCTCATGCGGGGTGGCACCTAGATGGCAGGGGCCCCATGCAGGCCCTGTTCCAAGTGCTGGTCACCCTGCCCCCTCAGTCCGATCCCTGGGAGAGGGACCATGGGTGTTGGTTACTCTACCTCACTCAGCTACCTCTCATCAGTAGTACCTG
Source organism: Phyllostomus discolor (assembly GCF_004126475.2). Lineage (NCBI taxonomy): Eukaryota > Metazoa > Chordata > Mammalia > Chiroptera > Phyllostomidae > Phyllostomus > Phyllostomus discolor. Next base: position 89,090,555 of record NC_040913.2, on the reverse strand, counting down.
ACAAGATTTTTTCTCGGCCTCGTGCTTTAAAACTTAGTATTTTAGTAGGGAAGATCTGTGAGTAGACTTTGGAATGAAAAAGTCTTATCATTTTATTGAGGAAATAAAATAACATACACATAATGGCGGAGATGCTGTATTCCTGATGCAACAATTCAAAGCAGTTGACAAAACATTGAGGTTATCTTTTTAAAATTATGGACTGCTTATTTCACTTAGCATAATGCTCTCCAGGTCCATCCCTGCTGTCACCAAGGGTACTTTTTATGGCCAAGTCGTATTCCATTGTGTAAATGTCCCATAGTTCTATCCACTCATCTGCTGACAAACACTGGAGCTGCTTCCGAACCTTGGAGAATGTGAGTAACGCTGCAACGAACAGAGGGGTGCTTCTGTTCTTTCAAATCAGTGTCTTGGGTTCCTTCATACACATTCCCAGATGTGGACTTGTTGGTCCAAAAGGCAGATCCATTTTTAATTTTTTGAGGTATCTCCACACTGCTTTCCACAGTGGCGGCATCGGTCTGCATTCCCACCAACAGTGCACAAGAGTTCCCCTTTCTCCACATCCTCACCAGCACTTGTTTGTTGATTTATTGATGACAGCCTTTCTGCCAGGTGTGAGGTGATATTATTACATTGTGGCTTTAATTTGCATTTCCTGAGGATTAGTGACATCGAACATCTTTCCATACGTCTATCGGCCCTCTGTGTGTCTTTTTTGGAGAAGTGTCTATTCAGGTCCTTTGCCCATTTTTTATTTGGTTTGCTAGTTTTTTGGGTGTTGAGTTTTACAAGTTCTTTATAAATGTTGGATATGAAACCTTTATCAGGTGTATCTGTGAATGTATTATCCCATTCAACGGGTTGTCTTTTTTTTTATTTTGTTGATGTTTTTCTTTGCTGTGCAAAAATGTTTTAGTTTGATATAGTCCCATTTGTTTATTTTGTTTGTTTTGTTAAAATATTGCTATGGACAATATCCAAGATTTTACACTGCCTATGTTTTTCCTAGGATTTTTATGGTTTGGGGTCAAATAGTTAAGCCGGTCAGAGAAAGACAGATGCGATATAATTTCACTGACAGGTGGAATCTAATGAACAAAATGAACTAAAAAGCAACATAGAGACAGGTTCATAGAGAAGAGGATGGCAGCTATGGGCGGGGGAAGGTGGGGGTCCAGGGATCGAGCAAAAAGGAGAAAGGACTCATGGACATGGACAACAGTGTGGGGATTGCAGGGGGAGGGGTATAAGGAGGTTAAATGGTAATGGAAAATATAATAAAAGTTAAAAAATGAAAAGTAACATTGTTGAGGTGCACTTCACACATCATATCATGAACCCATTTACAGTAAACGACGGAGTGGCGTTTGTTGCGGTCACAGAGCTGTGAGACCACCACTCCCCCCAGATCCGGAACTCGCCCAGCCCCGGGAAGCACGGCCCCCCACTGGTTCAGCGGTTTCTCCCCATTCCCTGAGCCCCGGCCACCACCCACCTGCATTCCTTTCCCGCGAGTTTATCTAGTCTGAGTCCTTCATGTAAGTGGAAACACACACTATATGAGCTTCTATGTCTCCGCCATTTCACTTAGCATAACACTTTCAAAGTTCGTCTGTAACGTAGCATGTGCAGTCACTGTATTTCTTTCTGTGGCTAAACAGTATTCCACGGTATGCGTATGGGCCATACAGCACGTGCACACCGCCTTTTGTTATGTATCCGTCTAGTCAAGTATGATTGGTTTGTTTCTACCTTTTGACTGTTATGAATAATGCTGCTAAGAACACACCAGTGTATATACTTTTTTTGAGTACCTGTTTTCAACCGGGGGGACATAAACCCAAGAGTATAATTGTGGGAGTCATCCGATTATCTTTTTCCTTAATCAGTCAGTCCTGGATCTTCCTGGGGTCAACTAGCATGATCCTTATGGGTCCTCATCCCATGCAGAGTGATTTTTCTCAGCTGTTTTGTCTATAAAATTGTCTCTTTCCCATCGCCTCTTCTACTCCAGATGTAGAATCTACTTTAGGTATCACTTTAAGCCTCAGAATGTTTGGGCTGTGCCTCTCTATTCTCGTGTTCTATTTTGATGCCACCCCGCAGAACAAAGAGAGACAGGATGGATTCCAACATGAACTAGTGCATTAAAAACGTGGCATTAATTCAGTCTTTTGGCAAACATTGCTAAGTCCCTTTGAGCTGATGCTGTGTGAAGCACCGCAGATACGGAGGTAAATGAAATAGACACACTTCCTACCCTTGTAGAGTTTTTCATCTCAAAAGCAAATAAGAGGAGTGAGTTTTTATTCCCTAGATCACACACATTTCTATTTCCAAAAGCCATGAATTGTACGGTGGCACTTTTCAATGTGGATTGTTTGCCTTTACTTTGGATCATGATTACACCTCTTTTTGCTCAACCTTGCTTCTCCCCGGATTTGTTCTAACTTTCAGTCATGGCTGTCCACTTGCCAGTGGAGCCCTTAGGGATGCCTTGTGGTTTCATAACTGTCTTATGATGTACTGGCAAACAAAATGTCAAAAACACTGTCTTGAAAAGCTAAATTTCATTCACCCAAAACTTTACCTAGAGAGAGTGCATTTTAATTTTGAATCAATAAAGCATTCATTGGGGTGAATGAAATTCACCCAAAACTTTACCTAGAAAGAGAGTGCATTTTAATTTTAAATCAATAGAGCATTCATTGGCATTTGAGCGCACGAGCCTCTAAAAATATGACAAATTTAATAATTCATATAAGTGCTTCAACATTAATTTCTAATCCAAATGACCATTTCATAAGTTACAAAATAGTGGGGTTTGTGAAGTGGGGGAACACCAGGAAGAGTTAGATGGATGAAGATACAGGGGCATGTTGTACTAGGCCATCCCAAAAGAAAGTGATTTGAACAAGATCACGTACACGAATTCTTCATGTAACAGCGAAGGGCCAATAGGAACATGAGGCTTGTGTTCCTTGTTTCAGGATGGCTGCCACAGCTCCAGACACCACCTCTGCATCCCAGCCAGTGGGAACCAGCCTTTGAATGGTGCACATCACTTCTACGCATGTCCCAGCAAGCACAACTTTGTCACATGTCCCACATTTCCATGGGGAGTTTGGAAATGTGGCAGTCAAGGAAAAGGAAAGCTTGGGTGTGGGAGGAGCAGCAAGCTCAGCTGACTTCACTAACTAGTAGCGATTCCAAATTAATGCACGTGGAATCTGTCGGAAATTCCAGACTCTAGGATGAGTTCTTAACTAATTTTTAACAAGGAGAGGAAGTATGATTTGGAGAAGCAGTCTAGTGCCCATGAGTTCAGTACCCATGTTTTTAGTCACTACCTCTCTCTCTACTTATTAGCTTTGGTTTAAAAAGGAACAAAGTAAAAACTAACAGCAAAGTTTGGGTAAAGATCAACATCTCCTTAGTAATAAAGCTTTCCTTTTTTATTTTATGACATTTGTAGGTTGAACATGTCAAATATGTATGTATTTCTATTTTCCACTTTCGGGTCGCCTCCCCTTTCTGCAAAACCCACAGTACACCAACATATTCTTGTGTGTGTGTCTAAATGAATTATTAACCATTTTTGATTCAACAAACAACTCTAATTTAATATGAGAGGACAGAATCTGTTTCTCTGAGAAATCTGCCATAAAGATACATTTTGCACTTGAAGTTAAACTTTTCAATAATTTATTCCCTCTCCAGGCTGCCTGAAATCCTATATCGCTCGAATTACTGCTCGGGTGCACGGACGGCCTCGTACTGGGCGCACCTGATGGCGATTGTTTATATATAGCGCACCACCCTGATCAATCTCTGACACTTACCACCGCCCTCCCGCTGCTCAGAAATGTGAACTCTAATAGCATTTGTATGTTTTCTTTCTCCCTCAAGGCTTCAGATTCTTTCTCTACAAGAACATGGAAAATTAGAATGAACATCACAGACACTGTAATAGAAGCAGCTCAAGCAATGTGATTGCATTCTCAGACACTGTACATAGTATTCATTAATAAGAACGTCTTACTTAAATACAAAGATGTATCTATGTGGATATAGGTATGTAGGAAGACTTCTGTATCCATCTTTTGCAGATTTCAAACTTATAAAATTCTAATTGTTATTAACCCTTAACATGCAACATGTCTTTAAGATTTCAATGTAGAATAACAAAAAAAAAAAACTCAGATGAATAACTAAAAACAGATTACTAAAAAGTGACAGCTATAAAAGGTATATTCCTTAGAGATCAACTTCTTCAGACATCTGGTATTTTCATAAATGACAACTCTAATATTATTAATTTCAAGTGTTCAAATCACTATATTAGTCAGCAATTAGATGATGCTGAACTATTACTCATTTTTTTCAAAGAAAGGAAATAGTTACTGAAATGAAGTATTTTTAAAACATGAATCTGTTTTTTTTAAAGCTTTTGGAAGGGATGTGTGTGGTGTGGTGGTAAATTATGTAGTTCATGGTTTGTTTGTTTTTAAGACTAGCAGGAGTCCCTGCTCTCTCTGAGGCAGAAGGTAGCAAACCCTCGTATGAGGGATTTCTACCCTAGTGGTTTCACCACTGTGTCACCAAGGAGTTGCACAAGATTCTTGAGAACATAGGCAAACATTCAAAATGGAACTTTTGAATCTGTAAAATGAAAAAAAAAAAGGAGAGGTCAGCAAGGTAATAAAGAGATAAAGAGACGAGACGAAACCCAACTCCAAGACGAGAATATGTAAGGTCCATTCTCAGACGGTGGGCTTCTCAAATTCAGGTGACCTCAGATGTCCTCTCCTGCAACACACCCATCCCAACCGCACAGTCTAAAGCAGGGTCCTGCCACTCACTTCAGAGCACTATATGAAATGATGTGTTTCCATTCAGTTATTTGATTGTCTGTCTCCCCACCAAAATATAAGTCCCATTGTATCCGAGATCTCATTTGTCTGGCTTTAGCTGTGTCCTCAGTGCCTTGGACAAATTTGCTTGACTCATGATTGATACTCAGTAATGCTTGTCGAAAAGGCAAAGGAATCAATGAGTACCTTAACTGGAAGGATTTAAATATTTCTACAAATAAGCAGTAAATATTTAAATTTATAATAGGTATTTCATAATTTCCATTTTACCTTCTAAGTCTCTCTCAAACCTGCCCATTTTTCTTCAGCGCCACCCCCACGCCCCGCTCCAAGCTACCACGTCCTCTTGCTGGAACAAGTGCCCCAGGCTCTTGTCTTATAATATAATTATCTTGTCTGATAATCTGCCTTTGTGCCCACGCAAGCACCCACTGCACAAATGTTCCCACTCACAGGCCTTCCTGGGGCGGAGTCACTTTTCTTTTGAAACTCAAAGCATCTGACGTTGAACCCCTCCCTAAACCACACCGGGTTTTCTCATTTCTCTTAGACCTCTGTTCTCCACGTGTCCCGCAGGGTCTCTCAGGGTCTGGTCATCACCTACCTTTGTCGGCCCCCCTGACCGTGGTGTGCCCCATTATCCGAGGTCCAGCGACATTGACCATGTCGAGAGCTCCCTTTCTCAGAGGACTTTTCACTGGCTGTTCTGACCCCTGGCCTGCTGCGCCCCGGCCTCCCTCTTTGGCGGCTTGTCAACCGGGCAGCTGTAGGTCCGGCACCTGCTCAAATCCCTGCACTTGGGCAGCCCGGTAGGAAAGAGGGGGCTGCCGTGCCGGGTGAAGGAGTCCTAAGGTGGCAACTCCTCTGCGTTGCCTCTGCTCGTTACTTGTCAAAAAGAAACAAAGAAAAAGACACACGAAAGAGAGAGAGACTGTTGGAGGGCCTCCCTGTCCACCCACGAGCACGGCACCCACCGCAGAGGAACGGCCTGTTATAACCCTTCCAGAATGGCACACACTCCGCCCCGGGTCTGACCTCCGCTTACCCCTGAAGACCCCGATTTCGAGACAGCAGAGGGTGGTGAGGTTGCAGCCAGTTCTTCAAGCAGGCACTCATTCTTACACTCGTTCCCTCAAAAACATTCACTGAAGCTGATCACCAGCCAGGGCCTGAGCCATGGAATTCTAGGGACCTCTGTTCACGCTGCTGCTTCTAGTTGTCATGGACTCTTCCTTGCTCCCTCCTGTCGCTTCAGCACCAGAAGTCCCCGGAGAAGTAAGTCCGGCTCTCCTTTCCAGGCCCAGCTGAACTGTGACCCCTTATCTGAAGCTTCCCTGAATTCCTTCGAGCGGAATTAATTGTGCCCTTATCTGTGCTCCCAAGGGAGTGACTGCAGACCTTTGTAAAAGCACTTATCACATGGCAGCGTAACTATTTGCATATCTGTGTCCTTCTGGGCTGTTTTTTTTTTTTTTCTTTGTGGCGGGGGACGGTCACTCTCTGGCACCTGAATTCCTCACACTCCTCTCACACTTACAGCCCTGGCTCTCGGCACCGTCTTTGGCCCGGGACAGGCGCCATTTAAACATTAGTCTTTGCTTAAGTGTCCAGGGCGTGCCAACACCCCTGGATGGTGCCTGGGATGGTGAGATGCAGACATTCCTAGGGTATGTTTTACAATCTTTTTCAGGGGAATCGTTAAGTAAATCCTCACTGTGCTCCTGCTTTTTCAGGGAAACGTTTAGCGCCAAAATTCCCAATGCGTCGAGAAGACTACAACAATAGAAAAATACAAACTTTGCAAAAAATCAGGACACTAAGAAGTCTGCAAAGCAACTGGGAATGCAACTATCCTTGGAAATTAGGCTAGGTCACCGAGGAAAGATCCAAAGAAATAGTGCAAGAGTGTAGGGATGTGTTTAGAGCGACAAAGCACAGAAGAAGGGGAAATGTTATTATAGAAAGGCAAGGCAAACACTTTTTCATTAATCTGTGTTGGCAATTTTCTTTTCTACAGTAATAAAAGGGTGGTCTGTGAAGACCAACGTTTAAGAGGAAGGATTTGGCTACCACCCCCAACCTCCTTGTACCCTCGCGCCTCCCTTAAGCTTCGTGGCTTCACCTTGTTAGATGTGTGGCTGGCTCCTTTCTACCTGAGGGATCGTCAAGAATAGAGAGCTTGCTGCCTACTACAAAACAACTTCTCTCTTGGGGGAGCATGCAATTATCTGGCTTGATCTGAGGCCCCTAAGGGATAAGAAACCTCTGGGTAGCTCTCTGGCACACACAGCCTGCTGGGCTCTGCCAGAACAATTAAGCCCACCTAACCGGGGACCATCCAGACATCTGGAGTGAGGTTTGGGTGAGCGCAGTGTGACTGCACTCCCCGGAAACAAGGCCGTCGTCTCTGCTGCAGGAGGGCCCTTGGCTGGCGTCATTCCTGGTGCTGGTGCACGGGGTGGCCACAGGGTCCCCGTACCTCGGTGGTGGTTCCGGGGGAAGTCATCTGTTCACGGTCTGTGGCTGATCATCGGTAAAGATGATCACGGACACATGAAGTCCTGCTGCCTACGTCTCCTAGATGTAACTCTGCGTTTGATCCGCTTTCACGTACTCCTCGCCCAGACTGAAGAATGTTGGACCCTTTGGGCGAAAGGCAAACACAAGAGAAGCTTCGGAATCCACAGCACACTGAAGGAGGTGGTCACTGTGTAAACAGCGCACGGAAATCCGCCGGAGCCGATGATGGAAATCCTCGCTGACTGAAGGAGGAGGGGGTTGCGTTTCAGTGCCTTTTGTAATCACAGGGTTCAGTCCTCCTGACTGTTGAAAAGAGGTTTGAACTTTAAACAAGAGCAAGTGTTGTATTCGCTTTCAAAGAGGGAGAAAAGAATGGACCTGTTGAACAGACTGGCCAGCTGAGCCTGATGGTTTTAGGTAATTATAGAAATGCGATATTAATCTGTACAGATCTCCAGGAGAGGAGCAGATGCTGGTGTGAGCACGATGGCTAGGGATGTCAGAGCGGCTTGCTGCCGTGGCAAGTGGTGTATTCAACAGGGAGGCAGTGAGTGAAAGGCTTTTGACTCCATTTTTGTACAGGGCTCTGCCTGGGCCCCTCCTCCCTCCTTCCCCTGCATACTCAAGCCCTCTTTGGAAATCTCTCACTCCCCGTGAGACTCCACCAACCTCCCCTCACATGAAGCCTTCTCGTCACCTCTGTCCTCCTCTGGCACCACAGGGGCAGACGAGGGCTCCTATCCCCGAAGAGGTCACATCCTAACTTTTAGAACTTGTACCTAGGGTCTGCCCTATGCCCAAGAGACCTTGCAGGTGTGATTAAATTAGGGGTCTTAAGGTGGGGAGATCATCTCCTTGGGCCCAATGCAATCAGAGGAGTCCCTGTAGGCGAATGAGGGAGGCAGGGCATCTCAGTCCGGGTGATAAGACGTGAGAAAGACGCGCACAGCCATCCCGGGCTTTGAGGATGGAGGAAGCCACAGACAAAGGGCCCTGAACAGCCTCTAGAAGCTGGAAAAAGCATGGAGATGCATTACCCCTCAGAGTCTCTGGAAAGAACACAGCCCTGCCTGCACCTCGATTTTAGCACTGTGAGCCCCGTTTCTGTGGTCTAATCCCCAGAACTGTAAGATAATGAACTAGTATTGTTTTAAGCCTGTGAAACTGTGGTATTTTGTTACAGATGCAAAAGGGAACTGCTACAGACCTCGTGGCACAATTTTTCCCTCCTCCCCTGGGCATCCGTATTATTGCACCCACACCGGCTAGCACTTACCTCCGTGTTTCATGTTATTTATCTGTGGCTTGTCTCCCGAATGTTCTTCCCTCGGCCACTAAAGAGTGGTCAGTGTCCTATTCGTGGCTGTCTCTCTAGTGGCTCACGCAGAGCCTTCAAATGGAGCCGATGTCCCTCCAACTGCCCCAGGGACAGGAAAAAGGCTGCCCACAGGGTCATTTGTTCCAGCCTTTGCTCAGATACCCTTTTGTCGAATGACGAGCCAGACTTCCCGTGGCTCCTCAGTCAACATCCCTGTTGCACGGGACGGCCTCCTTGCCTTCGTGAAACCGGAGACACAGGTCTCGGGCTGTGACCCGGAAGGACACTGTCTCGCTGTTCCGAGCCCTGGCCACCCCCTGAGATTCCCGTCGGTACTGACAGCTCCTGCCACCCTCCCAGCCTCCCCTCTTCTCAGCTTCCTGGGAGCAAATCAGGAACTTGATACAAGCAAATACTAATACAAAGGAAACCTTCGTTAAATAAGTAGGGAAATGCATAAAGTTATACAAATGACTTATTAGGTGATGGGTAAATAGCCAAAGGGATCCAAAAGTTCCCATTTCCTCATCGGACAACAACACGAGGGGAAGCTCCAGGGTGCTCTGAGGATTTGCCCCTAACACTACCATCAGAGATGCGGGTGAGATACGGCACTAAGCAAGTTAGTAGAGGGTGTTAATATACTAACGTTGGTAAGAAATTTTGCACGGTGATTATAACATATTCCTCCTGATTTTCCATGTATGCTAACGGTACACATTTACTTCTTCTTGGTCATGTTCAAGTGCATCAGAGGAGTGGCTGTGGGGGCTTCCGACAGAGGGCACATCACGCTTGCCCTGGCGCGTGGGAAGACCGTCTGCTCGGTGAAAATGCAATTTCATCAGCAGATTGCCCCGTAGTTATAAAAATATATGTACTGCACTTATGTGAGATGCTACCATGAATGAGGGTGTGACATTGCAGAAGAAACGTGACATAGTCATTCAAAAATACTCCCACATGATGGCATTCTCAGTTCTGTTGAGAACTTTAAGAACATCATTTCATCTCTTCGAACCTCAGCTTCCTCTTCTCAGCATGACATAATTGGAATTTGCTCCCCATTGCAACATTCTTTGATCTTTAGTAGCACGCGGGAGGTAGCATGCCTCAGTTAGGAGAATTCATTCCACTATGGTTCATATGTGTCCAAGGGCTGGGTTTATGTCCCTGTGCAAAAATGATTTAAAAACCTTGAAAGTGCCCAGGAAATGAATACCCTAAAAACAAAATTATTGGAAAAGAAGCTTTATAAAGGAGGCTTAAAAACCCATGTTGCTTTGTTATTAGAATATGTTTGGAGTAGATTTAATCACAAACTTTAATTTCACGAGAACTCAGTAAAGAGGATGCTCATGAATATGAAAAAGCAAGAGCGGAGTCAGGGACCCACTAACCTTGGCCTCCTTTTGGAGGTCTACTCTTGAGTGCGGTTCTTTGCTGCTTTTATTTTTCTTACATTGTCTGCCAGGAGGCCTGGTAAACCCGAACAGCAAATGATCTGATCTTTTTTTTTTATCATCCTTCCTATGCTTATTTGACAGACACACTGTGTGTGTGGATGTGTGTGTGTGTGTGTGTGTGTGTGTGTAAGAAACATGTCGAAGGGAGACATTGCTTCCTGTAATCCAGAACCTCTCCTGTGGATCCAAGGTGACTTCTCTACACAAGCTCAGAAAAGGATCCTAAGCTTGTAATTGTCTGGGGGCCTTGCCTGCCCCAAATACCCAAGTTCATGCATGCATGTACCTTCCACTTCATTTTACCCTTTAGAGAATCTGAAACAAGTATCGTTCGCACACGACTCCCCCATACGACCCCGCATAGCCCTGTGTTTTACCCTGCTGGTGGACTGAGAGCAGTTCTCAGGACCCGGTCCAGGAGAGCGGAGTGTAAGGAGCGGTGTTGAGTGTCTAAATTAAAACTCACCAGCGTAGGGAAGAGACGAAGACCCGTGTGTGTGTGAAGGGAAATACTGAATAAAATTAATTTCCCTTCTATGTTAAGATCTTTTTCTCACAAGTAAATGTGTCCATTGTTCTCTTCTACATAGTAATTTCATTTTGAGATGGAGGCCCTCTATATTTTAGTTTGTGGGTGAAAGTAAGCCCAGGACGAAGGCTGGGGCGGGAGCGTGCTTGCCCCCGGAGGCTCTGATGGGTTCCTTTTCCATCTGAGCACGAGGTAGATCTGTGCTGCATTGTAATAGGCCTGCCGGATGTCATATTTTACTCATTTTCAGCTGTAATGAGCTTTTGAGAGTGTGAAGCTACAAGGTCTGTGGATTGCATCCCATTTGTTTTGGTCCGAGGGCACTGGGATGGAGTGGGGTGTATGGCAGCTCGCGGGAGACTTTCAGTATTAGTTTCCTCACACCTGCGGTTCTTGAAAAATATGTGTTTTTTTCCCCTAAAAATAAAAGTGAAATGTTTACAAGGACCTCAGGAACTATTTTTTTCCCCACCTCAACCAATTTATAGGATTGAGCTGAGTAGTCTGGAAGCAGGGGGTAAAGCAACAACTTGCTTTAGGGGATTTAACAAGCATTGGCGGATGGAAACATATTGTTGTACATTTGCTCCTCTTGAATGCTTTATTGAAAAGCCCATTGGGTTTTGTATATAAATGCTTTTGGTGAATTGTTTTTCTTTGCTATTTACATTATGTAACTCCAAGCTTAACTATGACACTTAACTCTTTCTCCCTTTCTTTGCTTGCTTGAGACTTAGTCCTGTATCTAAGGATTCTTTTTCTTCACCTCTGGTGAGTGTAGACACAATCATCCAAATGAATGTCACTTGGCCCTTACTCTCCCCACCCCCATATAGAGGGACTGCATCTTATGTCTTCTTTCATGTCACAACCTACATTCTGTTTACGTTCCAAAGCATCATCAGGCTGGGACTTGTGTCATCCACCCTGCAGTTGATTTTGAGATTTCTTTTGAAAGTCTGTCCTTGATACCCTGGAAATTTGGGGTACCCGAAGGCCCGCTGAGGCCCAGAGCCCCAACCCTGCACGTGTTCCTGTCGTTCAGTAATCTCGTTAGGGTTACAGACGTGCCGCTTCCTTGACAAAGACTCCCGGGGCCACGTGAGGAAGGTGTGTTCCGTCTCAGGGCATGTTCTGTCCGAAAATCCCTGTGTTTGTGTCATCCGAGGCGACATTCCAGAGGCCCCTTAATAACATGTATTGCTGACTACCTATCTACTATCCTTTAAAGAGTAGGATTTTGTTCTTTTTCTGCTTGCATTTCCAATGGGCTTAAACATGACATTGACATGAAATGACTGGTGCTATAGAAGTCAGGAAATGTGTCACTGCCACAGGGGATGCTCGGGGCACAGACGTTGGGCAGGAAGGGACACGGAAGAGCATTCATCTGTCCCCGAACCGTCAATCTAGTTGGGAAGATCTTTTTAAAATGCACATGTAGAAAGCATCACATAGCATTTCTTAGCTCCCTACTATCTTAATTTGGTCAATTCCTTTATTATCTTAATGAGCACATTTAAACCTACCTTAATTTAAGAGAGTAAGAGCCATACATTTTTTTCAATATCAACATATTATATCTTGCTAATTCATTTTCTAGCTAACTTCAGGAACTATGTCATGAATTGGCCGTTAGAACAAAACCAGACAGGGGCATTTTACATTATTTTGGTGAGTGTGGACTTAAAAAGTCCCCAAATATTAATGTAATGAAATACTATGCACCATATATTTTGTTGTGATTTATGGCAAAACATAAAAAGCACACAGAACTCTACCCTAATCAATAATTATGGCTGATTATTAATGCTTAATAACAAGATAAATTGCAAATCACTAAATGTAGAGTAATTATACAATTATTGTTTGCATGTTCTCGAATTTGTGGAATGAAGGAATTTCTAATGTGGTTTTCATGTCAGTGACTGAAAGAAAAAAGGAAGAAAGAATAGATCAGGTATACAGATAATTATAGGGAAGCAAAGAGAGAGAGAAGTACAAATTCTCCTGGCTGGAACCCCGTAAGGACGAGACAGTGTTATACATGGAGTGTTAGGTGGTTGAGAACCCGCTGACCTACTACTGGACCTTTTCTGGTTAGGACTTATCTACTATCAACTGCAGTATGTCGTTGAAAGTTGGTTGTCTACTTCATTTAGCAATGTTTTCCACTGACACGAAGTTATTGTCATTATAAACTGAACAGTGGTTTTGCATTTCCAATAGCACTGTGCTCTAAATTGGGAGCCCTGGGGGCAAATTCACTGAAATGTCCAGCTATAGTTTTACACCAGAGGCAGAACTATGAAATTCCCCCTGGGCTTGCCTATATTGCAGAGAGAGTCTCTCTAATTACCACGGGATTGTAGCAGAATATGAAAAGGCATCAAAGCCACTTTCTTGCGAATCCAGCTCCCCTATATTCATTGCAACATTATTCACAGTCGCTAAGATGTGGAAGCAGCCCGAGTGCCCATGTGTACATGAGCAGAGAGCAAAGTGGTGGTACATTTGCCCAGTGGAATACTACTTAGCCACAAAAAGAAAGAAATCTTACCTTTTGCGGTAGCATGGATGGACCTGGACAGTATTATGCTGAGTAAAAGAAGCCAGTGAGAGAACGACAATCGCTGTATGATTTCACTCACATGTAGAAGTCAATGAACAAATAAACACAATAGAAACGGACTCATAGACACAGAAAACAGACTGACCGCTGTTGGAGGGTAAGAGGGTTGGCGGTGGCTGGGTGAAAAAGATAAGCAAAACAAAAAACAAACAAAGAACTTATAGACACAGTCAATAGTACAGTGACTACCAGAGGTAAAGTGAGTGCAGCAGACAGAAGAGGGTAAAGGGGGGATAAACAGTGAAGGGAGGAGACTTGACTGGGGGTGGTGAACATGCAACACAATACACGGATGGTGTGTTGTATGATTGTACACCTGAAACCCATGCAATTTTTTAAAAAGATTTTTTAAAAGATTTTATTTATTTATTTATTTATTTATTTATTTATTTATTTTTAGAGAGGGAAGGGAGGGAGAAAGAGAGAGAGAAACATCAATGTGTGGTTGCTGGGGGCCATGGCCTGCAACCCAGGAATGTGCCCTGACTGGGAATCGAACCTGCGATGCTTTGGTTCGCAGCCCGAGCTCAATCCACTGAGCTATGCCAGCCAAGGCCCCGTGCAATTTTATTAACCAATGTCACATCAATCAATTCAATGAAATTTTCTTAAAAAAAGAATATCCAGGACTGTCGTGTGTATCCTCCACCAAGAAAAGGGTCTTCCAAGCATTGTAAACGAGGGGACAGGAGTGCCCAAACACCCTGGGCGTGTCCTTCTTTTATATCCCAGAAGTAATGAAAATGAAACTTAATGGTACATAAATAAAAATAGTTCAATAGAAGATAGTGGTAATGGTGTGTTACCTGAATTAATATATGATTAGAAGGCCACTAACCCAGAAACTTTATTACTTCGGTGTTTCCTCTAAGTGAGACAAGCCTTTTGGAGTTGAAAAATCCCATGGCTTTCACTCTACCATTTTGATTCCAAATTTAGAAACAAACCATTTTTATGGATTGTGTCTCTGGTGTTCCTTTGGACATATGGTTTCAGCACATGTTCTCATTGAAACCAGACAGATTATCGGCAACACCTCTTCTGCGTATGCCTTTTTTCAAATTTAAGTTTAAAAATTGATTCGTTCTTTTACTGACTTCATAACCAAAACTAGCATCAGTGACTAATGCACGTGTCCTTAGGTTATTTCTCTATGTGCAGAAATTCCCACAAATGTGTAACTTAGTATCTGTGGGCAAGTTATTTAAACTTGAGTCTCAGTATCCTCCTTTGCAAACCTGAGGATAAGAATTCCGAGGTTGTTGTGAAGATCAAGGACGATAATGCATGCAGAAGCGGCTTATGAACAGAGAGCAGAAGACGTGGGGAAGACATCGTTACTACATTCAGGTTAGGATACGTCCCATCATGCGCCGCAGGTCCCTGGGGCCTGGCTCAGAGCAGGCCCTTCTCATCTGCACATTGTCCAACTTCCCCAAGATTGAAGAAAAACTGATTCTGTTTTAATGAGCTGTTAGGGTCAGCTTACACCTCACCGAGTGGTATTCAATCACACACAAAATAATAAAGATAAAAATGTAAGCGTACTGTAAAAACATTCACACATTAGTTAGCAAACAATGGCACGCTTGTGGGAATTTTGGAAAAGAAACTTCACCTGGGTTCCTAGTAAAAACTGCGAAGGTCTTTGAAAGCTTCATTCAGACATTAGCACCTGCATCTGTGTTTTGGTTTTCCTGCGTTTTCAAAAGAAAAAACTTGTCAAAATTTATTTTGAAGGTTTGTGACATTATTAATAACTGGACCGATGGACAGAAATGCATCCAGATTACAGATGATCTCCAAATGGTATACAAGCTCATGATTCCCATTAAGAGACTGATGCTGAACCAAGTATACTACTTCCCGGGTAGAAGGGGGCGCTAGGCGCTGTGCAACTTCAGCACCGCCCTTGGGGTTAAGCAGCTCTCTGTCAGTTGGAAAGGGTCCAGAAGCTGGCGTTAGGGCAGAACAGAGCGCCGTTTGGCTGCCGTGCGCATTGAGCTGCAGGGAGAGCTCCCCAACGGGGCTCCGCGTCAGTGCCGCCTGCCCACCTGCTTCCGAGTGCCATCGTCTGTGGTCCATAAAGCGCTAAGTGGTTGGGCCCCCGCCGCTTAGTGATCGTCCTCCCTCCCTGGGCGACTTCAGGGCAGCTGAGATGGGCTGGCGGCTGCCGCTCTGCTCGTGTTTCCCAAGTTCCACCCACAGGGCACCCGCGGCAGGGACCTACCCGGCCTTCCGCCCGGCCTTCCACCAGCGAGCGAAGACCTACTCTAGCCATCTTCAGGGCACGGCGGAAAGCACATCTTTGAACCCCAGTTAAGAAGCAGGGATGTCTACTGTTTGAAAAGAAGCATGCATCCAATGAGCACCATCTCAGATTCCATAAAACTCATTGAAACAATACCCACGGTACAGCCTCCCCTTTCTTAGTCAAGTCTTCAGCCTTCACTGGCTGCCTGCCCTGATGCTTTGGTGCCTGACTCCTCCCCGCCCCCAGCTGGCTCTCCTCCCATTGAGAGGGTGAACGCTTTAATGAGAAAGAGATGTGAGCGCAAGATTTTTGTTTTTGAAGTTTTCAACCTGAGAGCTGACCTAATCTGTGTACCCTTATACAAATTTATACAAAACTATGAGTTGGTTGCCTACTGTATACCAGCACATATTTAAATGCTTCAGGTATAATGGAAGAAACCCCTACTACCTTGATGGAGTTTGTGGCCTATTTAGAAAGACAGAAAATAAACAAATATATATGATATAGCATCAGAAATGATAAGTGCTATGAAGAAAAACAAAGCAGAGGAGGAAATAAGAGATTTAATTTTCAGAAAGAATTTTCTAAGGTAGTTTCTCTCAAAAACTGGTATTTGACCAGAGAAAGAAGCAATGCCAAAGGTATGAGCTGTGTGCATATACGGAGGATCACCGGGTGCAAAGGACCGAGACTCGTGTGTGCTCTGTGTGCCTGAGTCACCCTGCACTGACTACGGTGCAGGACGAGGTAGTGACATTTGGGAGGAAGGCATCAGGGCCAGGGCAGGCAACATCTTGTAGACAGTAGTCATGGCCTCTTATTTTACTCTGAATGTAATAGTTTCGAGTAGGAATGCCCATGTGATCAGTGATCAAAAAATAACTTCTGGTGAACAGCCTGCAGATAAGGCGGAAGTAGGCAACAGGAGCAGACAAGGTGAGGGGCAATGGTCCCTTGGTCTCGCGTGGTCAGCAGCATCAGATTCAGGGTAAATCTTAAAGGAATACCCAGCTGAATCTGCTGTTGGATTGGACATATAATTTGGGGAAAAGGACAGAGTACAGGAAGACTCCAAGCATAGTGTCAGGAAATTAGTTAATACATATTCTTTACAGAGCCATTAGGCACTAATTATTATATAGATGTGCTGGGAACTAAGTAATTTCATCCTATAACAATGCTTACAAAAGAGAAATTTGGGGTCGGGAGAATTACCATTATCCAATTTGCAATAGGAATCACCATACAATTGCTTCAGATAGCAAGATCCTCTAGTGCAGTTAAAGTGTGATTCAATTATTATGAAATCCACTTACAAAGAATTATTCAGGACATAAGTAAAAGTACTTTCGTTAAGCACTGGAGGGGGGACTAACAAAAGGCCCACTGTCCCCTGAGCAGGGCGTGTTGTTAGGGTAACCATCATCATTTTGGGGCCCAAGACAGGATGCTTATTGCCTGGTGCAGCTGACAGCCTTTGACCTCTTAAAAGTATGTTGATTTGGACAGTAAATGATATACCCATTCTAAATACGGTCTAAATATTGGACCTTTCTACACAGCAAAGAAAACGATCAACAGAAGGAAGAGGCAACCTATGGAATAGAAGAACGTATTTGAAAATCATACATCAGTTACTGGCTAATATCCAAATTATAAAAGTAACTCCAAGCAAAAAAAATAAATCAATTTAAAAATGGGCAGAGGGCCTGAATAGGCATTGTTTTGTTTTTTTCCAAAGAAGACATATAAATAGAAAAGAGGTACGTGAAAAGTTGCTCAACATCATTAACCATCAAGGAAATGCAAATCAAGATCACAATGAGATGTCACCTGGCTCCTGTTAGAATGGCTTTTATCAAACAGACGAGGTAAGTGTAAGCAAGGATCAGGGGAGAAGGAGGCCCCCGTGGACTGCTGGGGGGCAGGCACACTGCTGCAGACACTACGGAAAACGGTGAGGATGTTCCTCCAACATTGTACACTGAACAGCCATGTGATCTAGCAAGCCCACTTCTGGGTACCCCTCTGAAGGAAGTGAAATCACTGTCTTGAAGAGACTTCTGTGCCCCACGGTCACAGCGATGTCACCCCCAACACCCAAGACACGGAAACCGCCTAAGTGCCCAGTGCAGGATGCATGGATAAAGAAAAGGTGATGTATATTTAGGATAATATTCTGGTTGTAATACTGTTCTGAATATAACCAAAATATTATTCCATTAAACTATTCTGAGCATTATTCAGCTGTAGCATTTAGCCATAAAAAGAAGGAAATCCTAGCATTTGTTACAACAAAGTTGGGCCTTGAGGGCATTATGCTAAGTGAAATAAGTTGAGAGAGAGAAAGGTAAATGCCCTTTGGTCTCACTTATCGGTGGAATCTTAAAACTCCTAAGACCATCAGACTCACAGAGACAGAGCCCTTGCCAAGGGTTACGGGAAGCAGAGGACGGAAGACTCCGGTCAAAGGGCACAAACTTCCAGGTACTCGTGTGAGATGAGTAAGTTCTGGGGTGTCATGTACAGCGTAGCGACTGTAGCTACCATCAGGGGTTATGCACTTGAAAATTGCTAAAAGAGTAGATCATAAAAGCTCTCGTCACACACACACACACACACACAAACAGACAAACCATAATCATGTGAGGTGAAGGATGTTTGTGTTAACTCACCTAATTGTGGTCATCATGCTACAGCAGGTGTGTGTATCAAACCAACACGTTGCACACGTTCAACTACACCATGGTATGTGTCAATGACATCTCGACAAAGCTGGACAAGTATAAAAACTAAACACAGTTGCTTAAATTAGGTATTAAGCGAAGTGATAGAAACCTGGGGATATTACCCCAGGAAGGAACGAGAGGAAGCACCCATCTCTGCGTGGCTGGAGCCCCTCAGAGGAAGCCCGTGGCGGTGGGGAGGACTCACGGATCCACTGTCGCGCATGCCGCACGCTGTTCTCAGCACTGGGCACTCAGACACCCATCTGTAGAACACGAATCCTGTCCCCAGTGACTTCGGGACATTTCCCCGGAACACGTCAGTCACACCGGGGCATGTAACTCTATGTGCAGCTGCAAGTCACTGGATCTTAAACAAATAAGGGGATTCTGTTGAATACGCAGATTACGCTTTATTAACAGGGATGGGAAACGTAAGCCTTGTGGGTATTATACCTAAAGGGCAGGATCGTCAAGCTAGATCTACTGCACCTCCTATTGCTAAAAAAATGTGATAATTTATAGATACAAATGAATTTCTGCCCTATTCTCTGTGTTCCTGTTTAGGATCCTGGTGCCTTTGAATATAGCCCAGTTTAGTGCTGCTTTTTTTTTATGCTGAACTGTGCCATGAACTCTATCGGCAAACCATAAGCGACATCCCCCACTGAATAATTCCCAGAAGGAGGAGTGCTGTAGGTCATGATCTAGGTAATCATAGTGGTACTAGTATTACTACTACTAATACTACTAATGTTACTACCATTATCATTAACAACAATTTTAAGAACTCGGTGCTGTGGAGGAAGAAAACAAAGTGAGTGAGTCCATTTGGGCCCTGAAGAACTTGTAATGTGCAAATAGTCATTGCTCATTACATTTGATTGATTCATGTTCCTTAATGTAAGGAAATTTAAAATTATAATGAAAGCTTACAAAAGGTCTCGTTTTTAGACAAGTGATATTATATGACATTTTCTTTTCCAGCTAGGGATTTCAGGGAAGTTTATAAATATTACTTTGATAAACTTCACAAAATCCCTCTCAGGTTGTGCGTATAAAGCTAATTTGCAGATAGTTAATCAAGAAGAAAGATGCATCAAGACCAAGTGCTCTGCTCCACATCAAAGTGGTTTTTACACTGTCGTTCAACCCACCAACACGACACTATGAACTTTTTCCGTAAGTGTTCAATTATTTCTCTCAACATGAACTGCTAGAGCAGTTAGAATATGTCCTAGTAACGTCAGCTTTCAGGTTAGAATAGTGCGGCTCACAAAACATAAAGCGCTTCCTGCTGGTTGTCCCTCCAGCTAGTTGAGCCCCGAAAACAGTGTTCTTCCCCCTCTTGGAGGAAGAAGAACCAATGGAGTAGACAAGAGACACAATGCAACGAATCTATGACTTTTAGACTCACGAGAAACTAACTATGTATTGTGCTGTCAGTAGCAAAGGCTGCCTGGGAGGCAGTGCATCCACGTGATTGCTGACGTGACCCACAGGCTCTGCTGAGGGCGGCCAGCGTTCTCCAATTCAGAGACGTCTCCGCCTTCCTGAGTGTCTAACTACTCAGGCCAAAAATTTTGGGTTTGGCCCTTATACTGCCTCTTCTCTCATTCAGTATTCACTCGGTCAGCAAAATATTGAGGTTGTATCTTCCAGATGCTTCCAAAATGTGAAAGCAGCCCACCCCTTCATGGCCGCCACCCTCCTCTAAGGCATCGTCTCCTCCCTCGGCTGGAGCAAGGTGGCCTTCCAGGGACCTTCCTGATTCTGCCCCCGCTCCCCCGTGTCAGGTTATTATCAGCACGCCGTCAGAATAATCCCGTCAAAATGGGCGTTGAATCATGTCACTTTTTACTTTAAAAGCAGACACCTGGTTTTGAATAAAGGCTAACATTCTCATTTTGACCTGCAAGCCCCCTCGTGATCTTGGTCCCTGCACCCTCCCGCCTTATCTTCTACTCGTGCCCCTGCTCACTCACGAGGTTTCTAGGTTTCCTTTTGAAATACTCCCAAGGCCAGTGTGGGCTCCCGCCTCAGGTGTGTGCCTGACCCACTCTCTCATTTTACACAGGTCTTGATTCAAATCTGCTCTCAAGGAGGACTTGGCTAGCCAGTCCATCTAAAACTGAAGCTGCTCCTGCACTATTTTCATTACCCTCACTTGGATTAATTTTTTCCTGCACTTATTGCTATCTAACATTATATGTGTATCCCTCCAACTGAAAGCTATGCATATTTTTGCTATTTTCAGTATTCCCAGCCTCTAGACCTGTGCCAGATATAGCTTGTATTGAATGAATGAATGAATGAATGACTCTAAATTCCAATGACCTCTCCTTTCTCCTAACTTCTCTATTTCTATACCATTCATTTAAAAGTTAATTATAGTCTGCTCCTTTGTACCCTTTCACGAGAAAATATCTCGGGATTCCCAGTTTGATTATAAACTCATTACATCAAAGGTAAGACTGAAGATGTCTTTGTATCAACACTCTCCCCTTGCCTAATTCAGAGGTGCACCCAACGGCGAATGGATAAGTGAATGAATGAATAAATGAATGAATGGGAAATTCACCAGTTGGGACAGTGAGATTGATGAATGACGGATTGTGGAGGTCAGTATTGTGAAAGGGTAGCATAGGAGACTGAAATCTAAGAAGGGAAATTTAACAGTGGACACAGGAGTTATTGTCACCTAAAATGGGGAGTCCAGCAAAGAAGAGCACTATGCCACCCACGTGGAATCTACATGGAATCTAGTTCCCCGGGGGAATTAATTCAGGGTTTGATCCACATGCCAGCTCTTTCAATCAGGCCTCTTGTCTGTCAGAGTTATATTTGGCAGATGCCAGATGCCATTCTGTTAATTTTTAAAAACTGGAAACAACCTAAGCAGTTGAGACAAATAACAGACCCCGGGTAGATGTGCTCTTTTCTCTATTTCACTACTGTTCCCACGGAATCAATTCTCACATGCCAAAAGGTTAGGCATTACAATTCTGGAGCAAAATATAAACTTAAATAGGCCAATTTCCAAGGGCCTCATTCTAGAATGATACAATTTAAAGTGCAATCCCGGAGTCCTTTAGATTCACATTTTTCAGTGTCGGCTGAGAATGGTTTAATTACGTGGAGTCACCACACACAACCTCTTCCGCCTCTTTCCTGCCCTGCGGTGTAGCAGACTGGCCACAGAAGAGGTCCGTGCGTGGATAGCCGTGTAGTCGAGAGTGTTGGTTAGAGGGTTTGAGTCAGTGAGAAGCTGCAAGAATGAACAGAGTCAAAAAAAAAAAAAAACCTCCTGTACTTATCTGTTCATGGCATACAAAGACATAGAATGCACTGAAAAGAGCTAACGTTTTTTGCAAAGAGGCTGGTTAGCCCAATCATGGAGCCAGACCAGAAGGAGCCTGTAGAGAAGGCATGAAACGGAGGAGACCAGAGAAAGGAGAGGAACTGGCGGGCGGCGTGAAAAGTCAGAAGCACACTTTGAGAGAGTGGGCGACTCCCCATAAACCGCAGAGTGGATGAGGGTGTGCGCTAGCATGAAAAGCTGTGGCTGTTCACAGCTGTCCCACCTGCTGCCGGGCATGCACAGCCCCGCGCCAGCCCCCTGCATCCTATGCCGCGTTGCTCTTTGAGATCACTGTCCTGTTAGACTGTGAACGCAAAGGCTTTGGTATCCAAAGGGATCGCACTGAGACTTCCTAACTTCCCACTGGATGTTCGGTGAAACGTGCTGTCACTAAACCATCACCATTGCCTTACTTCTGTAATAGTTTCAAATGGTCCCCACTTCCCAGTTCTTTCATTTGTGTTCTCCCTCCCAAGACTTTGCAAAATAGAGAGCTTTTGCATCAAGCTGCCTTCCACCCAAGACAGGTGATCCTGTTCCCCTCACATCCTAGCATGGCCACTGATGTGAGCTGTGGCATGTGTCCCTCGCTCTCAGTGTCCCCTAACATTTCCTCGCCTTCCTGTACCCCTCAGACTTCTAACCTCAACTCTCGCCTCAATTCAGCTGAGCTTCTGAAACTGCCACGCAGACTATTTGCATCGGGGGTGAGGAGTAGCTCTATTTCGGAGAAAATTACGGCACGTGTCAGTCTGGGAGTTATGGGCCCCGCCTTCGGATCAGCATTTCCAAGAACCAGACTCATTATGGGGTGCACTGTTCTACACCGTGATTATTCCCCATTCTTTCCAAATCAATTTGTCTTCAGCTTCTGTTAACTGTGGAGGGTTCTTATGTCTCCCCACACAGATTACGCTCCTCCCCCTCACAGATCTCATCTGAAAACACGAATTTTCTATCTTTTCTTTACCTCTTCATGCCTCTCCCTCCTGTTATTTAACGTTGCAGTTGTAGTACTTAACCCTGTCAAGTGTCTTGACATACAGCTCGCACAAAAGCCGCTCTCCCACTTAAAAACGCATCTGACCGCTGCAGACTCCTCCTACGTTAAAGATCTGTGGCTTTGTGTATCCTCACATTCCCAGCAAGTCCCACGAGTTAAAGCAGACACCAAACTGAACAAAACCCAGTGTTAAACCTTCTGTTAAGTCATCTATGTAGGTCAACCGAGAGACGTCAACATCGTACCTGCGTAAGCACAGACACAGCTGCAAACAAGTGTCCGTCAAACAACATCCCGATAAAAGATCGTTTGCTATGAAAATACAGAGTCTTCCATAAGATATATATGTTTTATCATAAAATGACTGTGCACTGAGCCATTACGGTATGGAAAAGGAGGGGCAGCGAGACCACGGGAGAGAGAAACCTCTGAATCCATGGGGTGTGGTCCATACCGGCCTCCGCTGCATGAATGTCCAGTCAACACCCACACACAGTTTGCACACCGGTCCCGGGATCGCAGCTCAGTGCTGACGATGCTGCTTCCCGGGAACCCCAAACTGGCCTGACCCAGGCTCCTTCCACCCATGCTCTGAGGCCTTCAGACTCAGCTCTGCATTCACTGAGGCGCCTGGGACGAATGTCGAGACAGCAGCATGGGTATCAAGCGACATCCCGGTGGCCCACCACAGCCCAGACCACAAATGCTGCCTCCGTGGTTGTCGCAAGGCTGTAGGTGGGCTTTGGGCGTATCCAGATCTGACTTGTAAAAACCTCTTGGGAAACCACAATGATGTAGTAAATCATTTTCCCTGCGATTTTAGTTAAATTTCTGAATATATGTTGATGCCAGCTCAGAACACAATTCCACTGTTTTATGGTTGTCTTCCTTAGTATGCATGTAAACAAATGGACAGTTTGAAATGCTTAATACATGAAATAATAGTGTTTTTTAAAATGGGGTAGAGTCATAGGTTGCCCCAGGTTAATCTTGGGAAAGAAGGATTATAATGTTATTGTTGTCACCCTTATTATTTACTGTCATGATGCTATAAATGCATACTATTGAGTCATAAATCATATAATCATGTGTTACCTGTCTTGTTCAATTAAGTGGCCTGAGTCAAATAATACTGTCTTAGGTTTTGTTGTTGTTAATTTGCAGGCTGGTGATGGATTTTCATTCCGTTGACTTCTAGATTCCTTGTAAGTAAACATATAACCTTTTCCTAAAACTGAGAGCTGTGAAAATGTTCCGTTTGTTTATTTTTACTTTTATACACGTGGCATAAAAATAATTCTAAGAGGACTATTTTATTCTGAGCAATCAGTCATATTTGCTGAGACTTCCTTGGTGATTTTATAAATGGGTTTATGCACTTGCTCTCTGAGTATGTGGTGTCAGGAAAGTGACCCTGTCAAAGTGGTGTAACAATCGACCTCCTAAAAATATTTCAGTTAGAATGTAATTCATATGAATACCATCACAGCTAATTAAATACTAAGTGATTTCTGGTTGAAAACTTCAAATAGCAAGCAACACATTTTCTTCTTTTATCTGCATGCCAATTGCCATTAACTCATTTGGTGTTCACTGAAATTATACTGATCATAAGGAACTTCTTTGATACATACATGGACAATAGATGTCCTTTCAGGAACACTAGCGTAATCCACTATAATTCATGTACACTCTAAATGAACTATTTAGAATCCGATTAGCACAATATTTTTTAAACAACAAGTATGCCATGTTGAAGTGAATTGTTGAGGTCACTGTTCATTCCACGTGTTCCCCAGTTAGAGCTCATTACTTGGAATCTCAGACAGACAGCGTTGGGGCTGAAAGTCGAAGGCAGGGCATCCCTATGGCGCGGGGGTCGTCACTCCGGGATTCGTGTTGTGGGAAGTGCTGGCGAGGCTGCTGCGTGGTGCTGTCCCTGAAGGGGACCTGGCTGGGGCCGCGTGTGAGTGGCCTAGCGACCTCCCGAGGAAGCCTTCCTGGGGATGGGCAGAGAAGCGGGGCATGACGATGTTATGGCTTCCCGCCATGTCCGGTGGCCACCTTCGTCTTCCCGATGGTGATCCTGGAAGAAGGTAAAAACAGTATCTCGAATTCTAGAAAACTGAGGATTTGACTATGAGATCATTGTGTTTTCCTTAACTCAAAGGAATGACTACATGGAATATACTAATTGTACGGATGTTAGGCTTCTGTGGTTCTTAGCGTGCAGGATGGCCACATCCTCCCTACTCCAGATTCCCCTTATTCCTTGCTTGTGCAGCAGGAGCAGCTGGAAACTGCACCTCACTCGTGCTATATTTGTAACATCAAACTCACTGGAAAAGTCCCGGGGGGTGGGGGCAGCCCTTCGGAAAGGTGTGGGTGGTTGTGGAGAGAGATCAGAGGCCCTTAGTGGGGAACCTCTGTGGTAATAACGTTTAGTTATTTTTCTACCAGTGTGCCTTTTCATGTTCTAAAATAGATTTCCATTGGAATAACACAATGTTCCTCTATTTAGTATATTAATAAAGGGTTGTTTTTTTTTTCTTGCAAAACAGCCCATAGTGAAGCATAAATGTGTAGATCACTTAAAATGTTGAGCCTGGGTAATGTTAACACATTTCAGTTGGACTGGACTCTGGATTAGGCTCCTGGAGCACACGAGAGTACCCTTATTGTGCAACAACCCATAATCACATCGATAGACATGTGGGGGCAAAAAAGGAGAGGACAAAGTAGGTTGGAAATTAGTCAGCTTGCTCTCAAAATGACATAACCATTGGAAGGAAGGACAGGTGGACATTCAACACCCTTTAAAACAAGTAAATTTTTTAAAGAGAGGAAACAGGAGAGTTAATATGTCACTAACATATTAACTGATGTGAGTTCATTTTGCAGTCACGATAGGCATACTGTAGCAGTCCTGATCGCGATAAATCTGTTTGGAATCCCCTGTAGTGCAAACATTTATTTTTAGAAGTGTTTGTCACTCTCAGCCCATTAAGCAATTTCCTGGTTTTAATGAATTTGCTGCTTGGAAGCACTGACCGTAAATCTGCGAGACCCACCGAATGACGTGGCGCCCGTGGAGGGCGGTGTGGTGAGCTCAGCTTCCTGCACCTGGCTGTCCTCAGTCCGCGGGGGTTATTCGGGATGCTTTGGCTAAGTGTCTTGGCCCATTCTACCTTGAGTGAAATTGTCTCTTGTCAATCTTGTCCTTCATGGTGCAACCAAAAACATAGCTCAACTGTTTTTTTTTTCCTTAGCCAATCTGCTTCTTGCTTCCAAACTTAAGGAGTATCATTAAAGGTGACGTTCCATGATTTTCTTCCAGTCGCCAATTATGGTGGCTCCGAAATGAATCCTACGCAACCCTCCAGGTGTGACACCTGCTACTGTTTCTCACCTGGATGGGGCCATAGCTTCGTCGTTTCCTCTACACCCTTTTGTGCCTGCTCCCAGAAGCCTGTTTTCCTACCACTGGTAGGGTTTAGGCATGGTAAACATGCTAACGCATCTATCACACGTTGTTTCCTCTGTCTGGGACACCATTTCTCTACCTTGTGCCTCTTTTCAAATCATATTCATCCTTTAAGCCTTCAGCCAGTTATCAGGCTCTTTGAAGAATTGTAACTCGATGTCCCTTCTTATTATTAGCATATCCTTCCATTCTTTCCCTAAGACTAGGAACATTTTTAAGACATTTATTGTATCACTGACTGTTGCTCTTTTGTTTGGATTTGTTTATTCCTTGTTTTTCACCCAATTATATTTTCAGTACTGTGTGAAAAATTGAATGCATCACCTTTCACACAGTTGGTGCCCAATAAATATTTATTGCTTTAGTATTTCTGTTGTTGCTCTTAGAATATTTGGAATTTTCTATACTTAACAGTATACATTCTGAAAGGTTTAGAGAAAGGTCTGTGTATTCTTTCTAAATAGTCATAGGTTGATTCTAAATTCTGATTTCATATTTGTTTAACATTATGTTGTCTTTTGATATTTTTATCTATCACAAATTCTTCTGAGCAATGTGATACCTCATTTGGACTATGATAAAATGCCCTACATCAAAGCATTCACACATTTATTTATTTGCTCATTCATTTATTCGGTCAGTCACTCACTCTGGGAATACTGATATAAACATGATCCAGAACTTATATTCTCCTGGGGAAGATCTGTGGTGTGTTGTATGGTGTGGCATATTCTATGAACAGTGTGAAATCATGGGTTTTAATTCTATGAAATCGTGTATTCCTTCCGATCTAGGAAGCGGTTATTCTCCCTACCGCTAGGGGTAACAGCAGTGAGCTTCACTCAGGTGCTGCATATTTGTGTGGAATTAAAAGTGATGTAACAGTGTTTCAGATAAGGAAAAACAATACGATATGATTACAACACAGTATTTATTGATCACGTCCTAAATGTCAGAGTTGTAAGCACCATACACGTGTTAACTCTGTTAACATTCTATTAGTGTTAATGTTCTAATCCACCAGCGAAGATGGACACAAAGTCGGAACGTTACCTGCCCACGCCTGCCTAGCAAGATGGTAGCACACTCAGGGTTCAAACCTAAGCAATCTGGTTCAAAAGAACAAGCCCATGATTTTTTTGTTTTTATAATGATAGTTCTGGTGATTTCTTAGAGGGTGGGTCATAGTGGGGAGCGGAAAGAAAAATGGGAAAATAAGATCTTGCTGTTTGCTCGGTGAGGATGGTTTGGGTGTACGTTAAGGACGTTAGCACGTAGTGAGTGATGGAGAAGAGTGGCCTGTCTGAGAGAGCCTGCTGTCGCTGGGGCAGTGCTGCTGAGAGGGCTGTGGCTCACCGGCTGTGCGGGAGGGAGAGACATTGAGAACATGTATCATATCCCTTTGTCTTAAAAAGAATGTAGATGTTATATGATTAATCAGATCAAAAATGTGAATGTAGAGTCCTGGCTGCTGTGGCTTAGTGCATTGAGTGCTGGCCTCTGAACCAAAGGGTTGCTGGTTTGATTCCCCAGCAGGGCACATGCCTGGGTTGCAGGTCAGGTCCGCAGTAGGGGGCACTCGAGAGGCAATCACACATTGATATTTCTCGCCTTCTCTTCCTCCTTTCCCCTCTAAATACATTAATTAATTAATAAAATCTGAAAAATAAAAGCGTAGAAACACATGTGAGAAGCAAAATGTTGGATCTAATTGAAGGCATGTTATCTTGAAATTTCTGTCACTATAGACATATTCAGGGGGTAGATGGGAGGCTGGGTGTGGAGCATGAGAGCGAGGGAGAGCTGGGATGCATAGGCGGGGGGGGGGGGGGTCATCCGAGGCAGGGGAAGGAGCTCTGGGAGCAGCTGGGGATCACCCAGGAAGATGCCTCGTGTGAGCAGAGAGGAGGACCCACAGGGACCTCAGTGACAGCCAGGAAGCAGAAGAGGAAGTTGCTGAGAACACGAGAGAAGGCAGAGAAAACGCAGGGAATCGGGGCGATTGGGCATGCGTGGGAGCAGAACATTTCACGAATTGAGAATTCCTCGGAGTCATCCCAGGCTGGACTGAAAGCAGCCGTTAACTTTGGCAGTTAATGGGGCTTTGAGTAAAGGTGCGGGGTGCAAGCCAAGCAATGAGTAAGATTCAAGTAAATGGAGACGGAGTATGGACCAGTTCCCAAAGTGCCTGCAGAGTGATAGCTGCTGTCAAATGCAGAGTCTTCTTTTTGTTTGTATGGACTTGTTACTTTAGGGCGAAAGAACCCTGACTGCTCTGTGTCCCTAGAAGAAACACCCTGTAGAGGCGAGAGACGAGCCGCAGAGAATAGGGAAGAGGAGCTGCTAGTGGAGAGAACTGGGACGTGGACAAGGGGAAAAGAGAGAATTCAGTGTAGAAACCAGGTCCTCAGTTCCATTTAGACAAACAGAGGTACAGTTTTTTTCTCAGGCATTGGGCACAGGACAGTTAGAATAGTGCCCCCTGCAGGTAGGTTTGGAGGTGAGAGACACTCCTCAAATGCATTTCCGTTTCTTTAAAGAGACCAAGGTCCTTGGCAAAGAACTGAAAGAGCAGGGTGGAAGCTTGAAGTCAGGGGACGTACCACGATGCGGGGAAAGGCTGCCGAATGAGGAAAGGATCAAGTGTTTCCAGGCACCGCCGCAGGCTCTGTGGGGGTTGGAAGCTGTGCTGGTAGCAGAATCACTTCACCTCACTCTGTGATTGGCTTTGGCAATTGTTAGTCAGGCTCTTTTCGGGAAGCATTAAAGCCACGCTTGACTCACCTGAAGTAACAGGGTTTCTTGCAGAGAAAGGAATGCGGGATTTCAATCCCCACACAGTGAGTCGCCCCGAAGAACTCAGTAAAACAGAACGTCATTCAGAAACACCCAGGATGCCACACACAACAAGCGGTATTTTGGCACCACCTAGCATCCAGCCCCAACTCTCGACATCCGAGTCTGCTTTTTATGCTTTTTCCCCCTCAGCTGCAGACTTATGGAAATGAAAAGGCATCTGTCTTGACTTACAACTCGTTATAACAGCTCTGTGAGTCAAGGTCCGCCAGACCATCTCCAAGGTCAGCGTTTCACTGGGACTCCCAGGACTTGGCCGACAGTCACATGCCGGATTTATTACAGCAAAAGAGACCCAAAGCAAAACCAGCCAAGGGAAAGGAGCCCGGGGTGAAGTCTGAAGGAAACCAGACGCGAGCTTCCAGGCGCCCCCTCCCAGTGGCGTCACGCAGGACCTGTGTGCTTCTCCGAGAGATGAGCTGCAACAATGCGTGTGAAGCCGTGTCTGCTGGAGAAGCTCCCAGACACCCCGCACCATGATTTTTACTGGCGGTTGCCCGCAGAAGCTGCCGCTGCCTGCACATCCCAGGGTTCCAGAGTCCCGGGAGGAAGGCAGGCGATCAGCACAGACCATATTGTTTGAGCGAACAGTTTAGGCTCAGAAAGCTGCTCATAAGTGTGGGTGCTGGGAGTCATCTATGAATCCCCATTTCCAGAGGCCAG
Organism: Phyllostomus discolor; assembly: GCF_004126475.2. Taxonomy (NCBI): domain Eukaryota; kingdom Metazoa; phylum Chordata; class Mammalia; order Chiroptera; family Phyllostomidae; genus Phyllostomus; species Phyllostomus discolor. Next base: position 89,060,860 of record NC_040913.2, on the reverse strand, counting down.
CCAAGGGCTAGGCTTGTAAGCAGGCTTTCCCTGCAAGGGACAGCAGTCGGGCCCAGGGCATAACGCTTTTCTGTACCCTCTGCTCCTCCTCCCCTTGTTGCTTCTCGCTTCTCTTTCTCTATGCCTCGAGATTTCTGTTCATTTGGATATTCTGCCCTTCCTAACATCTCCCGACCCCCCTTCTCTCTCCTTGGCTCCTCTGCCCCCTGGTGCCCATTATCTGTAGGTCCTCTCATGCAACCACCAGGGGAGACCATGTGAGTTGTGCATCTGGTGCCTCCGGGCCCCCTGAGGCAGAGCACTGACTGTGGACCACCCAGAGGCCTCTGGGAAGCCTGTGAATGCTCCATGCTTGGCCCTATCAGCTCTGAGTGGGAAGGTACAATTTGTTGAATTTTGCTCAAACTGTTGTATGTCACACTCTCGTGTAATAACAAATTCCTTTCCAAGGCAACACTATGCTTTATGCAGGAATGAGGAAGAGAGAGCAATCGTAGCTGTGTCTACACAGGTTAAGGAGTGATTAGGATGTGACCAAATGAGAGAGGATTATTTAAAATTATCAACCCCCAAGCACATACTTGAGACCAGAAATATCTCATCCCCCACGCTCACGCGTCTTTCTAAAATCTTCTTTGAGCACATGCCTTTTTGGGGTTTGTAGTTACTTACGGAATGTGACCAAAATTTCTTATCCTTTCTTTGTCCCTCTCTGCCTTGTCATCAACTTAACTTCTCGTCTTCTGATCTATGACAACTCTGCCCAAGAGTCAAATAGACCTGAGAATTTCTTATTCCTCCAAGAACATTTGGAAATGCTTGATTTTATGCAATGCTCTCTGGCTGGAATGCTGTCGGCTGGAATCATTACTCACCTCTCATCGTCTAGTTCAAACGGCACCTCTTCCAAGAAGCCTTCAATGAGCATTCTGAAAACTGTGGTTTCAATGCCGACGTGCGGTATGAAACAAGCCATTAAGCATATATTCCTCTGAATATCTGTAGCTCCTTTGACTCCACCAAAAGCTGTCTTTGAGTGCAAATAATGCTCTATGCTTTGTTTTATCTTCCTTAACAAGTGATATCATTTCATTGAGTAGGGAGTCAATGACTATATTTGAATGAGGGAGTACGTAAATGTATCTTTCAGGATGCTACGAACCAGCGTTATTAAGTGGCCACACCTTCCTCTCAATGGTGGCGACTCCACTGGACCAATTAGACTCTTTCATCACTTGAAACTGGGTGTCAGTAATGACTGCAAGTTAAACACTAATAAGGGGGAGACACTTACAGTAAAAACATTAGCTCCTGCTCTCATCTCCGGAGCCCCTACTGTGTAGTCAAGTCCCATCGTCACCCTGGGTGTTTTTGACAGCAGCTCCATTACTTTTTCAAGTGCCATCACAATGTGTCATGCTTGATCCAGTTCTGTCACTCAGAGGTCACATCACCCGGGGAACGGGAATGCTGGTGCAGAGCTGCTGGAGACCCTGACGCACGCTCACGCTTCCGCTTGATTTGCAAAATGGGAAGGAGCCTTTCTGCCCTGCAGGTTTTGTTTTCATAGATGGCTGTACTTCAGACATAAGATATGAAACAAAAATCGAGGCACTTGACTGCAAAAAGTCCAATTTTATCGTGCTCTACTCTCAAGGAGTGACACATGCACATTAAAAAGCCCTATAGCACGGAACTCATTGGTTCCTAAAATACTTGCACGCCGTCCCATTTAGGAAACCTTGCAACACCATCCCCATTGAGCTGGGCTTGCCCGGCTTAATTCCTTTAATGAAATCATGAAATACGACACATGCTCGGAAAGATCAACACGCCGCAGCTTCCTATGTCCCCTTCTACTATTAAACAGAGTTGCAGTGTAATTGGGGAAATTTTAACTTTTTAGTAAGAGTGCCGTTCTTCCTCTTTTAAAGGAAACGAAATCTGTTTTCTGTGGATGAAGACTACCTCTACGAGATGTCCTTAGGGCAGCAGATGCTTTCTCGTTTCTTTAGAGCCGGTATGAGTACCTGATGCGGTGGATGCTCCGAGGGCCTTCCTCCGCCCATTACACATCCGCGCCTCATCTCAGTTCAGCTAAGTGGAGAGATGTTAAGTAGATATATAGTCTGCTTCAGCTCATCTTCGCCTCCTCCAGAACTTAGACGCTGACTTGAATATCACTAGTGAAAAATCATTAGAGTGTTTCTCCTTCCTTGCGGATCAGAGTAAAACGCAAACACCTAGGGATTTGAAAGCTTAAAGTTGAGATTGTCCAGTCTCCTGGTTCTTGATCCTATTAGATGCAAAACTCTCTTTTACACCAAATAGCTTATTACCTAAACTCTATGAAATGAAATTTATAGAGAACATAACCTGGGTAGAATCCTCATTTCAAAAATTAATACAATGTGGTGATTTAAAGGAGAAATGAAATTTGTCATCAAAGAACACTTGTGTCAATAAGGGAGCACTGCGGAAGCACTCTAACAAAAGGAATTGTGAACTCATTGTGTTTTGTAGCTACATGTAAGGGCCCAGTGGATGCACAGCTATAAATGCAATCTTATAAGAATATTGACAACTCAAATACCCTGAGTAGCATTACCGCTGCTGATATTCTTTTTTAAATGAAGAATAACTTTTAGTAAAATTCTAAACAGGACTGCAACCTTTCATAGTACAGTTGTTGCACTCCTGGAAATTTTTATGTATGTGAAAACTGAGCCCAAAGTATTTTGTGCCCATAATTGGATGGAGTGAGGTTGTAGGTGTGGATCCTTACAAAAGGATCTCCCTCGGAAAATCTGCACTAGCAAGTCCTGCACACTATGAGACTTGACCTCCCTCCATCCCCGACGTTCTGGGCACTGCCAGGGGTTTCACGTTCCTGGCTGCCACCCACCAGATGATGATGGTGCACCCACATGCTGTTACATGGAAACGGCATGGCCACAAACTTTCAAAAGCCCCTCTGACAGGACAGAGTCCGCTGAGGACCTCTGTTTAATTCAACACCTTCAGCCTGGGGAGGAGGAGTCTGAAGCCTAGAGAATCCCCATAGCTCACCGGGAGCCCCCCAGCCAGCACAGACTGTGGCTGAGCTAAGTCATAGACGCAGGCCCTGCCTGTGATGCTACGCCAGCACGGAAGCTCTGTCTCACACAGGCAGCGCGGAGTGAGAGAGCGCTCCTGGGAACCAGGGCTGGGCCCCAGCCAAGGATGCTGTAAGCGCGCGATGAAGTAGCCCAGACAGACATCCCGAAGGATCAATTTATTTCCTGAATGCGCATAAGCCGAATCCGCACCCTCCGTTTCCCCGATCCCATCCATCGTCTTGTTGTCTGCTTACACAGTCCTCCCTCCCACGCATGGAGATAGATGTGCCTCACAAGCCTCTCCAAGCGCTTCAGATAACGCGCCCCCCCCTCTGTCTGACAAACATGTCATCCCCTGTCCGCGTGGCTTCCAAGACTCTTCTACTTTTCCCCTGCACGCGTCCCCTTGTGTTTGCAGAAGTTCGTGTTTTCCTCCCCTATACCTGCATTTCTCTGTAGGCACTCGTTTTGCCTGTATGTCTGTAAATATTTTATTTTCACCGGTTTTATCTCTCCTATTAATGGATGAATCCTAAAGGAGTAACTGCTAAGTCCAAGCACGTAATGCTGTGCCAAACACCCTGTGGCCACTCCACAAACAGTTGACTGACTTATGCTAAGGACTGGGATAGCCATAATCATGATGCCATTTAATAGGTGCTATAAAGAATGAGTAAGTTACATAAAATGTAAGCATGTCCGTACTCCTCAAATATTAGTGATAAGTAACAAGCTACTCTTTGGCATGGAGTCCGTGATATCTGATTATGGAAGCTCCTGGGCCCGGGACTATTTTGTCCTGGTTGCTATGGGCCATCTCCAGGGAGCGTCCCTGGGGCACTCTTCGCAGTGGGCACTGATGAGGAGAAGGGTCCCCTAATTAGTCCCCGTGGCTCCAGGCCGAGCTAGACTCGAACTGTCATCGATTCTCCCAGTCTTCAGAGAAAGCCATCTCACAACACCCAGCGGTAACCAGACCCTTACGTTAAGAATTTATTCTCCCTCCCAGAAACACACTTTCCTTTGAAAGCATTCATGTATCATTATCGGAGAATTGCAACCCTGAGTCAAGGGTATTAGTATGAAACAATTAAGAAACTCAAAGATCTTCATTTACCCATATGTTCACTTTCATCGTCTTAAACAAAAGAGCAGTTGACTTTTTTCTCTCTTGATCTCACTTCCATTTTTACAAATTGGTAAACTGTGCACTGAGTTATTGTAGATTTATAATTTGTGCAACTGTCTTTTCTTCTACCTATTGACATGGATTCAACAGATATTTAGTAAGTGCCCTGTGAAATCTACTCCGGCTAATCTCTGGCCAATTAGAGTAAAAATGCACCCCTACCCTAAGGGGCAAGTCTAGAGTTAAATGACAGATATATAAAATTTCAGTATCAAATTAAATAAAAATGACTTAATATCTATGAAAAATATTCAATCATATTTAATATACACATCGAGTAGTAGAGAACTTCACCAGCATCTAGCAATCAGCCTCAGTTTACTCCTGGCAACTCATCCATTCATTTACTCACCCCCCAAAATATCTATTTCCGTATTTGTCACTAAGTCTAGACGCCGAGGTCATAATAGTGAACAAAAAAATATTTACAGCCATTTTACTCACAGGATTTACATCTTAATGAATTAGACATTAATCAAAACTATCAAATGCCTGTATTTTGGAAAGTGCTGGAAGAGTATCAAGAAGTGCATCAAGAATATCTGACCTAGTTTGGAGAGCAGAGTAGGACGGAGTAGAAAGCTCAGTTTAAAATGACAATGTTATTCCTAAACTTAGTGGGAGTTAATTCAGGGAAAGTGGGAGAAGGGAAATAATCCAAATGCGGAAACCATATTTGCAGAGTCCGGGAAACAGAAAGGGAACTGAACAGTTGGGGGACAAAAGGAGAACCCCCAGGCACGTGGGAAGCAGGGGGGACGTGCTCTGTCTGCGGCTGGGGCGCGCACCGGGGGCCAGACCATTCAGTGCTTCGGGGACCGCGTTAAAATACGATTTCTGTGCTAAGGAAATGAGGAGCCAACGGCAACTAGCTCTGCATTTTGAAAATATCTGTGCACGTCCATTGGGGACAATTCGTGGAACACAGCCAGAGTGAAGGCATGTAAGCAACAAAGAAGAATTGCATGGGGCCCAGCGTGGTAGGAATATTCTTAGGGCTGGAATTTCCCATCTGATGGCCGCTATTGTCTCCGAGCATTTGATGGCCGGGACAGGAGCTGAGAGCGATGTGAAGAGCAGATAACACACTCGGGGCTTCACAGAGTGCCACAGAAGTCTGAAGTAAGAGTGGCGCAGAGCAGCAGAGAGAGGCTAGCTGAATTTGGTTGTCCCGATGTCCTTGTAATAGCGCTCCAGGTGAGTTTGGTAATCCTGAACTCTTAATAAGCTGTAATATTTTTTTGTTTGATTTTTTTTTCCAGTTGCACTCAGCTAACTGGGGGCAGGCATAGAGAAAAAGGGGCGTTGGATTCATCTAGGTCTGAGAAATGGCCAGAGATAAAAGGAGTGAGGGAGTTTAGATCCTTGGCGAAGGACTTACTGGCTAGAGTGTGGAATGTCGGCTGGGTAGAGAGAATGGTGGAGTCAGAAGGACAAACGATGCACGGGGGAAATAATGATCTTTGCACACTGCAGTCTTAAAACAGTTAAACAAAAGTCTTTATGGGAGTGATTGAATAACTAAGTTGTAACTACAGGAAATTGTGATCAGAAAATGGGATGTTTGGCCTAATGATTTTATTGATGGAGCAAATTCAGTAAAAACAAAATTCTGGTTATATCCATATGAAAGGGTAATAGATGTTAAAAATTCATTGCATATATATGAACACCTTACTTTATTTACTCCTGGCTTATAATATGACTGAGAATAAGAATCATATTCTATACATTATTGTTGAACCATGGAATAGATTAGATAATATATGCACATTGAATCAATTTAACTCTTAGATTTTATCAATACAGAGTCTGTCTGGAAAAAGTCCAGCCATTGTTAATATAAGAACGGTTTGTGTGACACCAGTGTAACCTGGCAGCCAAGGAGAGTGGACTGGAATGCGCATGAGTGAACAATGACGACTTCACTGTACTAGTCAGTGGGGGTGGTAGATGCCACGGAGTGAGTATTTGTACTGTGTGGCTGTCACTTTCAAGATGACTGAGCATTAGAGCAACGAATATGCACCAAATTTTGTGTTAGCTTGAACATTCTCTGCAGAAACTTTTTGGATGATTTAGAAAGCTTTGGGGGATGATGCAATGGGTACAGTGCCAATAAAAGTGTGGCACAAACGCTTCAAAGATTATTGAGAATCTGTTGAAAGTGATCCGTGTTCTGGAAGGCCTGCAACAAGCAGAACACCTGAGAATGTTGAGTGTGTACAGGCTGCAATCAACAAAGATCAGTGACTGACAGCGTGAGAACTAGAAGCTGATCTGGGGGTTCCAAAAACTACTGTGCCCAAGACTGTAACCCAAGACTTTGGCGTGAAACATGTCATGGCAAAACTTGCTATGCAGCTTCTGGTCCCAGAGCCGAGGGAACGTTGTGCTACAGTTGTTAGTGACGTGATTCAGACAGCTACCAATTACCAGATTTCCTCAGGAAGGTCGTCACCAGAGATGAACCATAGGTTTACAGCTATGATCCAGAAAGGAAGGTCCAGTCATCACAATGGAAGTCACCCGGTCCCCCACGCAGGACGAAGGTGCAGCAAGTTTACAGTGAGATCGAGATCACGCTGTGCTTTTTGATTGGAAAGGTGTTGTCCATCATGAGAATGCCCCTCCAGGCCAAACAATTACTAAGGAGTGCTACCTCACTGTTCTCCCTGGATTGAGAGACGCAATGTGACATATACAGCCACAGCTGCGGGGGACTGGTGGTTGGCGGCTTCTTCACAACACGCCCACTCATATGTCACGTCTCCTGCAGTTTTTTGGTGAAACATCAAATTACCCAGGTGACTCCGCTTTTTTCGAGCCCAGATTTGATGCCCTGGGATTTCCGCCTTTTCCCAAAACTAAAATCACCTTTGAAAGGGAAGAGATTTCAGACCATCCATGAGATTCTGGAAAATATGATGGGGCAGCTTATGGAAGAGCTGTGTGAGGTCCCAAGGTGCCTACTTTGAAGGGGACTGAGGCGTTATTGTCCTGTGGACAATGTTTCTTGTATCTTCTTCCATAAAGGTCTCTACTTTTCGTATTACGCAGCTGGAGACCTCTTGGACAGACCTCGTATCAACAATGGCTGCACTCTTGCTGGAGAGACCTCATGTATCAAAATACCAGTCACATGGTCTGTACCCTCCCAGTGCTCATGCGCCTGCCCCAGAGTAAAACCTCAGACAGGGTCACTGGAGACAGGACAGGATCGCTTAAAGTGTTTATCCATTCCCTTCTCCCACTCACATTTCAATGGTTGCTTTAAAAGGTCAAGCTGACTTTGGCAGAGTTAGGGATCTTTGAGTTATATTTATCAAGGCTTTTAAGAAAAATTTAATTTTAATTTTTCAATTAAATTTACTTTTGCTCCTATGTGTTAGTTTGGGGTGTTCAGCATAGCGGTTAGACAGTCATACACTTTGTACAGTTTTACCCCAGATGTCTCCAGCGCCCACCTGGCACCACACACAGTTATTTCAACAGCATAGACTGTGTTCTCGGTGCTGTACTTGAGACCCTGTGAGTATTTTGTAACCACCAGTTTGTACTTCTTAATCCCTTTAATCTCTCTTCCTGTCCCCCACACTCCTCCTCTCTGGCAACCACCAGTCTGATTTCTGTGTCTGTGAGCCTGTTTCAGTGTCCTCTGTTCATTTCTTTTTTCTTTAGATTCCACATGTAAGGGAAATCATATGGTACTTGCCTTTCTCCGTCTCACTGATCTTACTTAGCACAACACCCTCTAGGTCCATCCATGCCGTCAAAAACAGTAAGATATTATTCCTTTTTATGGCCACATAATATTTCATTGTATCCATGTACAACTGCTTTTTTATCTGCTCCTCTGCTGATGGGCTCTCGCGCTGCCCCCATAGCTTGGATACCGTAAATAATGCCGCAGTGAACACAGAGGTGCATATTTTCTTTCAAATGAGTGTTTTGGGTGTCTTCCGATGTATTTCCAGAACTGAAATGGCCAAATCACAAGGCAGTTCCATTTGTAATGTCCTGAGGAATCTCCACACTGCTTTTCACGGGGGCTGCACGAGCCTGCGTGCCCACCAACAGTGCAGGGGGGGTTCTCCTCTCTCCGCATCCTCGCCAGCATGTATCATCTGGGAACTTACTGACAGTAGCTGTTCTGACAGGTTTTAATGTACCACCACTGCCTCGTATAACTATGGGACCAATATTCTATGATCACAAGCAGAAAAAGGTTTTCTTTCCGTGACAACTAATACAGAATTTAATCACAAAACAATGAATCCTGAACAGCTGTATTTAAGGTAAATAAAAATAATCTGCTCTCATAGCTTTTTTTCGTTAGGCCTTTCAATTTATGAGGAAAATTCAATACGCCAGTTTCTATGTTACAAATATGAAAACCAGAAAAGCACAGGGCAAATAATCCATGCAACGACTTTCAACACAATTAACCGTAGTTACCAGTCAAGTGTTTGTGTGTGTGTGCTGCAATTCTTCAGTCCGTGGACTTCACGCTACCTCTTATATAATACAGTAATGGGAAAAGATCAGTAACAATATAGGGAGACACGCTAAGGAAATACTTTCTCTGGCCGCGTGAAAGAACCACCCAGTTAACAGTGCTCAGATGCTCTTTAAATGTGCTGGGGGCCTCAGTGTCCTTGTCCAAGTCAGTGACACGGGAGGCCCAGCGAGGTCCTCTGCAGGACGCAGAGGGAGGAAGGACGCCTCCCCCCGCCCCACCACTGCCACTGCAGGTGATCCGCCACAGTCGCCTGGGCTACGGGGATGTCTCCTATCGCCATTGCTTTCTACAGCAAAGCAAAGCTGGTGGTTAAGTGTACACGGGCTCCTTCCTAGGAGCTTCTGTTCAGAGAGATACCCAGGAGGGGAGGTACCAGCCCTGCACCGGTGTGGAAGGCCTCCTGGGAGTGAAATCTGTAGCGAAAGAGAAAGTATCAGTCCCTGGTACCAGTGAGCAAGCACAGCTCCGGCAAAAGCCATGTGACAGGCACAGTGTTAAGTGAAGACATTTTAATTTTTGTGATGTGATGACAGCCTACTCCTTCTGACACCCTGATATTCTGATCATTTTTCCTCCCCGAGATATCACGGTGCCCGGGCAGGCACGGGGTCATGAACTGCGCAAATTAGGAAGTCATTCCATCCATCAGCCCAGAGATACCCGCCCCGTCTCACTGCGCTAGGTACGCAGTTAGGACAGGCAGTAAAACAACCTGCCCATCAGAGTTAGACTAAGAATAACACAGATAGCGTGCAGCCTTCTTAATTGTTTAAATAGTCGGCCAGGTCACTGTAAACGTTTATCTGCCTCTACTCAGCCAGGTGCCCATGGCACAGCGTGGAGAAAGGGGGGGGGTGTGTAATAAATGGGTGTTGACTGACTGCCTGACGAGTATTGAAGGGGCAAGAAGGAAGTCAGTTCCGCAGAACCTTGGGGGTGGCAATTACGGTGTTCTCTCTTTCTCCAGCCTTGTGACGTATTCCCGAGACGTTTCTGAAATTTTAAACCCGTTTATGAAGTTGCTTCTCAGGCTGACTTCTGGAATAGTTGAAATTTTCAGGAGCTTGGGGTTTTTTCACTGTTCTTTTTTTTTTTTTTTTGCACACTTACTAACACATTTTAAATTGCGAGCTGAATGGTTATTTACTTATATTACATGGTACATAGCGATAATTAATACATGTTTTTAAAGACATGTCACCAGAAAGCACAGACACACACAGATAGTAGCAGTCTAGAAGTGACTTGTCCTTAAATATATCACGTTCCAGCAATGCGCAGTTGTTTTTCAAAGTTTTGATGAATTCATTTCCTTCCAGCCCCTTGGAAAACATGTATTTTATTATTGCTCTTCTTGAGTTACTGCATACCAACATGTTCTAAGAAATTATGAATTATTTCACAACAATAGACAACTTCACTGGTGCTAACATATAGGACCATTAAACTACCATTACCTTCCTTTTTTTTGATTCATGGACTTATCAGACAATAACTGGAGGGCGGGTGGCACTAATGTACCTTCACTAAGAACACTAAAATCGAGGCGTAGGTACCAAAAAAAGTCATTAAAGCAATTATGCTGCCAACTCAAAATTTCGTGATTAAGTGCATGAACCAAAAAATAACTATCCTCCTTGTCATTAATATCCCTGCCTAATGAAGTGCGTCTGAAATATTGCTTTACTTACTTTACTTTTAATTCTCCAGTTTATTTAATTTAGAGCCAAAACACACACACCCACGTCCACACGCACACACTTCTAGTTGCAGTGATTCGTCACTGACACCTCAGGTACCAAGTCTGTTTAGCATTCAATGTCGAGCCTGTCGATTTTTAATATAAGAGCTGGGCAGCCTGTGTGCAGTGACCAACAGAGATTCCCTGCTCTTTGGGAACATAAGGGGAATAAATGATGATTTTAAAAACGAGAGAGAAAGGATTGGTGTGTATTCTAGGGCTGGAGAACTCTTAGCCTCGTCGGAAAGAGGCGAGGGCATAACAGGTGTCTTGATAAGAAATGACAGACACCCCTCAGCCTTGTCTCTGAAAACCTTTAATCCTCCTCTATTGCCCCTAGACTGATCTTTCCAAGACGAGTTCATACAACAAAAAATGCACATATAACTCATCACTCCTATGCCTGTGGTGTCCCAACCCTTCCAGACTCACGTCCAAACTCCTCCAGGAGACGAGATATGAATCGGCCCCGCCCCCTTCTCCAGCCCGGGCCCTGCCACAGCACATGCGCACTCTCATCCCTTCCCTGAGCCCGGCCCCGGCTGCTGGGCTTGCTGGCCAGGCCGCCGCTCTCTGCGTGCGTTCAGTCTGAAGGCTCAGCCCACGCGGAGCTCCCGGGGTCGGGCTAGCGGTCTCCCGTGTGCCTCTGCAGCGTCCTTCTGCGCAGACTCTGTCTAATCAATTTCCACAGTTTATCAAAGCGGTTTGTTAGAGTATGTGTGTCTCCCGCTAGACTGCCGGGCCTCCACCCCTCCCTCCAGACTGGCGTCTCCATCCCTCCATTCACAAGACCTCCGTTAGCCCCGGGGTTGCTTAGGTCAGGGCCCAGCTTCCCAGAGCCAGTGGACGTTTGTCACATTAGAGCACCACTCAGCCCCAAGGAGAGAGGGGTGCGTTTGCACTTGTATTTCACTTACTCTACCTACTGCTCTCTTTTCTGTCTTGAATATCATCGAATTGTTTCTTTTTAATGCATTTATTTTTAAATTATATTTTATTGATCATGCTGGTGCAGTTGTCCTGCTTTTCCCCTCTTTGCCCCCTTCACCCCTCAGCCCCACTCCCTCAGGCAGCCGCCCCCCCCCCACTACTGTCCATGTCCATGGGTCATGTATGTGAGTTCTTGGGCTGCTCCGTTTCCTATACCATATCTCACATGCCAATGTAAATTCTGTACCTATTTGTGTTTTTTCTTTTTTTAATTGTTGTTTAAGTTCAGATTTCTCCATTTATCCACCCTACTCTCTTCCACCCCACCCACCTCCACTCCCCACCCTCAATCCTTCCCCCCTTTAGCTTTGTCCATGGGCCCCTTATACATGTTCCTTGAAGACCCTTCCCTTTCTTTCCCCCCTTCCTTATTGTCCCATATATTATCTGATTTGATTTGCTCAACACTCTCATGCAGTAAATCAGACTGTTACGCAGATGAAAAACCAGAAACAAAGAGAAGGAGGCGGTGTGCTTGCATCGCAGTTAGGACAGCGCTACAGCCGGGTCCTGGGTGGGCTTGAGCTTTCTCTCCCCTTTCCCCTCTCCGCTGGCTTCCTCCTGGACCCTTTCTCCCCCTTCCCCCATATTGTGAAGCAGAAGGGGTCATAGAAGGGGTCATGAAGTGTGCAGATCTGTCTAGGACCTGTTAACTCTCCCTCAAGGAGTGACAGAGGCTGCATTTCAGACTTCCGTCCGCTCCCGTCCTGGCGTGCAGGGGGACTGACACTCCCCCAACAGCCAAGTGCTCCGCTCCGCAGCAGTGGCGGTTTGGAAACGACGCCTACCTAGAAACATTTCTGAAATGCCAAGTTGTTTTAAACTTGTATGATTAATTCAAATAATAACCTTTCACTAATACCATCAGCTCTTGATTGTTCACCAGCCATTATGAAAGGTGTGAGCTCCCTGCTTGTCATCCCCTCCCCCACCCCACCTGCGGGCTCCTCGGCTCTGCCGGAGGGGAGGGCCCCCCGAAAACAAAGAGCTGAGACTCAAAATCAATCCATTGTTCCGCACGTTATCAGCTCTGAACAAGATTTTGCAAAGAAAAATGTCGCGACTACAGTCTGAAGTACGGTTGGGGAATTACACTGGAATTTATCTCCACTCTCCCTATTGCTCGTCCCTTCGTGCAATCAAGAGATAAATACAAAGGTGATGTTTTATTCCAAAAAGTTCTCATCAATAGGCAATAACAGCTCTTTGTTTTAACATTTGATCTGCTTTTTTTCCCTAAGCAATGTGTAGAAATCTCTTTTAAAAGCCTTCTGCAACCTCATTATCTGGAGAGAGCACAGCACTGTGTCCCAGAATCCTCTGACTTTCAGAGCTCCTCGCTGATTTAGGTCCAGAGTTTCCTGAATTGTTGACCCTTACCTACTAGAATAACCAAGCGTTAAAACAGTAGCAGACCTCGGACAGTATCTGGGCCCTTTTTCTCTCTTTTAAAATAAAGAAACTGATTCACAGAGCCGACAGGACCTGCCCCGGGTCCCACGTTCCCACCCTGGTGCTAAGTCACCCTGGGTGGGCAGGGTCTGTTCCCTACACAGCCTGCATGGGGACCGGGGTGTCCTCTTATGTCCGCACTGTTTGAATATTGCAGAATCAACTGTATTGGAGTACTCTGACCAATGCCTGTCAGTGATGTCACAGTATCCATTATTGTCTCCCACTTTGTATCAACATCTTTGAAAAACACCCTCTTTCCTAGGGAAAACAGTGCATATTTATTCAGGCCTATCAGACAGAAGGAAGAGTGCAGGTGTTGACACTTACTGTAACTCTCTTCTTTGGACTCTTTCTGCTTTCCTCATCATGCTCACCAGGAGTCAGGCATGCCTTTTTCCCTGCTCCTTTTATGCCCCAGCTTCCATATATTATCTTGGAATCGCAAATACGTTCCAAGCCTCCCCCATGTCCAGCTCATTGGGTGTTAGAGCAAACGTGAGTGTTTGTACCCTTGTACTTCTGGAGAAATGATGATGAGCCAAAATGCTAGCAGGTGGAAAGTGCTTAGATATGCAGAACTCAATATTTCTGCAAGGGTTGCTCTCTCTTTAAATCTTCTTGTTCATAGTGTTTTGTTTCCTACGTCTATCCGGCAGTAATTTTCCAGGGGAAATATAAATCCTAAAATGAATTCACTTGTGACACTGGTTGTCTTAAAACAATAACCAAGACCTAATGGAGACAGGAATGATGTGGAAAGTTCTGTTTCACTTTGTGGAAGGCGTCTTGGCCCAATTCACTGTTAGCATGGAACCCTTCACTGACGGAGCAAACAACTAAGTGTTTCTTTACGTGATTCCTTCAGGCAGTCAGTGCAGTGGGTAAAACACAAATTTAGCTATCTTTGTTTTTCTTAGCTAGTTTGAAAGATGGTAAAGATGATCCTTCAGTTACTATAGATCAGAGTTGGACGCATTCTCAATATTAGTAGAAAAGCTGCCTCTGTCAAGCTAAGCTTATTGTAGCTGTGGCAGAATCTTCTTCCCCTGTGTCCCACATTCCTGTCCACCAGGGTCAGAGAAGGTGTGGTGCTGGCCCTCCTGTTCTCAGTATTTTCTTTAATCCTGGGCCTCTCATGAAATGAAGGCACAGTAGAAATGAAGACTATGGAATATTCTCTGGGCACAGTTGGCCCTGGTAGGCAAATATTACTAGAAAAATATCAAGACATGCAATAGTTTGGTTCTCAGCTGTAATAAATCACAGACCATTGGAGTGTCCAAATCTTTCAGTTAACTCAATGCATCTAGCCACAAGTCCCTCTGTAACAGGCTGGTCTGCAGAAGGGCAGAAATGCTGCCGCCATTGTTAAAAAAAAAAAAAAAAAAAAAAAACGAAAGTAAACACTCTTGCCCCAGGAGAGTGGATGGCCACTATTTCAGCTCCTCATTTGTAATGGCAGTTTATAAACAAAACCCAAAATTGTATTTCCAGAAGTTCTAATCTATCAAGTGGGGCTAGTAATATGTCTGATTCACTAAAGATACATTTGTATATCGAGCACGTCTTACAATAATTTCAATGTCTACATACATGATGGTTAAGAGGAAGAATTGTTTTCTTTGTGTTTGAGTTACTGCAGGAATAGTCAAGACAAGCGTTTTGAAATGACACAGCATTGCTGGCCCCCGTGGCTTTTCTTTTCTAAATGGGGCCAGAAGGCAGTTAAACACAGAGCAACAACGTGATTGGTCCACAGAGGGCCAATCAGATGACTTGGTCTATACAACTCCAGGTAGCATGCCACACTATAGAGCAAGCTAGCAAATGCCATCAAATCACCTTTACTTCCCAATTTCCTTTTTTAGCGAGATGATGAAAAGCAGAAGTAGAGAAAAACCTAGCTATGATCTTGGGTGATGAAACTTCAGGGCAATATTTTCCCCCATCCATTCCTGAGGATGAATATAGCAAAACTATTAGTGAGGAAGGGCTTGGAGAAAAACCACAGTTCTCACCCTTAAATACAGTCTATCACTAAGACTTATTTATGTGAATTTCCGGAGAATGAACAAAATACATTCTTTTTAATGTTTCCCTCCTGCTCCGGAAAATAAATGACCCTGCCAAGATTTGCTATGGTGCTATCCAACCCCAGTGATAGGTGTTTTGTCGAACTGCCTCGCTTGCTGGCATCATTTCCAGAAGTTAGGCTTCTAAGCATAAAATATTCCGTGTTTGCCCTGAATATTTTGCGGTGTGAGACAAGCTGGGTACAATTTATGCTTCGGAATGTCCTAGAGCAACTGAGATGTCACATTGCACAAAGCTGGAGCTAAATCTACAGTAATTTATTGTATACCTTTAGAGTGCGTTACTTTTACCTCCAATGTTGTTAAAGGGTTCAGTTGCCTCTGAGGAAGTGTGTGCATATATTTAACAGAATGCAGACCTGGCCACATTTGTTTCTAATGTCTAATTAGATGTGAAGGAACCTTGACTTTAATATTATGCTTTAAATTTAACTCCAGTGAACTGTGACTGAAAATGATATTACAGTCTATTAGGTATGATCTGGAAAAATAAGCATGTAATTTGTAGTATTATTGTTACAACCCCTTTTACTGCATATGTTTCAAACACTATTATAAAATGAATGTCACTACCATTACAATTTTGACATTTTAAATGAAACCCGGATGAGGAGTCATAAAATTTAAATAAAGGAATATTCCATACTATTAAAGTTAAGGCCTATTTATTTCCCCATAAACTTGAAAGTCTGTATTTAATCTGTTTAGCTAGTTAACAAATCGGTTTTTGTTGATGCTGTAGCAGATAATTTTGCATGTTATATGAAGCACTGCTTATTTAGTGAAGATTAACCATCAGACTGTAATTGACATTCACCATTGAACAGCAACCTCCTGCACAACAGATTTGCGACTGCAATTTTTAAGTTTTAAAGAAACTATGCAAATACCATCTTTTGATGTTCCCCCCAAATTTTTAGATTGCAGTTGTCTCAGAGAAAATGCTATGTTCAGTTTCATTTGTAACTTTCATAACGAAGTTCTCAATGAGATTCTAGAAATGCCCTGAGATCCTTCTTAGGGAGTTTTGGTGTTTTTGTGCAGGAAATAGGCATAATAGACGAAAAAGGGCTTTAAGTGGCCAGCCAGGTGCTCAGTGGTTCTGGCATTTGTAAGGAACGGAATTGACCCTGATTGCTGTGTTTTCATGATGATCAATACCACTCAACGCAGGAAGGTAACAAGGAGGGGGGGAGAAGAGGAAGTGAGAAGATTTCAGTCTGTATTAATAAATTCATTCAGGAGATGATTTGAGCACCTACCATATTCTAGAAATATGGTAGGTACTCTGAAAATGTCATTCTGATATGAAGGTTGACCGATACTTTAATTTATAATAATGAGTATGATGAAACTGAAACAACAAAGATGCATGTTGGAACTCTCCTCTTTCATAGTTCTTTGAGCCATATCCTTGCTACAACAGATAATACTTTTAAATATCTGAAGATTACTTCCTCAATTTTTTGTGTTATTCAAAATACAAGGGCTATAGACTCAGCAAACTCTTAAGTATAATCCACATTATTAATATGTTCTTTATTACTTTTGGTAGGTCTCTATGATCAATAACATAGTAGGTTGAGTCCTGACTGGTAACGTTTGCAGTCTCTATGGTGTAAATTCCAGCATCACGGCTACTTTTACGCTGTGGGTGTGACACCCCTGAGTGTGGATTTGGGGAGAGATCCGAGGCAGCCCGCTGGTGTGTACGACTTACACCGTGTAGACAGAGTGGATGTAAATAACCTCAGGCGCTCAGATAACAGTAAAAAAGTGCTGCCACACTAATGAAGTGATGAGGTTTGAGTAATTGCTTTTGTTTTTAAGATAATTTAATTGTCTTTCTCTACAATTTAACTTTAATAATTGCTGTGTTTGGCCACTGGCTCACAATTGGCATTCAAAAGATAGGATGAAGCAGCTGTCACCCCTTCTGTTGTGGGGAGAACGGCTCCTGGGGGGCAAAGTAGAAACAGGGACCCCTGATAATAGAGGGGGGGAAGGGTGACGTTGGTCCGAGCTAGGACGGAGGTGGTAAGGAGCAGCTGGGTTTGAGATCTGTCCTGGAGGGAAAACTAGCAGAGCGAAGTGATGAATGGGGTGTGAAGTTTTTACACGGACTAGACGCCTTCACATCTTCGTGTCTGTTTGAATGTAGAGCATTTTACTGTTTTCGGATTTTTTTTTACTACAACTGTAGTTACATTTTTGTCAGTTTTAAGCAATGCACATAAATATCAAACAGGTGATCTTCTTGAACCACTTTAATCTTCTAATACAATTAATGAAACATTATTAAAACTGGAGATAAATAAGCCCAACTAAAGCAGCTTTGGGAATCTGTAGAAACATTGATACTTGTGTTCTTGAATCGCTTCAAATTCCATATTTTCTTTCTTTTGATTTTTTTCTTAAGGACACGCTGATGATAGTGCATGAATAGTTAGGTGTATTAAAAAGAAATCTGGGCATAATCACTTATTGAGAATGACACAGCCCTTCATAAACCTGATGAAGGTACACTTCCAGGTGAATTATGTTAATGCTTACAAAGGAGTTATGTTCTGAAGAACGCTAATTTCCCTCTACTCAGTTGGATTGTTTCTGTTTTCAACTAGAATGCATATTTTAGCACATGGATGAATGATTTCTTTCCGGAGGAGTTGAATGTTTACTACTCATCAACATAAATAAGCCATTCTGTAAAGACAGATAAGTTTACTGAATCCATTGCACATGCATTTTAAGAGAGTAATTTAACCGCTGGTCTGTTCTTTAGCTTTTATCCTGGTGCAGTGTTAGCTCATGTCCTCCCCATAATTAAAGGAATGGAGGGCATTCACTGATGCTGTGGAACATGCCCCATTGTCTCTTGATAAGTGCTAGAAAGTTCCAAGAAGTGATGATTAGATTAGCCTTTACATTACAATTCAAAGTGCACGTATTATTGGTAACTGTGTTTATTATTTCTCACTCAGTGAGTCCTGTTATTTCCTCTATTTGTGACTAAATAGAAGCTTATCATTGATTTCTCCAGTTTGTGAACAGTTTCTAAAACTTAAGATCTCATTGACTCCCTGGTTTACCTAAATATGTTTGCACACTATCAGTGAACTGTCGCATGTCTTAAACTCAGGGAAGTCACAAACAGCCAGTCAACGCCTCTTTCCTTTACATTCTGAGTGGGGAACTGAGTTGGAAAAGAGAAAGTGGTTCTTTCCCCCAAGAAAAAGTCGCAGTTCTCTACTAGTGCACTTGGACTTATCAAATCTTGTTGTCTCCTGAATAAAATCAGCGGACAACAAATTGCGCCCCTACTTTTTACCGACAGTAAAACAGAAACAGCCCTACGCCATAGGGCCGGGAGACCCCAGCTCGAGTTGCGTGTTTTCGGCCAAGTATGTGATCATGGTAAGCCCTAGTTTCAAAATGTTCCCATTACTGAAAATGAGGGGGTGAACTTGAGTTCTGTGGTCTATGGGATGTGTAGTGTAATTCCAGGGTTTTCCATTATTATCATTATCGTTTTCATATCTCACATGGGAAGAGTCTGAAAAATAGCAAGATGCAATATCTATGTTGAATGCACGAACATGCACTTCTCTTCACTGTATGAACCCAGCATTTGAAACAAGCTTCCCCTGAATTGTACGAAGTCAGTTCCAACAACACAGGAATAGCATGAGGCCGTGGGAAGAGACACCCAGCACATGCATCGCAGTTAGCCGTTTCTATTCGAAAACGTGTTCAATGTGCTTTAGAAATGAATGTTTCCAATACAACATGTGTGTGGCGGTTGTTGGATTTTGTTTGTTGGCTGCACTAGATGCGAATCACTAATTGAGAAATCCAGTCGCCGCCTTTCTTTGCAGCCCTAGTGCATCGGCATGCCACAGGTGACTTGAAAGCGTCTATCCGCTCCCTTTAACTTCTCACTCCATCCGATTACCTCCTTTAAAATGCTTCAGTATTTTTCTTTCAGAAATAAAAAGCCATGAGCCTTCGGAGACGGCATGGTGACTTCTAATAATAAAGCAAGCTAAATACATCATTATTTTTATTAAAGGCCTTATTTCTACTGCCTGTGCTAAGAGAAAAATCACTATAAAATCCTGCAAAAAATGTTTTTGAAAGTTGGGATAGATTAGGAGGAAAAAGGACGCTGGGGATGAAAAGGTTCCAGGGGGACGCAGCGAGGATGAAGCAAAGATAAAAGCGAGGCGTTCTCCTGCTCTGCTTTCTGGCCCCGTTCCGAGTGCGGCTTCCCACTGCATTTGCCACTCCAGAGACAAGAAAACTGGTTGAGCTTCCACATCTGTTTCATTTTTGTTTTACAAATCCTGCATCTCTCACCACGGCACCCGTCGTGGGAAGACGCGAAGGCAGGGGGTGACAAAGCTGGCACCTCCTCTTCTCTCACGTCTCTGGGTGGCTTCTTCATCCACTCCAGCACACTCGTCCCTGCTTCTGCCCTTCTCACTGTGTCCCTTGGGAGACTGTAGCTTCCTGCCCACCTCTGCACGGACAGCCTCCCTCCTGAGCATGACCCCCGGAATCTGCCCTTGCTGGACCCGGGAGGGTCTTCACTGACCCAACACTCTTACCGACTTCAGGCTGCTTGGGCATTTCCCGCTTAGAGCTGTGAGCTGTGCTGACGTGGAACCCCAGAAGCTACCCCAGCACACAGACGACAGAGCCCTCATGTCCTGCGGCATGTACACTCTTTGGATGGTGTCTTTCCCTTCCCTCCCCACCTGCCTTAGACAACTAATCTTCCACTGCTCTTGTTGCTTTTGATCCTGTTCTCCTAACCTAAGAGGCCTCTCGCTCCATCCGATTACCTTCTTTAAAATGCTTCAGTATTTTTCTTTCAGAAATAAAAAGCCATGAGCCTTTGGAGATGACATGGTGACTTCTAATAATAAAGCAATGTTCCATTTGGTTTTAATTGAACGATTGTATATATTTAGCAAGAGATGTACGCGTTTTTTAAAAACCATACGTTGAACTTCAACCAGTTTTTGTTTCTACTTCTTCACGTACCCGAATCCCGGCTTTTCCCTATCCTTTCACCCCCACAACCCCCCGGCCCCCGCCACCTCCAGTACAAGCAGATTAAGGGAAATGTTCTTCGATGCTGGTTGCTACATCCAGTTCACAACGTGAAATCAGTATCAACCATGTAGTATGGTTTCCAGGCGGGAAGAACCAGGTCCACTTAGGACTTCTTGCCGTTCATAGCCATATTATTTCCAGGATTCGCCGTTTGATGCCCCGTCTAGTCACAGGCCTCTGTCCAGGCACCACTCTGACTTCCTCGCCCACAGCCTGCCCTCCAGCTGCCCTGCGATCTCTGTTGGCACCTGCGCTTGTTTCCAGGCCATCGCGTTGGCCCTGTCTGCCCTCGCCTCCTCCTACAGCCTGTGGCCTGGGGCAGGTGTCACGACGGTGTAGTAAGCATCTGCCTACGCCATTGCCTGCTGGGCTCACCAGCGCGCCCAGCCTCAGCCCCGAGGAAGTCCAAATCTCTGTTTTTCTTCCCAGTGGCCGAAGGGACCCGAAGAAAGTCAGGAAGACATCTCTGAAAAATACCATGCTCTCTGATGTCAGCCGGGCCCTCACCGCTACTTGCAATCCTTTTATCCCCCTTATCGATTAAACATCAGCATTCTGAAAAATCCTTTTGGGCCGTCGCAAAGTTAAAAGGTTGGCCCACACCAGCTCGTGGAGTCGGAGAGCGGACAGAGCCGGAGTCTGGGGCAGGCCAGCCTGAGACAGGCGTGACGGACGGGGCCCGGGAGAGCGGGGTCAGAGGACAGACCGGAGCAGCCTGCTATTTGCACACGCTGGGATGTCTCTGCCCAGAGCCGACAAAGACAAATTCCACTGTGGCTGAGCAAATAGGCTTTCCTCGTCCTCAGCCAATAAATATCCCATATCCTGAATGGGCTCCCAACTGACGTCTTGGTCCAATTTGAGTTGATGGCCTGCACAGCTGTGCAGAAATGAGGGCTCGAGTTGCGTCACAGACAACCTCTGTGACTGTAATTGCCCCATTACAAGAGCGATCCACTGAGACGCCGCCGCTGCCAAAAGTCCCTCTTTGTGAGCTCCCCGAGCCCGGCTACCGACTGCGTGTGATGGACGGCCCACTGTCCAGGGAGTTACCGCCCCGCGCGGCTCCGCAGAAGGCAGCAGGGCGTGCTTCCAGGGCACGCGGAGGGGACCATCTGTTTGCGCAGACCTGCGCCTGAGTGCTAGCCTCGCCGTCCCCGGGGCCCCCGCTGATGTTATTATTATTGTTATTCTTCATTACTTATTGATCACCAGGAATACATAATGCACTGCGAGCCGATAATGTTCATAGGAAATATAGTTCACGTGTATGAAAAATGCTCGATCTAATCCACTATACATAATGTCTGAGAGAATGGTGCTTCTTACCTGGTAACTGGTGGATCTGACGACCTAAAGGGAGTCGATTTTTTTTATTTCTCCTTTAGGTAAAAATGAGTCTTTTAAAAAAAATTAACTACTGGAATCTTTGTCCAAATGATCTGTTGTGTGATTGTCTCACCAAACTTATTTGATCTAGACCGGCTGGGGTTCCCTGAATAGTCCCTTCACATACTTCCTTTCCTCCCTTTTGTATCTCTTTTTCTTTTCTTTCATGTATTAATTCATTCATTTTTAATAAATATTCGTACACTTGTACTGTGTGTCAGACATCAGGAAATCAAAGATTAATGAACTACTGTCATTATCTCAAAAGCTTATCTTTAAAAAAGCAGCCAAAGCATTAATGTACTACATATCACCTCCCATCTCGGTAGAAATACTTAGATGTTGCCCTTAAGAGTAATAACCTCATAGTTAGTATTGTGGTTAAGATCCTTAATAGCACAATTATAAGAATATTTATTATTTATTATATGGATATTAAAGGGAAATGGTTTTTAAAATTTGCTTAGAATCAAATGTGATATTGTAAATAGAAGTTTAAGGATACAGAGTATGAAAGATATTTTTATTTTAGTAATATTTTATCTCTCCAAATGGCACAATTTTCTTAATTTATTTCTAGTTTTAACCTGTTTCCATGATAAATGTCTTTGTCTAAATTTCTCACAATGAAATTTCCCAAGCCTCAAGGATAAGTAAATATTTACAAATCAATCAACTGAAATAAAACCAAACATATTTTGGAATATTGAGCTTATATGAAAAAAATTAGCAATAATTTCACCTATTTCCCTTCCTTGAAATGTAATTAATAGGCTCTATTATACATATAGTAACATGTTTTAACACTTAGTTATGTAGAGACTTTTTTACGTCTGCATCTGCAGGACTAGAACTTTCCAATAGCTGGGACAATGTATCGATGTTTGTTTTCTATGACCTTTGTAAACATCGATGTCTTTGCAGAGGTTCAATATTTTCTTTTGAATAGGGAAGAGTTCAATGGAGAGAATGAAAGGAAGACACATCCATCTTTGCATGCACGCCCGTATTTGCAATTGCCAATGTGGTCCATTTAAGAAATATTTTGATTGGCCAGCCCTTTAGCCTATTTGTGCTCCGATTTCAGTTTTCTTTGTATTCACATTTCAGTCTAATCATGTTTAAATGTCATCCAGCAGAGGATAAATCTCGGAAGAAACCTTAGAAGAGAGCACAGAGATTTGCATGAAAGAGGAGGATTTGTGTTGCCCATGACACTTCCTTTCAGAAGCTAAGGATGCCTTGTTTTCTTAGTTCTTCTGGTGGGAAATGACAGACACTAAACCCAGAACATTCCTTGCTGACGTACAGACAAAACGACTTCCATGCATTTAATAAAGATATAAATTATTCCCATGTTTTTTTTCTTATTGTAAATCCATAGTGTTTAAATTATAGAGATTACAGAATGGAAGAGAAAATATTGTATTAGACCCTATAAACCATTCACAAATATTTTTAGATAATTAAAAGATAATTTAAACAAACATTTTCACTAGATCTAAAATCTCTTTCATAAGAACAATAACAAGTGATGAGCCCAAGACTTACTATTATTTGGAAGGCTGGCTCTTGAGTCTGAGAAGTGGACTTCAGACTTTTAATGGAATCTGGGTAAGATTCCATTCCAGAATCTCTAGATAGCTGAACAAATACTGATACAAACAAAATAAGTGTCATTAATTGTATACCCAAGCTACATACTTTTGACCACTGAATGGTTATAAAGATCACTTTGTTCTCTTTTTAGAACAATATAATGTAGGACAGCTGAAATATGGATGAAGACTGATTAAGGAACTGCCTATAATGATGATGTTTGGAAGTTTATTTCATATCCCTCTTTTTTCCTGTTGCATGGTAAGATGAGAAAGGAGGGAAGGGTGTCAGAGAGGGTAGAAATAGTATATTTATGAAAAAAAAACAGTAGAAAAAAAGAAAAGCCTAGTTATGGGTGGGACCATTTCTGGTCTCTTTCCTGCAATTCTCATCGAGAACTCAGGCATCGCAGACCGCAGGAATGCGACTCCTGTGAGCTATGGCCAGGCCTGTCATTAATAGAATATCCAGTTTCCAGGCAATTCTCCCCTGTATGCTGTATTCAAAATTAAATGGCAAAATGATCTGCATTAATGAGGGCCCAGAGCACTGTCAGGACACCAGGAGGAAAGTCATACTTATGGTAATTCTATTTCAATAGGTTGGTCTTGTAGAGAGAATGGCCGACAGCAGGTTTATCACAGCCATTTCCAGGTGCGTAAGTGAAGGTGGGCATTCCGACTGAATAGGGACAAAAGAAACGCTTCAAGGATGAAGACACTTCCTAATAACCTGGGAAAGCCAGCACTAGCTCAAGAGCAGAGTGGCGGAGTGCCGCTGGCAGAGAGCGAAGGCAGAGAGCACTTATGAGAAACATGGCACTCGGAGGGAAGCCGCCTCAAGCTGACAACTACAGTTCAGGTCATATATCAAAATAGAGAAGGTCTTTCTGGGAAAAGTCCAGCCCTTGTTAATATATTGGGAACCATTTACGAGACATCAGTGCAACCTTTCAGCCAAGGAGAGTGGACTGAAATGCTCATGCGTGAACAATGACAACTTCACTGTACTAGTCAGTGAGGATGGTAGATACTGTTGAGCGAGCATGTGAATTATGGGGCCGTCACATTCAAGATGACTAAGTGAGTAGAGTAACAGATCTGCATCAAACTTTGTCTCCAGCTTGAACATTCCTCTGCTAAAAACATTTGGATGATTCTCAAGGCTGCAGCTATGGGCAACAGGTGATTGACAGCTTCATCAGGACAACTTGCCTGCTTATGCATCAGGTCTAGTGCAGAGTATTTTGGCAAAACATCAAGTCACCCAGGTGACTCAGCCCCCTCCTGCCCAGATGTGGTGCCCGGCAACTTCTGCCTATTCCCAAAACTAACATCACCTTTGAAAGGGAAGAGATTTCAGACCATGGATGGGATTCAGGAACACGGAATGGAGCAGCTGATAGCGGCTGGGAGAACTGTGTGAGGCCCCAGTGTGCCTTGATGGAGGGGGCTGTGGTGCCATTGCCCTGTGCACAATGTTTCCTGGGTCTGTTATCTTCTTCAGCAACTGTCTCTGTTTATCATATCGCATGGCTGGGTGTCTTCTGGGCAGACCTCATCAGATGCACGTCCATTTAAAATTATCTTTATGTTTCAAATGAACTTTTGTGGAAGTACTTATAAACAAAAAATTCATATGTGTAGGATGATAATAATTTAGTGCCACATTTTTTTTTCAAAATTAGAAACCAGTAGTTTTGCCTTCAGTACCATTTTCTTCCCAAAATGCTGTGTGTTTGGCACTCTGTGGCCAATGCTGGGCATCAGAGGGGCTGTGGGGAAGAGGTCAAGTCCAGATCTTACCCTTGGGGAGCTTATAATTGAATTCTTGAATAATTCAATCAAGTCTCTTCTTTGTGACTGGAAAAATACACCCGCGTTGCTAGTCTACCTACATAAATGTTTTTCATCGTTTCCCAGTGTTTTCTTTCAGAGAGTTCTAGTCATGGGTTACACCCACCCATCGTCATTTGTGTTCATTTGTAAGAGTCCACACTTCCCACGCTGTGTTCGAAGAAGCCAAGCTCCAACAGATGGACGGGTTTGTAGAGGGGAGTACGCTGGTTTTCTCACTGAGGGAGGCATCCATCCCCGATCCTGCCCTCAAGTGGAGAGCTCTGTGACACACCTTGTGCTGTCCACGACCTCAGGGTTTGCTGTGCTGTCGGAATGACCCGTTGGTTATCTCTCCAACAAGGAGCCTCTTTGGGAGGTGCCCGGGCTGCCCTGTACGTGGCAGAGTATTCAAGGATGAGAAGAAGATCTTGGCCTGAAATCTCCCCCTTATAAATGCTACACAAAAGAACACACAGAGAATGCAGCAGTAGTATCTCATGGGCCATTCAAGTGAGAAATGAAGCGCATCTCTCTCTGGTTGGAGGGGTAAGTGTAGGCGAAGAAGATGGGTTGGCTTTCCACCCACACGAAGGAGGACTTGCTCATGCACTTTACGCAGGGAGCAGTCCTGCATGAACATTGGAAAAGGGAGGGGCTCGGGAAAGGTTTTCCCCATGAAGTCCTCCTGGGAGAGAGGCCACTCATGACACAGATGCCCTGGGGTGCTGCCTCGGAACTCCGCTGGGCGAGCTGGCTGAGCTGGGCGCCTCAGAGTCCTGCCCTGCAAAGGACCCCACAGAGGGCCTCCCGTAGCCCATAGGCTGTTCTGCTAAAACTGAAGGCGGGAGGAAACCGTTGCTGGATGCTTTTCGTGTCGATTTCACCCAGTTACTAAGGATCCGGTGTCTGCTCAGAAGCATTCTGATACTTGACCCTGGATTTGTTTAATCTCTTTCACAGAATACCAAGGCAATAAGTCCACCTTTCCTTTCATTCCTTCCTTGTGCTTTCCTTCTTTCTCATTTTTTCTCTCCTTAGAGGAGCAATTCCTCTAACAAAGGAGATCATTTTGGAAGTGGGCCACCTAAGGGCTATGGAAAAGTCATTTCCGTAGACGGGGTGGTTTTCAGTCACGCCGGAGGAAGAGTGCCCTCCTGCACAGCTGCATAGGGCCCAGGGCCTGGTGCCGTTTGTTAAAGTGAGTTGAATAGACAGTGCTTAAGTTACACATAAATGTGCGTTGTTTTGCACTGTTTATGTCAGTAAAGCAAATCTAATGACACAGGCATAATAATACCTTAACTGCGTTTATAACCAGTTTAGAATATTTATCGTAGCTGGAGCCCAGCTAGCGTTATCTGCAATTCAACAGTAATTTTCCATCACAACCTCAAAATAGTTAACGTTAAAAGGAATCAATATGCACTACGTTTTATTGCATACCCGTGGGCAATAGCTTGCAGTTAATGATCACAACTGCCAACTTATATCTATCACAGTAGTTTTTCTCTTCATAAATTAGATGGGGAGAAGTGTGAAATAAACGCCAAGATCATGCGCCGATAGTTCAGCATTTTCCTCTCTCATCCGCTCCCTCTCATTGTCACAGACCACGTTTTCTTCTTTTTAATGTTGGCCGTGCATTCCATTGTCAGAATGATTACCGACAGATGATAAGGTTCTGCCATCAATGCCACGAGTGCAATACCAAGGAGGCTGGTGTCCGTGCCTTTTCTTCCATCCTTTTCATGCCACCGAGTGAAAAAATCTAGTTCTTTAAGATCCCCTGAAAAGATCAGTTTTATGCCAAATGCATGTCACCATAGAGAGAAGTGTCGTCAGATCCGCCTTTCAGAATATTTATAACGGCACGTCCCTGGGTCATTGGTATGTGTTGTCTGTTAGAGGTGACACAGCCTAGTGAGGGTACATTCTGCCTTGAACATTCCTCGTCTAGCTTTTTTAAAATAAATATGCATTAAATGTCACCATGTCACTTTTGAGCCTGACACCATGCTGGTTATTGAACAGAATGAAAGGAATAAAGAAAGAGAGAAAGGGATCCATCTAAGAGAACTCCCTGGACCATGAGAAATACAAATTGCCCACTGCTGTTCTAGACCATCGATACATTTTCTCAAGCCAACTTGAAACATCGGAAAGTGAAATCAGAGAGGTGTTAAATGTACCTTTACCGGAAAGCCAGAAGGTCGTGGTCTTTCTCAAGTTCCATTTAGCCGGCATTGCTGTAAGGCTGTTAAAGTTACCTGCACTGTGCCATCCTCCGCTTGTTTAACCATTTTGCTGCCAAGTTTTATGGACTGTCTTCTGACTCCAATGTAAGCAAACCTCTTAGCTCTCCAAAAGTGGGACAAAAGTAGGTTTACTGTTGTGAGCATGTGAAACAGAGGTTATTCTTATATTATTATTTATCAATTGTTGTGTTATTTTCCCTACAAACAACTGTAAACCTACTTTTCCCCACCCTCTGCCTGTGTATCTACCATTCTAGGTACTGGTTCTCAAATCTTACTTCTTCCTGTTTGTAATGCTGTTCTCCGTGTAAGCCAATTTACTTTGTCCTTCCTCTAATAATACCTAAATTCCATTTACTGAACAGCTGTTCCTGGTGAGATTCTAAGGGCTTGATGTTCATCACTAAATTTCTGCAACAGACCCTGTGAGTTAGATCTGACTTCATCTGTAACATGGGTTTTTATGTTACCAGTGAGGAAACTGAGGCTCAGAAAGGTGAATTTATTTGCTTAAATTGAAGCAGCTAGCATGGGGGGGAGCTGGGTCATCAATGAGAATCCGTCCCATTAGGAGTGTGCCTGACACCGGGTCTTCCTTCCGTGTGACTTCCCGGTCCCTCACTTGTAGCTTCTGAAAGGTCACCCCTTCCCCAGGGAGTATTTTCAAAAATTTGCTTCAAAATTTACTCCCTCCAGTAATCGTCCATATATCCCAACCTGTGGTAGCTCAGGTTTCCTTTAGTGAAGGTGGCCAATGTGCAGTCCGTTTATGCTTCGCGATGGCTCTCACTGCCTCTCATGTTTACGTGGAACTCTTAATCTTAAACAATAAAGCTGTCGTCCTCCAGGGTCTTCTCCCTGAGTGTGGCTGTGTACGAAGTTTTCTTTGCATTACCCGTTGTTAGTGGTTACCTACATAGCAAACGCTCAAACGCCCCGGCCTGAATTCATACGGTATTGTAATTCCTATGGAGACTGTAAGAGTTTAGTTACTGGTGTGCATTGTCTGAACTTGACCATTTACTTAACCTCTCCAGTTGTCTCACCTGGAGAATGCGGCAAGAATAGCACCTGCCTTGTGAATTTGTTGAAAAGCTTAAATGATTATATGTAGAATTAGGTGGGCCATTGTCACTGTAATGGCTGGCATATAGTAAATGCTGTAATAAGTTAACGCTGTTTTTGTGGCTGTCATTGTTAGCAGGAGTCCTTTATTCTTCTCAGAAAGGGTTATTGGTAACCAAATTTCCTTAGATCTGGGAACATCAAAATTTCCATGTACCCACCCTTCTGTTCAGTGCTTTTCTTTTGTTATACGTATACATTGTGTTGCTTTTTCCCCCCTCATATTGCTTTCTCTTATTCTTTCTGACTAGCTATCAGATATGTTTTTTTTCTCTTCCTGGGGCTCTCAGTGCTACAGAAACGTGAAGGACCCATTGATGCTGCCAACGGCAATAGTAAAGCTCTCACTGATTTCATCAGATTCCCTTGGCAGACCGAAGGCCCTGATATTTTAGTGACGGGGAGGTACAAAAATCCACGGGGAGTGAACGCGGTCTGTGGGTTCCTGTCTGGGAGCTGTGGGCTGCTGCTCAGAGGAGACCAGCAAAGAACATAAAGAGGCACACGAGTGCCTGAGTGAGAACCCCATGGAGCACACCCAGTCACTGCTGATCGTGGAGAGGCGCACAGGCGACCCAAACACAGGTGGATAACTGTTCTCACTACCGTTTTCCAATGGAGCGTTCCGTTTCCCATAAGGCCCTTCTGCACATGCTCTCCTTTCTCTTCCTCAGTCAATATTCTTTGAGCTCCTTCTGCTATTTGGTGGAGAAAGCTTCAATTAGCTGATTATCTGTCTTTAGCACATTTCCTTCATTTCTTATGGAGTCGGATTGCCTCTAAACAAAGGAAGCTAATAATCTATTTTTTATCAAGAAGGGTACTCTGTCCACAAAAGTCAGAGAGCATCTGAGATGCGCTGAGACGGCAGCCAGACCTGAGCAGAGGTTTCCGATGAAGCTCTGAGACGTCGTCAGAGCACCCAGTGACCCAGGGCCCGGACAGAGCACTGAGTTTCAGACCCACAAATGTTACTTTAATTCTGAGATTTTCCAATGGGTGTCTTGTCTCTGTTTGTGGATCCTGTCAATCAAGGAATCAGGCACACGGAGAGCTCTGCCTCTGGAGAAGTCGGCTTTCACGCAGGGCTCTATACTGCTTGCCCAGCCATGCTAAGTGGTAAAATCTTTCCTTAAGGCCCCAGATGAAACAGTTCCGTCTTTCTTTCTTAAGTTTATTGCCTGACTAACACCTGGCTAAGGGTGTAGGGAAGGTGGTTCATGGTTGCTTAGTTCCAAATCACATTAGGTGTCTTAACAAGTAGCAGGTTATACCAAGACCTGGCTGGATGCTCATTAGAAAGAAAAATCTATATTAATCAAATAGTAACATTTGGAATCAATGTTTCCTCATTACTACTCTCGCTGTGTCACATTTTTGGGGTGTTACTATGTGTCAGACATTGTTTTAAGTGTGTTTTATAAGAATTCTTTTAGTCTTTACAACAGCCCTTTGCAACCATGATTAGCAATACCTCTACTGTGTAGCTGGAGAAATTTAGGCAAAGGTGTTTATGGACCTGCCCGAGGTCAGCAGCGTCTTACAGGCAGAGCCAAAGTGACAGCAAACAACCCTCGGCCTCATTCCATCTCATGAATTTGAATAGTTCTGTAGCGTTGCAGAGCAGATGAAGTCAGTTATTGTACTTTGATAATTATGAGTTCAGAAAATGATGGCGGTGAAGCAAAGGGCGAGGAAATCAATAAGCGACGGTAAAAACGCCACCCCGAGAGCACTGGGGGTCGACTCGGTGTGCACGTCCATCTCTATTTTCAGGGTCCCCGGCATTTTCAGTACAGTTCCCTCCCCTACATGATTATAGACAGAGAAGTGCATGATGGGAATTTCCTAGGTTAGATAAGTCACTCACTCTCCTTGGTGAACCAAAAACCCATTGAAAGTCTTTGCTGAGAAAGTTTACTGACCGTCTTGCACCTATCTGGACCACTCTCCATGCCCCTGCCCCTCTGATGTCATAGGTGGGCGAACGGAGTGAGTGGGACTGACAAGGACCCTTCCCTTGGCTTCTTGCTGAGTTTAAACTGTTTTTGCAGCACTGACAGGTCCAAGGATGGACAGAGCAGGAGGCCAGGGCGTATCCTGCTTCCTTCGCTGACAAATCACCTCCCATTGGCTGCCTGAGGACACCACGGCTCCTCTTGGCTGGCCCTTTGCCAACAGCTCCCTGGGGTCTTAGCAACCACCTGCTCCCTGGGGCTTTGGTATTGCTCCTGGGACTTCTAACCCCGGAGCACAGCAGTAGAGCGCCTGCCCGCATGGTTGCAAGTAGTGCCTTTACCCTCCTCCGGGACTCAGTGTGAGTGTGGTGTCCACTTCCTGCCAAAGTCCTGATGGAAACGGAAACCTCTGGAATTCGGTACCGTGGTATCCGTTTCATATGACCCTTTCTATTCAGGAACAAGTATCCCCACTTTTTTCACAAAGCATTCCACCAAGAAGCTCTCCTAAGTGTCTGCTCATTAGCATATGGTGCTAATTTCAGAAATGCGGGTGGAATTCTCAGCCCTTCACTTAACAGGAATCCCACGTTGTGGGTAATTTTCATTGCAGTCAGAGAGAACACATGGCATGAACTGTGTGTGACGGAACTCGGGGGGGTCATGAGCATCTCTGTGTATGATCAGGGCCGCCGGAGTCAAGAGGCTTGTTCATGACGAGTAAAGGGCTTGACTGCCTGAGGGCGACAGAACCGATCATTCGTGTGCGTGGCGTGGTCATCGCACCCTGAATGCCTGGGTGCTGTGAAGAACACAGGGGTGTGACAATAGACCGGTGCGCCACTGTAATGGGAACAAGGGAAACACTCCTTTCAGGAGTTCGGGTTCCTGTATGAATGGAGGTCTGTAAAAACGCACCGCAGTCGGAACTCATATATCCCCATGTCCCGTTTTGGTGCTCTTTATCCCAAAGTGCATTCTTTTTTAAAAATCTGAGTCTTAAAATACGTGCTAGGGTTCAAGGCCAGGGGCCTTAGATTTCATACAATTATTGTCTGCATGAACAAAGAAATGGATTGACTTTATGCTGTGAAATACACATAGTCTTAATGGAAGCTTAAAAATGTAAGAATAACAGATTAGTATTTCTGAAACTGTCTTATATCTTGAACCACAAATACGATTCATATAGCCAGGTGTTCATGCAAGGTTCTTGGGAGATTTACGTAAGAAGATTGTAAGAAAAGTGTGAATTTTAAGTGTAGATCTAATGCCTAATATATTCAGTACTTATCACTGCACATACATGATGAAGCTATGCAAGGAATGTGAGCTGTTTCTTGCAACAGCTAGCCTTGAATGCATAATGAATTACCCCCAAACTTAATATCTTAACAAATATTTATTTGTTCCTAATGCTATTATTGGTCAGGAATTTGGGCAGAGCTCAGCTGGGCTGTTCTTCTGTTTCCATTCGTGTTCATTCATGCACCTCGAGTCTGCTGCCGGATCAGCTGGGTGGCGGCTAGTGTAGAATCACGTCTTCTAGGAACGCATTTCAGCTCCACGTGGTCTTTTGTCCTCTGAAAGGGTAGCCAGGCTTGGCCGTATGGCCACTGGGCAGGATTCCAAGAGGGCCAGGAGAAAGGAAGAAAGGCCTGATGCCACTTGCACCACTGTGTGTGGTCCAAAGCAAGTCACGGGCAGACGAGATTCAAGGGGAAGGGAAATAGCGTCCATGTATCAATAGGGGCACTCCCAAATCCCAAAGCAAAAGGCACATAAGGAAGAGTGGGCAATTGTAGGCAATTTGCAATCTACCAACAATGAGATAATAAGAAGCACTGTGGAGTGGTGTGATGAACCAAACACACTCCTGTGCTTTTGTGGTAGAAGAAGGCGGAGAAGGAGGAAACATTGTTCTGCACGGACCAGCATCGACAGGTAGCACGCACACGCTCCTATGTAGATGCTCCCATTAAATATTCCTCAGACACTAGTGGGGCTTCATTCCCTACCAGCCCTCCACTTCCGTCTCAGTTCTCTGTTTCTACTGTCTTTCAATTTTTTTTGCGTGGCTTTTCTGTACTCTCTCCTTCTTTGCTCCCTGACTCTCAGATAAGTCTCTATTCTCTCTCTGCTTGAGTTTTATTCTCCCCAAGTCTCTCCTGGCCTGCTACTTGTGTCTATTCCAGACTCGGGCAGAAACCAAGTCAGTGAACAAGGCACTCAGTCATTTGGCAACACGAAGAAGCAATTAGATGGCAGCTTGCAAGGAGCCAGAGGCCATCGCAACCCTGGGCACTGGAAATCTCACTGAGATCTCGGGCAGGACAGAGCGGGAAATACTTGAAAGACTATTAGGCAGCCAGAGCTTGGCCTCTTCACATTGGCCCATTGCCTGTTGTAAGAAGGCTTCCAGGTCCTTGTTAGAGTCCGTACGAGTGCAATGGAGGACAAATCAATGAATAGCGGGGAGAGGCTTCCTTAGAAATAATGAGAGCGTGTCTCCATCCCTTAACAATAAGACACAGAGTCCGTGATTCCCAGGCCACAGTGGGGCTCTTTTGGATGCAGGTGACGATGAAGTAGAAGACTCTAAATCCCCCTGCTAAACCACCGCGCAGTTAATCTCCGAGTGGTTACTGAGATGTATATTGTAATTAGAGGCACAAAAGCAGCTATTTATTTCATTCTGTAAAATATTCAATATTGCACTGAGACCTGCAGTAGGCTATTACTCAAACCTCTATTTTCAATTTTTTTTAATTATTTTTTTTTCATACAGACCTGCCCCTTCCCCAGGCCAGGCTTCTGCTCCACGGAGAGGTTTCAGACATCACTAACCACAGGGAGGAAACATAACACAGCAGAGACCTGGGTCTGAATAACAACTTGGAAATTCAAACTGACATCCTGTATTATTGTTTGCATTATGGACTAAACAGTTAGTGGGAACAATTAGCAATTAAAGACTCTTAGGTGCAGTTATATGGTTTTCTAAAGCTATATCCTGAATAGCAGGATAAGTGCTCTGGCTGTAAGCCAGCCATCAAAAAGCCCACGGAAAACTCGGATCTAAAATGCACGCTCCTTTACGGCCACTGAATGGAGCACGTTAATCAAGCCATGCCACACCTGTGACGGGAGTGGGGGCGGGGGGTTTCAGGTATGTGCTTTCACAATGAAGCGGTTTTCTAGTTGATCCCAAACCCATGTATTCCCAAAGAAATCACCAGATTTGCACACACAATTTTCTCTACCTCCTTTTCATGCAAAAAAAAAAGAAAGACATAATAAGCACAGAAACAGAGATCCAGAAATATTTTTAAAGGAATGTATCCTGAATCCAGGACAAAATTATGCTAATCTCTCCCATCCTCTAAGCCCTTTCGTGCTTGACATGGATCCTTGGCACTCACTAGAATGTTCCCGAGGCCCTACATAGTCATTCTACAGCGACAAAGTGAGATTGTATCATGACCAGATTAACATCAATGTCAAGTGCAGTATGTAAGTATATAAGTATATGTTCACATAGATCTACGTTCTTGAAAATCAAGTATACTGTGGTGGTTTCCAAGTTCTCACAATATACATCCTTCCAAAAGGCCATATTCCCAATCAGAGTGAATCAATTGGACTTTGTGTTTTATGGTGCATTACACTTGTTTTATTAATATCAAGCAGAGACAGCTGTCATAGTATAGACAATAACACTTGAGAAACACATCACAGTGCTGGCTTCAGTTCACCCACTGTTCATAGTTGTGCAGATGGTTTTTTTGTCTGTTTCCGAATCAGAAACCGACTGTGCAGTAGGCTGATCTCAGCCCCCAGGGCAGCACAGTGTCAGAGAGCACGGGATGCACTGCGGGGGGCTGTCCCCTTCCCGAGAGGGCTCCGCGTGGAAAAGAGAGGCGAGTCTTAAGGAAAGGGGAACCGAAGCCTCAGTTACTCACTGGCCTTGCGTACTTGAGTCTTTGGGGTAATCTGTACCGAGACAGCTGACCCACACTGCACAGCACAGTTTAATTCCTTCCACATTCCGAACGTGACGGCAGAAGTAGCCACGACATGTGTGTGTGTGACGGCCCTGAGAAGGCTAGGTGAGTCTATTATCCACTTGGACGTGACCTGAGCACCTCCACCTTCACATAGCCTTGAGGTGTCCTGAGGGAGAAAAACAGGAAACAAATGACTGGAAGCAACAAAACCCATTTTCTTGTTTCTGTTTAAACAAGAACGGACAATACGGGCAGTAACTATTTCAAAGTTTGAAAATACAGTGAGCCAGTGTATACGTTGACACTCGAAACATATACACAAACATACAAAATTGGAAACAAAGTTTGCACAACTGAACCTCAGTTTTCGAACATGAAAATAGAAAAAACAGATGCTCCATAGCGAAATGCGGTGTGGAAAACAGTAACCAGAAGCCAGGTACTCTGTGCAAGTTGTGCTTTTACATTTGCGATGGAAAATGGCGCTCAATGAAGTTTGGAAATTTTCCCAAGTATGAACTCCATGAAGTAACCTGAGCTTTTGGAGTGTCGGCACGGGCTTTTGCACCTGGCTGTGTGCTTGCTCTCGGGTGCCCGGAACCTCTGCATCCACAAGGTGGGTTATCACAGCCTCGGGCTGACTTTCCCTGGCCCTCGAGCTCCGTCATTTCCCTCGGCAGCTTCTGAAGGTTGGCTAGGTGAGACGTGGGTCCCTCTCCTTCTGACCGAGTGGAGAATAATCTGCCTTAGTGAGGGAGACATGCTCAGACTGTGGAGGGGAGCTTCAGGGAGCTGTGTCCAGACGCCCCCGGGTCTCTCGGCGGCTGGTGACCTGCACCACCAGGAGATGGGGCTCTGGATTAGCCTGACTTCTCACATCCCCTCTGGCCAACTCGCTCAGAGAGGGACAGGGAAAAAAAGGGTTTGAAATCTCGGAATCTCTTTTAAGCAGCTTAAAAAGGATTCATTATGGGTGGCTTTGGGAAGTAGGAAATGAGTTGAGAACCCAGCTATGTAGAGTAAATACAAAAACGTTCCCGAACTTAAAGTGCTTTTAATGACTATGTTGGTGCAGGAAAATCGGAAGGGGTTGAGGCCCAGTGTTTTGCTGGCTAGAACTCAGTATTTATGACTCCTTTAAGAGGGAGAAATAAGATTAGTTTTTAGAAAAGGGGAGAGGCTAAAAGCAGGCCAAGTTGCTGGTGGTGGTACTTTGGCTTTGAATGAGGGCCAGCCAGCTCATTCCCAAATCTGGTAAGAGAATATTTATATAATTATTCCATTTACTAATGCGGTGCTATTTTAGATTTTTTTCATCTGTTTACACTGACATATTTTTACTGAAACATCTGTGCTTCACCTGATGTTTTCCTCCCCTTCTTGTAGTCAGGGTGATGCCGTGCCTCCCAGGAGTCCGAGGTGTATACACTGTTCTCCCATTATGCGCCTCCCGTACAGGACACCTCGTAGTCAGCACGGGTCTCTCACCAGGCAGGCGCTGAGCCCCGCGGCCGGCCATAGCGGACAACCATGCCGTCACGGAAACCCCTCTCTATGGAGGAAGAATGTTCTGGTCGGTGGCTCAGAGGAGGGGCCCCTCCAGGTAGCCAGCTCTTTCCACAACGATACGGCAGTGGGACTGCCAAAACGAAACAACCATGGCCATAATAATCGTATCGGGAGAATTTTTTAAAATTATAGAATGTTCTTCTGGGTTTTACCTTTGTGGAGCCCCTCAGAACTGAGTGTGTGAGGCTGGTGTGATAACGCACTCAGTTAACCAATGCACCTGACGCAGGAGACCGACTGGACACAGGTTGTATTGTTAGCAGGTGAGAGAGTTGGGCTTCTAATCTCCACCCTCCAAGTCCTAACCTTATCCCTCGGTGGCCTGAGCCACCGGGGTCTTCACTGTTTTGTCTGGGGTGTGCACGTGGGTGCCGTGGAGTAAAATGGTTTGTTTCCTCACAGACACATGTGAGCACCCTCACGTCTGCCAGGGCTTTCCAAGGATGTGGACTGTTATCAGACTTTTCAGTGACATTGTGGCGGCCCTAACAGACTCTGGGGCCATCAGCAGTGCCTCATGTTAAGTAGTAATCAAAGTGAGTCAAGCGACCATTTCTACCACGGAATGCTGGAAGTCCGTCACAGTCTTTTGTGATTCTTTTTAACTTGGGAATGATAACATTTGGAGATTTGTGTCTTCTCTTTATTCCAAGATTTAAATTCTCTTTACCATTCTTGACTTCTTATTTTACTTAAAGTTAGGCTCGTGGTGATGGTTGATAACTATTAGTTAAAATTAAATTACCATAAGAAAAAAGAAAGTTACATCTTCTCCTAATAACAGGATGACTTTTTCTTTACATTCTAGGTATGGAGTGATTTTTTATAACATGTAGATTGGGCTTTTTCTTAATTGCTATCAGTCAGGATATTCTACATAGGTCAAATACTATGCATAACACTAGTCATTTCTCAATATATGTTGATATATGATATGATGATGTGATCAATACGAGAGGATGGACTTGGAACTCGGGCCTGAGTTTGAATTCTGGCTCTCTCTCCCCCCAGCTGTGGAGCCTGGTTAAATTACAGATCACCTCTGAGCCCTGGCTTCCTCAGCTGTAACAGGGGGACATGCTTGACCTCCCAGGATGTTGTGTGAACATTGAATGACATAACACATCTTTGATGCCATCAATATAGTTGGGGACAGTCCCGCGACAGGGCACACTCTCTCCATTGCTCTCTGTCTGTTCCAGCTGGTGACTTAGTAAGTGGCCGCCCCTCTGGGGTCCTAGGCTGCCTGAGTGCTTTTGATTTGGGTCTGATTATAACTGAGGAACCAGGGGCTCTGTTTGGCCAGGGAAATGGGCCTTTACTGAGCTTCTGAATCATCTCAGTGTTGCTTTCTTGCGAGAACTTGGAGCAGAGATCCTGCAAATACAGCTTTCAGAAGGTTGAGGGGACCTGGAGGAAGGGGAAAGGAAATTAGCCCGCTGCGGGGGCGGGGGGGGAGCCCTAATCATCTCCAGGGTTTCACACAAGCGGGGACGGGGACTCAGCAGAAAAGGGTCCTTGGAACAAGCACTGCAAATGGACCTGCCTGCGCAGCGTTGTCACCCCGGAAAATTGGCTCTGAAGCAATATTCGGGGTTAGTTCTACCTGCGTGTTTTTGGCTGTCACCGGCCTCCTCGGGGGACTGAGGAAGAAAGGCTTTCTCGAGGACCAGAAGTCCACAGGGGTCTCCGAGCGGGGATCTGCCAACGGGAAATTCCAGCAAGAAGGAAAGTACATTAGCCACAGCTCCTTTAAAAAAAAATAAACATGAAAAAGCAATCCCACCAGACATGACTTTTTCCGAGTGTTACTGCAGTTAGCACTTTTTAAAAGTCTCTGAATATAAAATATGAGAGGGAAGAAAATGTGACATTTCATTTTTTTGTAAGTTTTTCTTCGGAGTGACCTCATATGCTAATCACACACAGAACTTATTCTGTTTACTCTCGCCGGTAAGTCACAGATTCGAGTCAGTGAAGGCGTCGGTGTACTACACGCAAAGTCGCGTCATTAATTATACACTTGATAGCTTCTGGGGAAAGGTAACACGAGGTAGGCCCGGTGCTGGGAAGGTGGTGAGGAAAAGCGCACTGTTATGCATCACAGGAATGGGTTTTATTTTTTAAAAGGCAACTGCCTCTTCTATAATTCAGCTCTATGTCTGGCTGATTATTTTGGCTCCTAATTTTAAGGACAGTATCTGAAAAATCACTTCATAGAGAAAAGTCACAAACCCTCCCCTCTAAATTTCATACCCCGATAAAGGAAGCCAAGTGGAAACGTTAAGATGGGTGAGAAGTATGTGACATGTATCTGGATTCAGAAAGGAAGGAACAGAGCCTTACATTTCTTCTCCTGCGCTCAGTACCCTCGGTTCTTACAAAGGCTGACAAGTCACCCCAGACAGCAGCGGCAACCTGATGGACCGGGCGAGAGGTTCTGGACCCGTCTGGGTCTCCAGGCCGCACCCACACCGTGGCCGGGTGGCCGGTGTTTGAAGACAGGGATAATCACGGCCGTGGAACACATTCCCTGTTCCGCAGCGAGCCTACCGGCGCGATCGGTAAATACGCCATTAATCATGCTGTTCCTTAAGCACACGCGGAGTCATTGCTCAATGACCACCGCTAATGACGAGGAGCAATAGGGTGGGTGATACAAGGCGGCAGAGAGAATAATTTATATTCGAGTTGGAATGCCTGTTTGTGCTCGCATCGGAATGTAGTTGTGGCCGGTATTCGGGGACTCCTCACTGAGCGCCCAGCGGGCAGGGGCTCCTGGTTCCTGGGCAGGAGCAGAGGAAGCCAGCCACGGTGGGGCCGGGGCCGCTGTGAGCGGCTGGGCGGCTGCGGCCCAGCCCCCGATCCGGTGTCTGCGGGCACAGATGTATTTGCTGTGCCCGCGCGGGCGGGGCCTGCACTGGTGCAGAGCCGGGCCGGGGAGAGGGTGAAGGAAGACACCGCCTGCCTGGAGTTTGGGTGTCTGGACATCAGAGATGGAGAAGTCAAAGGCAATGACCTGGAACTGGAAACCATTTTAATGAGACTGAAAAAAAGGGGAGGCGGGGGCATGAGAAAGCAGAGAGGTAGCTCTGGCTAGTTCCCTAATGCAGCCACTTCATGAAAAATACACCTCGTTAGTTTATTTATTTACCTGCGCCCAGGGGCTCAGGCATAACCTGTTTGGGCACCACCCGCCATTTCAGAATCACGGACGTTTTTGCGCATTTTTCCAAGCTGGCATGCCTCTTCCTCTTAGCCTGGTTCCCGGGTTACGGCTACTCTTTGAAGAGGGGAAGGGGCGAGGTTGGGAATTAGACAAGGGCGGAAGGAGACGGCAGTCACTGCAGGACCGGCGTGGCGTGGGAGATAGCCCTGCAGCACAGGGGACCCCGAGGTCCTGCTACCTGGCTGTGGTCAGGGGTCGTGTGAGCGCGGAGAACATTGCACTGAAGACAGAAGGAGACGTGGGAAGGAAGAGCTGGTCATGAGCACTCCTCACATTTCGCCATGCTAATTACAGTGATGACTATGATAAGAATTACGGCTTGGAATACGTATTGACTTAGAATGGAAAGGCGTCATGTATTCAGAGGAAATACAATAAAGAAACTGAGCGATGTAATTCACTGGTAGGAAATTTATTTTAAAAATAAGCGCTAATTATTAAAACATGTAAATATATTTTGCACCAAGATAAAGTATCATAGAATGTATTATGCTTACACACTAAAGATGATAATTTTAGGAATGAAAGTAATCTGTGGCATGTATATCATATATTTTACAGTCCTACATGTAGTTTTGTAAAGATTTTATTTATTAATTTTTAGACAGAGGGGAAGGGAGGGAAAAAGAGAGGGAGGGGAAGGTCGATGTGAGAAAAAAGCATCTCTGAGTTGCCTCCCATACTCTCCACGACGGGGACTGAACCTGTCACCCCGGCATGTGCCTTTACCAGGAATCGAACCGGTGACCCTTTGCTTTGCGGGATGATGCTCCCACCAACTGAGCCACAATGGCCGGGGCTATCAGCCCAACGTATTTCTAATACAACCTTGCCGTGATTTTCATGTCTTTAATAATTTTTGACACTCTGTTCTTATGGTAGTTTTGTTTAACATACCATAAGATACAATATAATTTCACATATGCCGTGTATCCCTCTTTTAAAAAATATTGAAAAGTTAATATATCTTTGTTCAGTTTTTCTAAGCGTTCATAGTGTGGGATGGCCCAGTTTTTTTTGTATGTGTACGTGTGTGTGTGTGTGCACACACGCTAAATCTTTTAGAAATTATCCAACTCCACTGAGGTAGAATCTATTTCTCTTTCTCCTCCAATCTAAGCCCCCAGGGCCACTTCCATGTGAGCATCTCATCCTGCTAAATTAAGAAGCCCATCCTTGTTGTTTTGTGTGTACCTTATTTAGGCCATCAGCAGACAAAATGGAAATTGTATTTTGTAACCCACGGCGTGGCCCACGGGGGAAATGAGGAGCTGAGGAGTGTGTGTGCAGTGCACTTTACTCCGAGTGATAATTAACATTGGCGCACAGAAACACAGAGGGGAACTTGAAATGAAATTGTCAATCTAAAAAGCGTCCATTTAAAAGTCTTGCCTCTTTTTTCTACAAACAGTGGCTCTAAAGAATCTTATCCAAACTTGCTTGCCTCTTCCCTCCTGAGTTCAATTTAGGAGGCGGGGGGAAAGGTGGAAAGCAAGCTTGTTTGTACTTTCTGAAGTCCCGTTGTTTCCACAACAGTGAAGATGGTGTTGGCATTTCCATTAACTTCTGGGATAAAATAGTCATAGATATGGGTGGCTAAGTGGTCTGTTTAGGTGAATTAACCAATGAACTTATTTACTTTTTAATTTCAGATGGATAGTGTTCTTTTACTTTAAAAGAAACCTTGATTTTCGCCCCTATTTCAAGTGCTTAGTTTTCAAATACAATCTTATATATTTCCTCCAGAATCTGGGCTTTTATGTATGGTTGCTTACAATCTTTGTCTTTCTGGTTTCTACGTGATAGCAATCTATTTTAAGAAATGAAGCTTCGTGATTACTGGATTGAGAAAATAAAGAGAATTGGTGTTGACCAGTTTAATACTATACACGTTTATCTTGTGACTGGGGATTCTTTTTTCTCTAGACTGGTCAGCTAATCCTACAGGAAGTGAGCTTTGTCACACTGCCCCACCCCAAAACCCTTTTTAAGCATATGTGTATGATGGGAGTCATCTAAAATAGTGAAAAGAAATAATCTAGATAGAGAGTTCTGGGTTCAAATTCTGACTTCCATTTATTGCATGGCCTCAGGCATGTGACTTAAGTTCTCTAAGCTTTACTGTTTTCATCTGTAACAAGAGAGTAACAATAGCACATAACCCTAGACACTTTGGGGACATTAAATGCTCAAACAGAGCTTGGCACAAGCTCTTGTCCCAAAGTAAGTGCTTAATAAACAGCAACTCTTAACTGAATGTTAGAGATGCAAAAAATTATCAGAGCAATAATATACAGGTCCCAGATAAAGGCATACTCAAAACTAAAACTATACAATAAATTAAACTGAAATGTAATCCGGTTATTTCCTTCCCATCTAAAAATGGAAGAACTTCACTACTCTATTAGCTCTATCATGTAAAATATCTCCAGAAATTGTTTTCTGCGATTTTTCCCACTGTAGTACAGGCTAAAACATTCAAATGGACACACGAGGACCAGGATACAGATCTTACATTTGAGAGAGTGTGTATTTGTCATGGTAGACAATGCTGGAGTGCACGACACGGTAAGACAGGCAAGGACGGAGAGAGAGTGTGTAAGCGGGAGAGTGCCCCAGAGATGAAGTGTGCACGAAGGACTGAAGGCGAAACCGTGGCGTTTGGGATCACCTGGACAGTCCAGCCCAGCAGCAGCATCTCGATATACAGGAAGCCTTAAACCTGCCAATGTAGTAGCTGCCTGTGGAGTCTGCCCCCGAGTCACACGCTGCCACTGCACACATACACGCCACACACGGAGAAGCAGGGACAGGGAGCTGAGGTGGAGACTGGCAGGACAGCTTCAGGCCACTGCACCATGGGATATTTTCAATGTATGTTTCCTTTGTAAACCGACACAAAATGTCTTACTGTAATGATCCCAACAGACCCAGGTGGCATCGATCCCGTGTTTACAAAGCCATTTTCCTTTTCAGGTCTCTGATAAGCATCGGTGTGTTTTAAATCAGGCTTTCAATTAAAAGTATCTCATCAGATGCAAAGTGTCTCTTATCTAAGTTATCTAGAGGGACTCGCCCTTATTCAAAGGACAGACTTCTGGCCAGATGTTTACAAGAAAGAGGTTTGCAAAGGCAGAGTGCCAGACACACTAGCACCATGTGCCGTGTAAAGGAACCCTGATATGAGTCTTTCTCTGCAGTGAGTATTTGTTGCCAAGGTTATATGTTGAGAGGGTTCGGGTTTTCACAGATACTTTGAGAATCTAAACATTTTCAATACTTAGTAGAGAGAAAAGATAAATGCTATGAGATCATGAATACCTACAATTGCCAAGCAGTGGGCTACAAGATTTTCCTAAATTATATCATTTTATTCTCAGTAAAACACTATTAGAAGTTAGCATGCTAAAATGGAAAGAGTTAAGTGGCTTGCTCAGGGTGATATATACTTGTGCATATATCTATTATTTGTCTATTTACCTATCTATCTAGCTATCCATCCAGTGAGATTTGAAAGCCGTATGTATCTGATTTTTATGCCTGCTGTTTTCAACCTGTGAGTTGTAGACATTTAGAAGGATGTCAAGTTTAGAGTGTACATGGATCCCTCCCAACAAGCATATGCTGAAAACTAGTTTGTCCCCATATTGTACCATTTATTGCAGATAGGTGTCATGATAGATAAAATGCAAACCCACCTAAAACATCGCTGCACTATATTTAGTCAATATTTGTGTTCCACTCCACGTGCCTACTCAATGTAGAAGGCACTACCAAGCATGAGAGTGCCTGGAGATTTTTGACATTTAAAATGACAATTTCAAAGTAGGAGAACCTAATAGAGTCACACTTTTTAAAACTGAACCTCCTTAAGTATTATGTACACACACACACACTCCCAGTTTTAGAGCAGTTACCCAAAGATGGTCGAGTTCTGGTGTAGGGTGACCTTTTTTGATACTTTGAAAGATTTTATTTATTTTTTAAAGATTTTATTTATTTATTTTTAGAGAGGGAAGGGAGGGAGAAAGAGAGAGAGAGAAAAACATCAATGTGCAGTTGCTGGGTGCTGTGGCCTGCAACCCAGGCATGTACCCTGACTGGGAATCGAACCTGCAACACTTCATGTGATGATCTTGCTAAGCTTCCCACCGGCTCCGGTGACAGAGGGAGACTCGGAGCCAGGCCCAGAAGGTCACCGGCAGCTGCCGACCCAGCGGCAGCCCGCACAGCATCACTGACAGGGAGAGAAGGCCGAGGCAGGCTTCCCGATTACATCAACAGGCGGACCAGGAGAGCAAGGACTGATGCTGCTCACGTGACTGTAAAAGCCCAGTCGTCTCACCTGCATCGGCCTCTATTTCTGCTTCCGGCACCCTCCAATCTTTGCTCTTTGACCGATATCTAAACCTGGAGGTGCTGCAAACTGGGGTCGTGCTTGGGAATTTGAGTTCGAGGACGGCGCGGCGTCCGAACGCACGGGGCGCGGGTTCCCCATGAGGCCGTGCCGGTCCTAGAGTAGACGGGACTTGGCAGGACGCGTGTGATTTCCCGCAGTGTAGTCAGTAGCGCTGTAACGGCCTGAGACAGTCGATAGGCTTGGTGAAATGTCTAACTTAGCACTAGAATCATGACTCAAGGCACCCCGCACGGAGTACCAGGAATAAGAAGTTTAGTTTCTCTTGTACTGCTGTGATTGCTTTGGATTTTCTTTGTGACCTCTGTGGTGTCGCTAATGAGGTTGGCAATTTGGGGTCCAGGCAAAGATTTTTGTTCAACATATTGTTTAGATAATTAAAATGACCTTTTGTACTACTTTTTTCTGGGGTTATTTGGAACCTGTGCTTTTTCCGATGTGCTGTTGAAGATGTATATCCATCCCTTCTGGGACCTGCTTGGCCTGGGTTTGTGGTAAACCTGCCATTAGTTTTATATTCATTGCTTGCTGATTGCAGACTTCAAAACATTATTTCCAGCCATATCTACTTAAGATGTTTATTGCTTGCTCTTAAAACACTTAACAGGAGCTGCAGGCATCTCTCCATCCTGTGATCCCTTTGCCCGCTTACCCGATGGCCTGTAGAAGCGAGATAGGTTGAGAATCAGAAGTCCCAGGGGGAATTCTGGTTCTTTTGTCTCAATGAACAGAAACTATCTGTGGATTTGCTGGAGGGTGGAGGAGACAGATTTCTCCAGTACCACTCCCTGTGGTGCAGAAACAAGAGAGAATTTTCAGTAGTTTTTTTTTTTTTAATAGTATCTCAAATGGTTTTAAGGCACCAACCACACCCAACACCAGATGTCTCACATCGAAGACCAGATGTGTC
Organism: Phyllostomus discolor; assembly: GCF_004126475.2. NCBI lineage: Eukaryota > Metazoa > Chordata > Mammalia > Chiroptera > Phyllostomidae > Phyllostomus > Phyllostomus discolor. The sequence goes on along the minus strand of NC_040913.2, from coordinate 89,016,358 downwards.
AATGTCACAGGCTGTATGTCCACATTCTTGTTAACACAGAGTTCAAGGCCTCTCCTGCGAATCTGGTGTGACTCCACTTGCTGGTCTTCCCTTTCACATTCTCTCCCTTGTAAGTGAAATCTAGTGCCACATTATCTAAGTTTAAACCTACATTTAATATATTTTTAGAACAGCTTTTATCTGAAAGCATAATTTCCATTTTTTAGTACATCACTTCAAATACACACGTGAAGGGTTCTTTATAAATGGGAGTGATTGACAGGTAGATAATGAAAATCTGTTCACTATTTATTATACGTGTAACACCCCTTTTAGGTGAGAAGTGTTAAATTTGTGCAACAAATTCAGAAAAACATTCTTGGTCTAGTGCATGCTTCTTGGGATTTAATTCTCACCAGTGGAAAACTTTTATAATGAACGCAGAATTCAGGATGCATATCAATTCCATTTACAAACATAGTTCAGCTTAATGAATATTACCAAAGGTCATGTGGTTTGCAAACGTAATTAGCTAATTTTGCTGTGCAAACTTTTAATTTGTCAAGTATTTCTTTTCTAAATGAAAATGAACATTGATTCAGTGTGCTGAGAAGTATAAGTCAAGCATTAAAAGCCCCACTTCATATTGATAATAATTTCATTTCTTGTGATTATAATTCAGTTCAAAGGATGTTTGAATTTATTAGAATAATTCCTCAAACTGAAAATAAGAATTCTGGTTATCTTCGCATATCTGTTAGTTTGCCAAATTCCAGTTTCCTGGATATAGCTAACAAAAATAACCAGTTGAAGCAAAGGCCTGTTTATGGCTTATTGCAGTAAGTAAGTGATCTCTACATTTATAGAATGTTCGTAGAATCTTGGGGAGGGGAGGCAAAAGCAAAATGTTGACGAGATTCGGACGCTTTTGAGTAGGAGCTCCATAAAGTTTAGGTGAATCTGTGACCTGTTGGTTGATGGTTTGTAGACACGGCTAGGCAAAGCTTTCCAGGTGTGTCTTGTAGATGTGATGAGCATGACTGAGCTGTCTACTATAACTAGTTCTGGGCCTTCCAGACATTTCTTAAATACCCCATGAAGTTACTTGCAATGTCACCTCTCTGGGTAAGAGTTTCCTAAAATAGTGGAGGTGTGTTAATTCAGTCAGTAAGCTATGGAGCCACATGCAGTTCTGGCTCCAAGAGGAAAACAGTGACCGAAACACACCGGCCAGATTATAGCCTTGATTCATCTGCTGCGTGCAAAACCATCGTTCTTAATTTGAGTTGAACCAACTGTAAGGAATTGGCATGTTTACCAAGCGTTTAGATGGTATTGTCTTTTTTAAATGATCTAGACAACCAAAATAATTTTGGGCATAATGATGATATAAAACCACATTAAAGAAAAAAATCCAATTTCAGATAATGCCAAGAAAACTAGTGATAGTGCTTTGTTGGGTGGAGGGGGGTGTCAACACAGCCTGAAGTGTGCATAATTTTTAAATTACTATAAAACAAAGGAATTCTAACAGACATATAGAGACAGCAAAGAAAAATAGAATTTGTTCCCCATTTTTACTTTCCTGCATAAGCTGCACATAAGAGGCAAATGTTCATTTTATTATTTGGACCATAACTAACGCTTGCATAAATATTTTCCTATGTTTACTACATTAACCTCTCTCTCACTTTTCCACTTAATTTTTGCAAAATCCTATGAGGTATGCCTGGTAGCCATATTATTCTCCCTTTTGAGTAGGTAACAGAACTACTTTTCACAGCGGCTGTTGGGTTAGGAATAGGTAACTTAGTGAAAAGAGAGCTGAGTCTTGCACCTTCTTCTTGGAATTCTTCTCTTACTAAAAGGCTTATTAACCATTATTTCTCCAGACTTCGTTTGCACTTAATTCTTAAGTAGTGTGATTCAGAAAGTTCTGCATGAGATTCTAGTGGAGGGTTTCACGCTGTAATAATTTTTTGGTCAGTAAGCAATTTAAATAGAATCTGAACTAGTTAAAAATGTGAAACAGAAAAGAAAAACGAGCCCCATCCCCACCTTTCTCCCTTCTCATTGCCTCTGATGATCATGCCGTGGGGAATTTCCTCCAGAGGAAATCATCAGAATTGTACTGATATTAATTTTTAAAACAACAATAATGACCACTAAAATGTAATGTCCTGACCCCTCTTCCCTCCACCGGGGATTTTTACATTCCAACCAAGTAGGTGGAGGAATAGTACTCGGTCAGCAAGAGCCTGTGGGTTTATTTTTGTTTGTTTGTCATGATTTTTCATTCAGGCCGAGACGTCGGTCTCATTTTCCAGCGAGTCTGCAATGAGCCATCGAGTCCACGCATGCTGGGTTTTTAGTGTCGCGTGTGCTGTTCCGCTCTCTGTCTGGAATAAAAGAGTTTCCTCTCTTATCGGGTGGAGGAGAAGAAAATCATACATCCTGTTTCGCACTCTCAGATTCTGTGAGGTAGCAGCATAGCACTGAACTGCTGAGCGAACCTTACTCTAACCTCTTCTCTTGACTGCCGTCTGGATTTTCAGCTGCCCAAATGGTTCGCTGGTTTATTAAAAAAAAATGATTGAGCCTCTACTGTAATCTCGTTGTATGTTCTTGGGATTCTTTTTTTTTTTTAATTTTATTTATTTATTTTTAGAGAGGGAAGGGAGGGAGAGAGAGAGAGAGAGAGAGAGAGAGACATCAATGTGCGGTTGCTGGGGGTTATGGCCTGCAACCCAGGCATGTACCTTGTCTGGGAATCGAACCTGGGACACTTTGGTTCCCAGCCCGAGCTCATTCCACTGAGCTACGCCACCCAGGGCTTGTTCTTGGGATTCTGTTGTGAAGACAACAGGCAATATCCCTGCCCTCACAGGGCTCGCATGTTGTGGGTTTCCTAAGAAATCAAACTGTCAAAAAGGAACTTTCAATTTTACCTTTCCTAAATTTAGAGAAAAGGCACAGTGTGCCTTTTCCTTAGCCGACATGCATTCGCATTACCTAGCATTACCTAGTGTATAAAATAGTGGCTCTTCCCCTGAGTGGAGAGCACCCAAGTGAAAATAAAAACAGTGCGATGTGGTAAGCACAGTGGGTACATGACGCCTTCCCCGCCCCCCCTAGCAAAAGTGAATGTCCTCCATTAGCACATTAACTGTCTTTGTCTCCTTCTTTATGTTTCTCTTTAGCACTCCTCACTGTCCAGATATCTCTGTCTGACTCACGCAGCCTGTGTTTGAATTCCTGTTACGAGTAAGCCCCCCAAGGTAGCGGTACCCGTGTGCTGTGTCCCCCGTTGTAGCCTCAGCCCTTAGAACAGTGCTCTATATGCAAACAGGCGCTCTAGAAATAATTTCTTCCGACACAGGCGGGACCTGAGGTGGGGACTGCCATCATCATGAATTGAGCCTCCCTCCCGTAGACAGGAAGGGGTCCCCATCTGTCTAACAGGGTTCGGGACAAAGAGGGCCTGAGACAGAGGCGGCAGTGACCATTAGGAGCTAAGAACAACGAGAGCGGTTTCGGCGTCGTTCCAGCTCTTTGCTGATCTTGAAACACCTTCTGTGTCAGTTCGCGGTGATCATAAGTCGTAAAAGAGTTAATCCGCTGAACAGTGTTCATGCGTTTTCCCAAAGCGCCCGGCAACCCAGGGAGCGGCTCGAACGCCGGGAGACTCTGGCTCAGTATGGAACGGAATTGGGTTAAGAGAACTCTATAAGGCTTGGAAAAACAGAATCATAGAAATTAGAAATAAAAGGGACTATTAGATCACATTGCCCATCTCCTGCCAGGGCAAATTGTTGCTGACGGTGTATTACAGCTTTATTCTTTGCAGTTGATTTTGCAGACTTCCCGGGAGAGGCTTCTCATCCGTCCAGAATAATGAATGGGGTGATGTTTCCCCCAGCATCTCCCCGCTAGAAAGCACAGTTTTTTGTCTTTTTTTTTACCGACGGCACTATTCTGGGAAGCACACTGGTGCCCAGCATCCACTTCTATTAGTTTTGTGTAACAGTCGGTACAAAATAGAGGCTCAGGTGTTGGGGAGAGAGGCTTATGAGATGTCTTTGGACTTTATCAAATTGTGTTTGGTAAAGATCGGATATACTTCACCTGAGAGGCTGGGTATTTAAGACATCGACAAACCTGCAGCATCATTAAAAACTGAACAATTCAAAACTCCTTAGGTGATTCACTGACTTACTTATTTTCTTGGATTTTGTGTATAAAATGCCCAAACAAACACAAGCCTTATACAGTGCGTTAAAATTTCTTAGTAGTTTTACTTAAATCACCTAATGGGTGCCTGTGCCATTCCTGGAGGACGAAACAGCAGCATTTTCCGTTTTATGGGATGATCAGTGGGGTCCTGGAAGGGTTAAGGATGTGGGTGTCAGAACTCAAACCCAGGGCTCCGAGTGCCCTGCCTGACCCCCTGCCTTCAGTGAAAAAGAGCCTGGGAAACTAAACCACTGCAAAATGCATTATGGTTACTTATCATAATCACTTCTAATGATTTTTTAATTGGAGCAGTTTAACTCTTATCAGAAAATCAATTTTACGTTTTTTTCCAACGTGAAACATTATCACTTTCAAATCCATTTTTTTTTAAAAAAAGACAAATACCTACCTTCTGCTTCCAGAGTTCTAAAACTAATCTAAAAATAGTAAAATGGTAAACAAATCTTTTGCTTTGGAGCTCATAAGCTATTTTTACTTTTAGTGAAAGGTGGGTCTCAAATTCTTTAATCTGGCAGTTTTTGCCATTTAACTTAATTACAAAATCTGTATCTGGCTTTCCAAATGGTAATTTAGATATTTTAACAATTTGCAGGATGCCAGCTTTTCCTCATGAAGACATTGATTTTTTAAAAAAAGTTTTGAATTGTTGATTATAGTCGATAAAGTCTGTCTTGTTTAGATCTACCTCTCTATTTCAGGGGAAAAGGTGATGATGATTTGAAGAGTTGAGAATTGAAACATCTACAAGCTGGTTACAAAAATATTGATGAGACAGGGCTGGCGGATTTGGGGGTAGGTTCGCAAACTGATGGCCCCATGAAAACATGCAGAATTGCTACAATTTACAGTACTTACTAAGGGCCAGGTACCCTTCTGTGTAGTTGGCAGATAATAATTTATTCAATGTCCTCAGCAGCCTAAATGAGGAGGTACTGTACAACTGTTGTCCCCGCATTCAGGTCAAGGACATTGAGGCAGAGAGAAGGAAATGACCCGGCTAAGGAACCCAAAGAAGGAACAAGAACAGGAAGTAAGCCCAGCGTCCATGTTTTTACCACCTGTCGGCAGGGCCTCTGCTCGGCTCCCGGCCATGGTAACAGGGGACCTGTTTGGTCACTTCCTGTTTTTTCAGAGAAGCCCAAAACCAGGGACTGTTTTTAGTTTGTTTGTTTGCTTTTGTTTGTTGTTTTAACTAAGGTATCAGGTACCAATATAATGGTTTGATATTTGTATATGGGGTGAAAAAATCAACACAATTAATCTAAGCAATGTCCATCAGCACATAGAATTAGAGAATTGTTCTCTTGTGATGAAAACGTTTAAGATCTATTCTCTTAGCAACTTCCCATGTGCAAGTTTGATATAGAATGTCTTTCACTTTTCAATGTGAGCAATGGATTGAAAGTGGTTCAAAATACAGTGTGGGTCCCGCAGACAACACTTGCAGGCTGGATTGGGCCATAACCCTTTAATGTATGACCTTTGCCTGATGCCTAAAGAGCAGATGATGGAGATTGGCAGGTTTCTGGAAATCTCCCAGAGAGGTCAATTTCATGTGTCCCTTCTCGGGGCACTCCCAGTGCCACCCCGCCACTGCCCCCTGAGAACCCGTCTTCCGTTGGTGAGCGCAGGCTACCGAGATTCGAGTTGGCCTGGGAGCATTGAAAAACACAGGTGGAGCATTCATCGGGGGACCTTCTCAGCCCCAGGCAGGAGAGAATGGAAGAAAAACCGGGCAGGAGTAGACGCAGTGGCCTGTTTCTGTCCAGAGTTACTATGGAGATTCCATTCTCAACCAGGGCACACACGGGAGCTATAATGAAAGTCTCCCTCGCTCCGAGCAGTAAAAAACATTGTTGGGAAATCACCCCAGATATGGAGCAGACACTTGGAAATCATGGCCAAGGCCAAAATACAGGTCCTGGCTCACTCTCTCAGTTACCGCATAAAGCTGTGATTGGAACAGGGTGGATCCTGGCCAGTGAGGGCATGTCCCCCAGGCCAGTGCTCCAGAAATAAATAAATAAGTGTACACACACACACACACACACACACACACACATAAATAAAATATTTAAACATTTAAAAATGAGCCTAATGAATCATAAACCATATTTTCAAATTATAAAACTATTGACCTAAATCTTCAATGTACTCAGTAAGAAATGGTGCTCTAATGATCTAAGATACTCAGTGGGCATTAAAAATATATATTATTTAACACATATTTATAATATATGTCATCACACAATTCTGAGGCCAAATAAATCATTTACACACACCAGGAATTTAATATTCACAGCCGTGCTAAGAGGACAGATAGGATTTGCCCGAATTTACAAAATTACAGAGGGGATGAACCAGGATTAATATGTAGCAACCAGATCCCAGTGACTTAACTACTCACTAAGCCACCCTGCTTCCGATGGGCAGGGTTCCCCTCAATAAAAGAGTCACAGACTGCAGACGGACTTGATCTGGAAGAAACTGATGATGAACATTTGTTGATTGGAACTAAGAATCAATTTAATATATTTTCTTATGCAAAGAACTATAAATGCAGCCAGAAGATATTCCCCATTTGTTTAAAGCAATACTATTTGTTATCCTATGTTGAACTAAGTAAGAGAAATAAGTGTTAATATGATTCTCAGAGTAAAGAACAAAAATGTGTTTTCTTCTATTAGATTATACTGTAGACACGTGGTAATATGACTTTGTTTTGTTTGTTGTTTGCTGGTTTGAGGTAGTGTGAATGTCAAATCTCACACTGCAGTGTTCCCCAAGGGTAGGAATACTGTGTAACATTTTTAAAGATACAGTTCTGTAATTAATTTAAATTTCACTGAAATAAGTTGAAATTAATTTACAAATTAATCATTTTTCTGCTCTTTCTATGCTTTCTTTCTCTGCAAGGTATAGTTTTGAACTTTATTCGCTGAGTTGGCTGTGTATGATGTTAGCAAAGATAAGTAGGAGGCACCCTACTTGTGCCTCAGGGGGCATGGTTGAGAAAGCGAGTGAAATTTGAACAAGGTCTTTCGGTGAACTTGAACATGATTTTTTGTACTTGCCTTTTTTTAGTACATGTTTGAATTTTCAGTCAACTTGAAAATGTTTTAAAAGTAACTTCTTTAAAAAATGAGGTTGTTTGTAAAGTATTTAGTGTAGTTAATAACAGGCGTTAAATAAATGTCACTTCTCTTTCATTGCTCTAGTACGGCACATGACACTTTTAGTTAGGCATGACTTACTGAATGTGAATTCTGCTATTTTAATGTGTTTTTTTAACAATTAAAAAAGAGTATAGCATGAAGACGTTAGAAGCCTTATTAGATCATAAATTCTTCAGTACGAAGAAAATGACTTCCTTCATTTGTGTTTTATCCCCTGGGAATAATTTGGGACCTTGTATAAAACAGATGTGAATTAAGTACTTATTGAATATATTGTATCAACTATGTGTAATTTCTTACTTCAAAAATTTACATAGAGGTAAAACTATTTTAGCCTTTGTTGCCATTGGACAAGACATTTGATGGTTTACACACACACTTCAGATTCCATTGTCCTAGAAAACGGATCCTAGAAAACAAAGAGTTAAACTGTCTACATTGAAATATAAAATTTAACTGGAAGCTTTTCCTAAGAAAAAATGAAAGTGAAAAAGAGCAATCGTAATTACTTTGTTTCTGCTCTGATGCATGGCATATCGAATAGCACCCAAATACTTTCTTCTACAGTCAAATCTAGTTTCTATTAACTGTCTTAAAATATTTTTGAACTACTGTCGAAATTTCAGTGAAAATGCATACCTCACAACCCAAGCCATTTCAGAGAAAGCTTAGGATTTCTCTTTGTGCTGTGTTTTATGGTCCAGCCACTCCGAGAGAAACAGAATGAAACCTATCTCATTACTTGTATATTTTTTTTCACCTGATTTCAGAGATTCTCTGCGTTGATTACTAGACAATGGCCTGGTTCCAGGATGCCATCAGATTTCACCCTCAGATCAGAGTGGAAGCTGGTCGGATAGAAAGGCGGGGGCTCCACTGAAAAGTTCCAGTCCTCTCCCAGCGGATCGTGAGGGCTGCAGAAGCAGCAGCGATGGGGTCGAGCCCGTCTGCACCCAATGCCCTTGGCCTTGGGAGACCGCCCTCTCTGTAACAGCTCTGCTCTTCCCCCACCTGCAAAGGGGTCCCCGGAGACTGCCCTCAGAAAGCATCTCTTAGCCTTCATGGCATTCGCTCCGTGTGCCTGCTGATTCGAGCTCAGTGATCCTGCTGTGGACCAAGCACATACTCCATCTGATAATAGGATACGGGCAATCTCGTTTTTTTTTCCTAACTCCTAAATCAGTCCCTTATGATTAATTAATATGCTAAATGTTATCTGAGTCCTTCAGGATCCAAAGCATCTCATGCATTCTGAAAACTAAAAGTGACCCTGAACTTTTCCTGCTGTGTCTACTACGGACACCAAAGCTTTGAAACCCAAACAACCATACAAAGCAACCCAGGGACATGCTCAGACCCCATTCGGAGATCACAAAGGGCTCGGCCCACTTTTCTCCACTAGGATTGTGTCCTGTTGCCAGGGTTTGTAAACAGTGTGTTTTCTGGCTACAAAGGCAAGGCAGAAACATTTGAGAGCAGTGGGGGACATCTTCTAATTCCTCTAGTAGACAGCCTTTGTGGGGCAGGATTAAAAAAAAAAATGGATTGTAACCCATACAGCAATGGAAACTGTGATCAAGCATAGCTTCCAGTCTGCGAAGTGCAGCCAACAGGCGTTGCAATAAATATAGGATCGAGTCGAAGACCACCGGTTCTCCATGACCTAATTACAAGTCTTCTACGATACTATGACGTTACATTGTTTTCTCTCAGGTCAGTTCGATCATTGTGGAACTTCACCGAAAACCTATAGGTGGTAGAATTTCAAACACCAGACCTACAGGTGAAATATCTGAGGCAAACTCACCCTCCATCTGTCAATTATTGTCCTTCTGTTGCATGTAGTGAAAGTGCGCTTTTGGCCCCATCGTAAAGGACCCTCAGGGGTTTTCAGTACACCCCGCCCCCATGTAGGGCCTTCTCATTTGGGAGGGCAGAAAGCCAGAGCGCACATTTTAAATTAGTATGAGAAAAAGCGCCGACAGTGACTTTGATTATGCCGTCAGCTATGAACAGAATATTACCTGTTGGCTTTTATCAGTGTGCTATTTTGTTACTGTAGTAAAATATTCATAATGTATAGTAGTAAACTCCCAGTCTTTGATATCCCTGCGCATCTTCTTGTCTCCCGGAGACCGTGGGGACGGAAGCCAGGATTGATAAAAGAGAAAGGAGCAAAACGGCCCATTCACACCTCAGCAAACCCCCTAACCAGAGCCTGATAGCAGTGTGTTATGTATCTTTCCAGTGCAGTTAGGGTGCCCGCACTCTTTCAAGGAGATGCTTCCCCAAAGTGAGGCAAACCCGTGATATGGTCGAGGAGACTGTCTGAGCTGGTGAATCATTCCACGGCAACAAGCACCACGCCCACTCACGCCGCCCACGGAGTGGTCCTGGTCGGTGGTGGGAGAGCACAGGCTGGACCACTCTGAGAACATCAGTGCAACACCACGGGTCACCTTTAGTGGCTCTGCCCCCTGTTTCTGCACCAGGCAACCGGCAACAGGGCCGCTCGGCTTAAGGCAGACCACGCATCTCCCTGGCAGCCGCCAACAGCGAAGTAGCCCCCGCTTCCCCCATGGCTCTGGCGAGTGTAAAGCCCCGGGCAGTGTCTGTGGAGTTGTGTTAGGGAAGGGACTCCTGGGCTGGCCATGAAATGCCCATCCCCTCCCTAGCTGTGCATTGAACGAGGTCAGTGCATTCAAATGAGGGGACCCGCGTGTTCAGGTGGATTGGCACCCGGATGGTGTGGGGAGACGGGAAGGAGGTGGTGCTGACAGGGAGACTCCCTGAGAGTGGGAGACCAAGTCAGGGGAGCTCTGCCACTCTCAGTCTGGCAAAGACTTTGTAGTTTATCACAGGGGCAGGCGGCGGCCTCGAACCTGCAGCACAAAACAGTGAGAGCATCTCATGCTAACACTAAGCAGTGTGGTAAATGCCGTGCTTTCTCCTGTGTGTGTGGTGCCCACCCAAAGCTCTGTGTTTCTCTCCACTGGCTCGTACATTCAGCAGCCCTGCCCTGGGCTCCTCCCTCTGCCTCCCTGCACCCCGTAACCTAACAACAAACCCCCGACAAACTCAAAACTGACCCTCTACCGCCTTCCCCCTCACAGCCCGTTCAGAAGTCTCTATTAGGCTTTAATTCCCATTTTAAACTGATTTCACAGGTGTGATTTGTCACCTTTAACATCTTTCACATCCAGATACCCCTTACAATTGATTAGGCAGAAGTCCTGAGGCCATGGTCACTAGCTGGGTCGTAACTGTCGCCTTTCATTCCTCCAGCTGAGTTATGCACCTGGTTAACATAAAACACGTCCAGGTTCATTGTCATTTAGAAGTCCTTTAAGTGACTACCTGATACTTCACTCCCCAACCACGAGTCGCCGTGCATGCAGAAAGCTCAGCAACAGGTGAGAGGTCCATGAATTTGATATTGGTGAAGCAAGTCTGTCCAAGTAACAACAAAGTGCTCTACTGGACCTAAGGAATGAACACGCCCACAGGCAGGTGAAGCCTGGTTGCTCGTATTGCAATGTCTGCAAACAGTCGCTGCCCCATGCCAAGTGACACACCGACGGTGGAGTGGGGCCGAGTCCCGGGGAATGGGTGAAAGAAATGTCAAGGCGCCCAGAACCTGGTAGGACCTGCTCCTGCGTTCGCAGGGCTAACTGAAGGCATGCCATTGAACTCGAATTGTGTATTTTCTTCCTTAGTGGGTTGTACACTGATACACATGCTGAATAAACATAAGTTTCACAACACATTTTATGAGATGTAATATCTTCCTGCCACAGTTTTAGTACTTTTCTTTTACTTTCTCCCCCTTTTTTTTCCTTGTAGATTTGTCAGATCACAACCAGATTGTAGGCTACCTGCAGGCAGGACTCTTTTCTCCTCGATGTTTGTATAACTCTCTGCCACTCGCCCCGTGCCTTCCACCAGTAAGAACTTTCACGTGTTAGAAAAGAAATCATTGTTTTGTGGCTATGCATTTTTCGCAAGGAGAAAGGCAGTTACCAAAGGAGGGGTTGAAAAAGAGTTTCAGCAAGGTCACAGCCACTGAATCTGCCTCCTTTACATCCGACACTGGTCCAGTAGAGAGGGCGGCAGCTTTAAGACAGACCTGAGTTCATCGGCAGGTGCCCCCCTGAAGGAAATGTGTAAATGCCCCAATGAGGCAAAGTCTCGGACTTCCCTGAGCCAAGTTTTCAGCCGCCTGCAGCACGTTTCCCAGATGGAGGGGGTCAGGGCCGTGCGCCGTGGAGTGTCTGGGGGAAGGACTGCAGATGATGTGACGTTCTCCGGTCGGTCGTCGTGAGAGGTCTTCGTCCGATTGTGGGTGTCAGCAACGTTCAGTGAGGGGCCTCTCTTTGCACAGTGTGAGTTTGGAAAGCCTGTGCCCTGTCTCTAGGACTCTGAGTGTAAATCTGACACGATACACCATACACGTGAGAGGGAGGGCATGTGACAGTCTATTGTTTGATTTAGAAATGCAGTGGGATTGCAGGGGGAAAAGTGTTCTCATAAAGGAGAAATAAAGCAAAGTCACTTGCTAATGTTTCTTTTCCCCGAATTTACAATGGCCCCCCACAAACACACTGTAAAGGACAGGCCTCGGTGTCCCTGCAGAACCTGCAGGAACACCTACCAATAGCAGGATTTTAGGCCATCAGTGACGTTGTACTGGGTACGTGATACCCATAACCAGCCTCTGGTACCAGTGAAGACTCTGCAGACGCAAGGAAACCTGTCCTTATCAAAAGGGAAAAATCAGAACTAAAATAAAATATACACTTTTTGTCAATGTACACTATGATTTCAAGTATCAAACAAACAAAAAACTAATATACAGATGTGTTAACGTAAGTGTCAGTAACTGACAGGGTCAGTTAACATAAGTGTCAGGGTAACATGATTATGGGCACTTTTTTCCTTTTCTTTGGGTTCCAAGTTGTCTATAAAATGGTCATATTATTTGAAAAGTTGAAAAGAGACTTCTTTAAGCCAACATACAGAAAACATCAAATAACTCAGATTTAGCTGTTAGTCCAATCAAATATCGTATTTCCTTTGGAATTATTTAAACATAATTCATCTTCCTTTAACACAAGTTAATGTATTTCTCAACATAGACTAGAGATTGGAGACGGGACCATTTAAAATAGAAAGCTACCAGGCAGTTGGTTTCTCTGCACAAGCTGAACATGAGGTGCATCGCATTTCAAATGTCATTTATTCTGTGAGGGTGTTAGAAGCTCTTCCAGGCACTTAATCTATCGGGAACAGCACGCAGTGCATTGTACTCTGGAAGACTAAGGTGAAGAAGGCATGAAAAGACTTTCCCTACAGTTAATTTTGTGTTTTTCCTTGTTTATATTTTTATTTGTATTTGTTGGACCCCAGCTCATGAAATTAATTCATCCTGTTGTAAGACATTGATGATATAGGGGGAAAAATGGAATTTCAAGAAGTTACAGCTGCCATGTCAACTCCCCCCCCCACAAGGGCTGCCCCTGTTCCCTATCGATGTGACTGGGTTCCAGCTTGTTTGCACCTGGCCGTGGGACTCCTCCCCTCGGAAGTCAGTGACTCGGGCTCGCGTGGGGCAGACAGGCATGTGCAGTACCCGGCTCGCCCTGGCTCTGAGTGGTGGGGGAGCACACATAGGTCGTGCCGTCAATCTCAGAGTCCACACCTGTTCAGAACACGGAGCGAATCTGCAGTGCGAATCATACTCTTGAGAGAAAATAAGGCAGAAAGGGCGAAGTCATTTTCAGTGATTAAGGAACTTAATTGCTACTCCACTTCTTGATACCTGAGTGACTGATCATTTCACATCTGAACCTTGCTTGTCTTACGTCTCTTCCCTCCCCTAGGTGCCAAATATGGTAACATTTTCTCAAACGCTCAAAACACTCCACAGTCTGGGTGTGCTGGGCCTTGAACGGCACGGGAGGGAAGGGTGGAGACAAAATAGAGAGTAACAAAGTGAGAGGAAAGTGAGGAAAAAGCAGTTAACTGGCAATTGTTCTTTTCCTTTTTAAGATGTTGCTGTTTCGTGTTTAAACACCACCCCTTATTCTTTATGTGTCCGCATGCCGTAATCTTAAAAACTATAATGAAGTCAGCTGGGGTGCACCTACAGTCCAAAAGTTAAAAACCAACTAACTGCTCAAGTACATGAGGGACTAAGTAGAATTATAATTCTCTCTGTAAAATGACATGATTTCAACACCTGTCCTCCAATAGCTTATTGACTAATCAGAGACGAGACTGTAGATTAGGACAGAGATGATAATATAAGACTAATGGAAAAATAAGTGTATGTAATATTCTATGTGTCATACACGATTTACTATCATATAGCCAATGCTATTTTGTATAGTATATATACATACATATATTTATTTAGGTATTCTACAGAAGTATATGAATGAGTGGACAAACATAGAAGGGGAAAACGGACATGGAAGAAGGAAGACCGGAACTTTGGGAAGCCCCGTCTTCCGATTTCACTCCAGGAGCAGATAGACACACACGGGTTGCAGCTTCTCCACTAGGGCTTCCCCGACTGCCGCCAGCAGCACAGCCTTTGGTAGCTTGTGCGGGAGTGACCACCGTGTGCCGGGCACGGGCAGCCGCTGTGGCACAGCCTCTCAGGGAGGGCTCACGACTGCACTGAGGGGCAGGCGCCCACCCTGAAGCTTGAGTAATAATGCAACCAGGAAGGGGAGGAAGGAGGCTGCCGGCTCGGGCCTCACTGACTCCAGCATCCTTGCAGGTGAGACACATTTTACCATACGTGAAGCACGGAAGTGCTGCGAAAGACCGTATCTCCACTCTACATGCAGAAGTTAGGTGTCCGCAATCATGGCAGAAAATAACACAGTGTCTTGAAGTTTAAAAAAATGTTGTCCTTTTTAGTCAATGTATTGGGGTGATTTGGTGAATGAAATTATATAGGTTTCTGGTGTACAGTTCTGTAACACATCATCTATGTATCATATTGTGTGTTCACCACCCAAGTCAAGGCTTCTTCCATCACCATTTATCCCCCTTTACCCTCTCCTACCGCCCTCACCCTCCCTCTCCATCAGGTAATCACCGTACCACTGTCTGTGTGTACGGAGTGGTTTTTGGTTTTAGGGTTTTGTTTTTTTTTTGCTTAATCCGTTTGCCTTTTCACCCAGCCAGGCAACTCCCCTCTGACAGCTGTCAGTCTGTTCTCTATCTATGAGCCTGTTTCTATTTTATTAGTTTAATTTATTATGTTCCACCTATGAGTGAAAACATATGGTATTTGTCTTTCTCTGACTGGTTTGTTTCACTTAGCATAATGTTCTCCAGGTCTGTCCACGTTGTCACAAAGGGTAAGACTTTCTTCTTTTTTATGGCCAAGTAGTACTCCATTGTGTACATGCCCTATAGTTGTTTTAGCCACTCATCTGCTGATGGATGCTTGGGCTGCTTCCCTGTCTTGGTGGTTGTAAATAAGGCTTCAGTGAATATAGGGGTGCTTACGTTCTTCCAGATTAGTGTTTTGGGTCCCTTCAGATATATTCCCAGAAGTGGGATTGCTGGGTCAAAAAGCAGTTCCATTTTTAGTTTTCTGAGCTAACTCCACACTGCTTTCCACAGTGGCTGTACCACTCTGCTTCCCCACCAGCAATGCAAAGGGCTTCTACTTTTTCTGCATCTTCGCCAGCACTTGTTGTTTGTTGATGTATTGATGATAGTTATTCTGATGTGTGTGAGGTGGTATCTCATTGTGGCTTTAATTTGCATTTCTCTGACGATTAGTGGCCTTGAGCAACTTTTCATATGTCTGCTGTGTAAGGCCTTAGATTTTTATACCTCAGACAGTTTTGACTTTAGACTCAAAGGTGATATTGCCCTGCCTTTGCACCTCCCCACTATTTTGGCCTGAAAAACAGTGACTTGCCCTTAGTGCATTTTGGTCAAAAAAATCAGCTTCACCTCCATCTTTGCTTTTATTTTTGTGTGTCATGTTTTCACCTGAAGATAAGATGATACTTGAACATTATCATGCATTGGTAAAGTTTTCCTTTCCTATGAAATCTTCAATCTAGTTATTTCAGGATAGAAATAAATAAAAGGGCCCCGGCTGGTGTGGGGTGCTTATGTTCTTCCAGGTGGCTCAGTGGCCTGAGTGCCGGCCTATGAACCAAAGGATTGCTGGTTCGATTCCCAGTCAGGGCACATGCCTGGGTTACGGGCCAGGCCCCCAGTTGTGGCGCATGAGAGGCAAACCACACATTGATGTTTCTCTCCTTCTGTTTCTCTCTCCCTTCCCCTCTCTCTAAAAGTAAAAAATAAATAAAATCTTTTAAATAAATAAACAAACAAACAAATAAATAAAAGGGGCCATTTTGATGTTTTTCCAGGACACTGGTTTGGGATGAGGACACTGTGTTGCAATTTCAGTCCTTAGAACTGTTGACAGTGAAACCCAAAGTAAAGTATCAAAGCTGGGTGAGCTTGGGGTTCCTCATCACCACTGATGGAGACCTTGTAACGTAGACTTCTTCACTGAAAGCCCAGCAACCACCCAGTCCCCTGGGTCCTGCCTGGCACACAGCACATGCACAGTGTGGCCCAGTTAATTGTCTCGCTCACTCTCCCCCACCTTCTATGTCAAATAAACTGTAAGTAATTAAGGGAAAGATTATTCAGATTTTTAAAAATCATTGGATTTCGTAGATGAGAATATGACCTCCATTACAATTCATCACAAAAAGCTAAAATAATTTACTTTTCTTCTGTAAAAGTGAATAGTTTCATACTTCCATTAGGCTGCAATTTGTCAGTAAAGCAAAGTTTCCTTCTCCTCATAATGTCATATTTAATCCTTTTAGTATAATATGCTACATTGAGGTTCATAAAACTTTGAGCTTTAAAATGATTAATACACCTACTAAAATGACCTCTTGCACATGCACCTTGCCAAAAATTGATTAAATCCACATTTTGCCCTTTATGTAACCCTTGAATGTAATAAGAATCTTAAAATAAAAAAAAAATAAAAGCTCAAAGTTCTGATTCTTTTTTTATTGTATTTATTTATATTCTAACTACTTTCAGGCAATTTCCTGGAGTAAAAAAATACATATATATGTATGTATACATATATATGTGTATATATATAATTAGATAGGAACCAAGATTTTCTTAAGTGTCAAAAATCATCTGCTTCAACTATAAATTGGTAGAGCCAAATTTAAAAATAAGTACAGCACTCAAAAATATTCTTTTTCCAGCCCTTTCTCTCTGTCATAACACAGGAATTCTGGCTTCCATTTATCCAATCCTCGTGGCAATTACAAGTTGTCAGCATGTTAAACTATTAAATTGAACAAAATTCTCTATTTTTTATAACTAATATTCTGTCTAAATTACTTCATAGCTTCAAACTCAACATGTTTGAAAGAAACCTCTCAGTCACTCAATACTTAGCTTCCCGAGTAATTATCCTTCTCCTGAGAAGACAAATTGGTCTCACAGGCTGATCTGGTTCCCTCCTTTGCACCGGCTGCCAGAAAACTCATTTGTGTGACAAATGGGTAAGGTCTCAAGTACACATTTCGTTTATCAACCCCACGCTGGGCTTTGTGTTGTTTTTCTGATACTTAGGTTCCAATTATTCTAATTTGCTTACCAATTTTATTCGGCAAGTTTTATCTTTTATTCTTTATATTTTTTGTCACACCAAATCACTGCATTTTTAAATATGTGGGTGTAGGTAACCTTAAAAGTAAGTTCACCCCCACTAAACCCCGCGGTCGTCCTGCATCCTCCCACGGACTCCGTGGCCATGAAGTTCAGGTTCTCGGTCTCCGTCTCCCCTGGCCTTTCCTTTCTCATCCCCACATCCAGGGGTTCGTAGCATCCAGAATTTTTAGCTCCCTCTCTCTACACTTCTCTTGAAGGGCACTCCATTGTCTTCGTCTAGAAATTCAAATGGTTTGCTAGATGGTCTGACAGCTGTCTCATTTCTTCAAACCATCTTTGAGACTCTTGCCAAAATGGCATTTCGAAAATACACGTGTGACTATATGTTGCACAGTTAAAAGCACAGCAAAGTTACTTTTACTCAGGTGTCGTGTGCTTCTTACCCCTACTCGTGTTGCATTTGTAACTCTCGCAAGTTTATCATCCGCGTGTTTCTTTACAAACAGATGTCCGTTAAGAACAATGATTAATCGTGATGTTGTGAAAGATGCAATGCATTGGAAAGGTAAGGAGATGATTTTATTCAGCCTATTGCAATAGGAAGGACGTTCATTAAGGAAAGCCTTGAAAAAGGGGAGGGGCTGAGGTTTCGCAGAGGCAGGGAGACCAGAAACTCACCCGCGAGTCATGAGGGAGTCAAGGGGATGAGTCTCGTCCAGGGTCCTGAGGAAGCATGGAGGTGGGAATACGTGAGGCTAACGTGTCCCTGGAAGGTGACCACTTCTGAAAATGCAGAAGGGTGCAGGTATTTGGGAAAAGAAGAGGATGGGGAGATACCTTAACTTTCACTATTCTCCAGGAACATAGGGTTTGGGTGAAGTTTAACATTTTCTCTATTCACCTATACAATAAAATTCTATGTCTTCACATTTGTGTTAAAATTATTCACACACATGAAAGTAGAAAAATGCCAATTCCCTGAATATAGTCTGTTGTTCCCCATACACACACACACACAATCACTCTCAGGAAATTATATATGCTATATATACACATAGTCACTCTCAGGAAGACAAGAATAGGGAGAAACTGCATTAGTCAATAGACACCCTTCCCACCCCAAACCCCAGATGATACAGAAGCGGGTGGTTAGCAGGCCACACTCTGAGGAACCCTGGCCTCTAATGTCATCTGTCCTACCCTCTGGGTGTAACGGGAAGTTTTCCTCGTACCCCCCACAACAACCAAGAGCACACTAACCCCTCAACGTGGGCGAGGACACTGACTCCCCCTGTTGATGTGGCCTTTGTGCGAGGTCTCCCAACTGCAAAGGACACGGAGTCGGTTCATGAGCCTCCCGTTTGCAAGAGTAACTTCAGCTGTAATTTCATCAACCTGAACTTACCCTGAATCCCTCCCTCTAACCGCACGCCGGTGAGCAGCTCACCGGAGAGCAGACCTGCCTCAGCTGTTCTCGCCTCAGCCAGGTGGTCAGAGGAAAAAAAATATTTGCTTACCTGTGAAAACAGGTTGCCTATAAATCAAAAGGGGTCAAGTTCTGTCCACCAGATGGAGGCTTTAAAATCTTAATGTGTGAGTTAAGATATAATGGATTACGGGAGGTGAAATTTTAGTAAGGTTGAATCATTTTGTTGCCTACTGGGAGCGAGGGCGAAGCAAAAGGTTGCAGCAAACAAGAACGAAGTCAGGTTTTCATCTTTGGTGACCTAATTACCAAGGATGGGACTCTAACCCATTAATTTTCAGAATCATATCTAATTATCTACCGGTATGGCTTACTCAGGCCCCAAAACTCATGGACAAATGGGTTTTCTTGGCTAAAGTATATAACTTCTTTTGCATGAGTACTAGGTTTTGGCATTTTACCTGCAAAATTATTCTGGTTGTCGGTGGGAGCATACTGAACAACCAGGATCTCTCTCTCTCTCTCTCTCTCTCTCTCTGTCTGTCTGCCAGTTCTTGAGCCCCAGGAATGTAAAGTAAGCAGTGTTAGGAAGAACAAACAGAATCCAAGGTAGTTTTCTCTTTGGCGGAAAGCAAAAGTTTGAAATACTGTTTAACCTAAACCTTTGGCATTGACGGTGGATTTCACTCATCTGTGTTCCATCACTGGAATTAACTGCATGAACACAGGAGTTATTGAATGCTTTCATTTTATATAATGAAAGGGACAGTTACAGGTAAAGCTGAAATAATCTATGAGTGACAAAGAATATTATCAAAATACTTATTTATCCCTATGTGTAATTATGGTATCTCTACAATATAATTGATTTTAGATTATTTTAAAGTATTATTCCAGCTGGGAATGATGAGTATCTTCCCTCACCTTTTTTTCCTTAAAACTCAGTGGCGTACTTGTTTCTCCCACCTTTTGTGAAAAAGTGCAAAATTTTACCTCATAACACTAGCCACTTTCCTGGCCTACTGGGAATGAAGTTTTTTTTTTTTGATTTATCGAACGAGCTTAAATTAACGTCTTCCTGCCTTGGGACTCCAACAGAGAACATGACTTTTTTTTTTTTGGAGAAGGGAGGACATGTGGATAAGTGGATTGTTCGGTGTGCAGTCATCCCTCCAGTGTCTTAAAGTACCGTATTTTGCCGTATATAACGTGCATGTTTTTGCTCAAATTTTTGAGGGAAGGATAATGTATGCACATGACACATGGGTAGTAGTAATTCCGTGTCTATATAATGTTTTAGCTCTTCCATATATGCTTAAGCATTAACAGTGTAACTCTGAAAGCAATAACAATATCTGCATGCAAAAATGATACCCTGCAATACGATGATCAGTTAGTTTTGTTTCTATATATAAATTAATTGATTAAACATTAAAACAAAAGATTTTTTTTCCTGAAAGTTCAACCCAAAAACGTGGGTGTGCATTATACATGGGAGTACCTTCTACATGGCAAAATATGGCAAAGTCTTTTCCCTTATCTTAAATCTTGAGCTACCTTCAAAATATCTCTACAGTTTGATTTCAGACCTCTCTGGAGATGTTTTTCTTTAACTTACAACCTTAAAGTTCCTCTGCATAATGAGAATCTGTTTTAAAAGACAAACTTTTCTGAAACATTTTAAATCATTTGATAGAGACCCTCACCCTTAGTGGGAAGGAATGAGATAATACACTAAAGTGGCTTTTAATGAGAACAATGGAAATGTGGATTTTGCTTCTCAGTGTAACTCATGTTTTGACACAGGTTCCTGACTTGAAAGTCATTTAATCATACGCACTTGCAATTCATATGGGCCTCAGTTAAGATCCAAGGTTTTAGCTTTTCTTATGTTTTTCTTCTTTTTTTTTTATTGTTGTTCGAGCACAGTTGTCTCCATTTCCCCCACCCCCTCCCCCACCCCCAGCCTAAGTAGTTATAAAGTGAAAGTGAAATTTTATTTTCATGTACATTTAATTATTACGTTCCTTTATGTTTTAAGACCTTTAATCTGTGCAATAACCCACGCCACTCTTATTTTTCGTCTTTATCTGATATCTGTGGACACAAGAGCTAAACAGGACTTCAGTGTGTTTCTGAAACACACCATCAGCATCTAGGGCCAGATGTTCCTGGGAAGCGAATGCATGTTAATGCAGAGAGTGAGGTTTGTCACAGAGATGGTTTAGTTCTCAGTGTTGTCCCGGAAGCGAATCAGATGCAGAGTAGTTGAGTGTGCATGCTGCACCCCAAGGGGAGTGTTTGTCCACTTGGTAGATGTATCTTTTGTACTCAGCTCTGCAAGCACATACCTGTGAGCCAAATACAGTCACCTGTGCGCCAGCTAATATGTGTACTGCCTCATTCGCCTGATTCCTTGACCTGCTCTCAGTATGTCGAAGCCAAGATAAAGACATCTTCTATCTGCCCTAGTCCACCTGCGAACAGATACATTGACTTACGTCTCCTTGCTGCTCGCTAAGGCAACAATGGGTGCCTCCTGCCTGTGAGTAGCCAGGCCCGTTGCGAGAGTCGACCACTGATTCTTACAGCAAAGGCTTTTCTCTGCTCCGTATTTTCTCTTTATGGGAATTGAGAGAACTCCAGGACAGCAAAGGGTGTGATTTGTCGCTCAACAGCTGGAGAAAGGATTCGCCTAGATTACATCTTAGAAACTGAAGAGATGGCATCACTTATCAAGTTTATTGGTATGAATTCTATCTTAAATATAGATATAGAAAATAGTTGTATAATCCAAGTGTGATATGTGCCGACTGCCAGGAGCCCACAATGATTCTCACATCAGCAGCCCCTGTTCTCATGTCAACACAGGACAAGCTCTGAAGTTGGGGATTTTTTTTAAAGACTTTATTTATTTATTTTTAGAGAGGGAAGGGAGGGAGACAGAGAGAGAGAGAGAGAGAAATATCAATGTGCAGTTCCTGGGGGTTATGGCCTGCAACCCAGGCATGTGCCCTGACTGGGAATCGAACCTGCAACACTTTGGTTCACAGCCCGTGCTCAATCCACTGAGCTATGCCAGCCAGGGCAAGTTGGGGATTTTTGATGA
The DNA here is from genome assembly GCF_004126475.2 of Phyllostomus discolor. Lineage (NCBI taxonomy): Eukaryota > Metazoa > Chordata > Mammalia > Chiroptera > Phyllostomidae > Phyllostomus > Phyllostomus discolor. The sequence goes on along the minus strand of NC_040913.2, from coordinate 88,994,721 downwards.
AGATACGTGCGTGGTCCTCTGCCAGGTCTGATGGATGTAATGCATGACGCCAATAGTTTCTCATGTTCTCACCTGTGTAAATGAACATTTGCTGTGGTTAAGTAGAGAAAAATCACCAGGCTTTGAAAGACAAATCTACTTAGCAGGGTTTTGACTAGCATATCCACTTCCCTTTGTAGAAATGACCATTATTTTATCGTAGGAATAATAATAAATGATTGTATGCATGTCACTGATGAGGCTATAAAGTGATACAATTCAAAGGTTTGCTGGAGTTAATGAATGGAGAAGTGTAGGCGGTAGCCCACGTCCGCTGGGCTGCTGAATCAAATTCAGTGGATCATTTCACTTCTGCTTTTGATGATGATAATATTGGTGATAATAGAGACAGCAAGAACAATTTGCCATGTGGTAGGAACAGTTCTAAGCATTTATATGTCGGTGAATTAAGTTATCAAAACAGCTCCATGCAGCAGGTACTTTTATATTTTGGGGGGGAAACTATTTGGTGCACAAACTCATCGCCCAACAGAATGGAGCTCTGGAGGGCCGGCTCCCCCAGCCAGCTCTCATTTCGTGTCCCTCCATGTTGAAGTCAATCTCCTTTTCGACTTCATGTAATAAAGCAATCCAGCACTTAGCTATGGTGTCCACGGGTAGTGCAACTGGGAGTCGGGATGTATTTAAATGTAAGGCTGCTGGTTGACCAGTGACAGATCATTACCAAGGTACCTGGAACGTCTGTCCAATAACCTGCTTTGCTCACGGTGCAACCCAGGCTCAGTGCACCTTGGGTCCAAGTTTCTGAGCTCCTCCCTGGTCACACTGAGACTATCATTCTGATAAGAACAGTCCTTTGAACCTAACTTGTAGTTCAGTCCATACACCCTTCAAGCAGCTCAGCCCTAGATCTGCTCTGTTGGGTTTCCTTTCATTACGGCGAGCAAAATGCAACTTGCAGAGACTGTCTCTGCAAAGAGCTGCTCGACAAGCAAACCAGTATATGATTATGTAGTCCAATTATGTAGTTTCAAAATACGACACCTTATCTAAAATTTAAATGTATTTATCTTTGAGATTTCCTTTTCTGGCTAAGATATATTAAGGTTGTGCAACCCCTAGGAAATAAATGGGTATATTCCAGTTAAATCGTATTTCCGTAAGACAGTGGAGAGCTATGGAAGCAACACAGACTTAGGGGAAGTAAAATCCCGGAAGGAGAAGCCTTTATTAGGTGAGCTGAGAATTTGTAGCTATTTTCTTTTTTCCTAAGGTTATTTGTGGAATTAAGGTGTGTGTCAAGGACAGGGCTGGCCTGGGCAAACATGCTCTGGTGGGCAGGGGGAAGACAGAACAATAGAGCAATTGCTGGGGTGGGCAGGAAGCTAAGGGACCTGCCAGGACAGAGCCATTCTCCCGCAAACAGTTCCCGTGTTCTGGGTGTGGAGTGGGCATTGCCAGGACCTTCCTGCAGGTTTTCAGTGATTAGAAAATAAGATCCCAGTAAAGGTGACTGGTCCCAAGGACCCACCAGGCTCCCTGTCAAGACGTCCCCACATTTGAAGCTGTGTGGGGTAAGACACTAAATACCCTGGAGTTTTTCAGGGCCCCGTGGACAAAGGTATGCTAGACTCGCAATCAAAAGCCCAGGAAGCTGTATCTAAGGAGCAGGACTACAACAGACGCGGACGGGGTTTAGCAATCTTCAGCTCAGGCCGAGCCAGACAGTCTTTGGAGCCAAAGGGCCTAAGGTCTCTGTCTAACAGAGGACAGGGTAACCCCTCCTGGGATCCACTGTTATCCTGTGGACCGACACCAAGATTCAGAAATACAAAAGCCGACCCACAGATTATGCAGATTATCGGAATTAGCTGGCAAGAACATTAAAATAGCCATAACAATGTGTTTTTTATGGTAACAAGTGTTTTATTACTTTTTATTGTTACTTCATTTATTTATTTTTATTTTAATTGTTGTTCAAGTACAGTTTTCTTCCTTTTACCCCCACCCCAGCCTACCCCCCCCATATCAATATGTTAAAACAGGACAAAAGACGGTCGGTGTTAAGAGTTTCCAAAAAAAATTGGAATCTGTTTCAAAACCGAATATTTGTTCATATTGAGAAAAGTATTATCTACCATGAGATCTCTTGAAATGCCGTGAAGTTTAATAATTAGTTGACAGGATATTGTACAGGTTGAGAAGAGATACAGAGAAACGGAATCACAATCTACGAAACGCCTTGTTTGTGCTAGACATAGGCTGAACACAATAGACATATTATATCCCTTAATTTTCTAGGAAGAAGTCATTGTTATTCCTGCTTCATAGATCAGAACTTCACAAAAGTGTTTAATATATCAAGGCAGAGGCGCTTACACACTCCTGTTTGTGGATTATCATTGCAAACACAGCCTTCTGCACTGGGAGAGCTGGAAGCGAACTCATGTCCCCCAGGACATTCCCACGCTGTCCTGAGTGTGTGCCACCACCATTGTCCCCAGAGCAACCGGAAAGCCTCAGGAGCACAAGCTATAAGCTAGGGGATCCCTCACCCCGAGATTGCAGTGTGCTCCTTACTGGGGCAAGGGCGTTAAATGAGGAGGGGGAAACAATTCATTTTGTTTCATGCCTTTACTTTCTCATACTTAATAAAATATGTTAGGTCAAGAAGCATAAAGTGAACCACATGATTAGAAATACTCAAGGAGCCGAAGACGGTGAATCTTACTTTTAAGGACTGTGTGTGTAGAACCGACTCTGTTATTGATGGTGGGTTTTGTGTAACATGCCTGATCTTTGAATTACTAAAAAATACCACCAGGAACTGCCTTCCCGGGAACAATGGGATCCCTTGTGAGGTGCCTCCTCCCTGAAGAATAGTAAAATGTCAAATAGACAAAAGTAGGAAAAATTACGTCTCCCAGACAGCTGCATGGCTGGTGTAACTTCAAAATACAATGCTGTACACCGAGTCTGTTCCCCACCAACTGTTCTACAAAAATACCATTTTGATAAAGGCAAATGATCCTAATGATTCCCTGATATTTCATGTCCAGAAGAACTCATGACTATAGTGACAGCTTTGCCATTTCAAGCCCTTGTAAATCAGGCACTTCACATGCGTATCTTCTACTGAATCCAAGTGCTCTTCCCCTCTTAGAGTTTATTTTTTAAAAAATATGTTTTTAAACAGATTCACTAAAAAAAAAAACCTGGACTTACACCCAACTTTATCCAAGGCCAGAACCCTTTGCCTTTCACTCTGTAGACTGCCTGACACTTAGACGACACAATTGTAATGCTAATGCCTTGTTTACCTGCACCTTCTTACCAGTGCCACAATGCTGCACAAACGCATTTCCTCTCTCTGTCGGTGAGGTTAGTGCAGGTATATCATGACTCACAGGCGACACGCAGGTATCACGCTGAAATTGGACCTCTATTGAAGACACAATGCAAAGACACTCTGGAGCAGATTTTCAAAACAAACTAAATGAAAAGAATAGGAGTCCAAAAACTAGATTGCTTCTAACCTTCTTTCTCACTGGATTCTTTTGGCTTAGTGCCTAGATATATTTTTTCCACCCAGAAATCATTTCTCCGGGATTGCTTCTCCACGGCTGCGCTCTATTCCCTGCCCTGTGCTCCCACGCGTGAAACCTCACAGCCACTCACAGGACCTCCCACCTGCCTGCAGACGAAACTTGTTTGCTCCATAGAAAATAAACAAAACATCAAAAAGAGAATATAAGCCACCCACTTTTCTTTGATCCAAGAAAAATCAGTGCGATCAGTTTTGCATCTGTTTCGTATTTCTATCTCTGCATCTCCATCTCTCTCTCCGCCTTTGTTATGTTGCCGTCTTTCGTTTGAAGCATTTTCCATCACTCTGTGCGTGTCTTATGGTAAGTCGCTAAATTTCATTCGCCTCAAAAGAATAAAGAAAGCTAATAAAAGTGAAGAGAAATAGTTCACATGGAAGGTAAGCCAAGAGGCAATGTATTTATTCTAACAGTTCTAGAAGTCAGGGTGCCAGTTCTGCTGGACACAGGACGCTCCCCCAAAGACCAAGGGCTGTGAATCCTCCCCCAAGTCATACCCATTCTTCCAGTTTTGGGGTGTAGCCTTTTCCTTACACTCCAGAAGACACAACAGTCTTGAAGTGGAGGCTCAGACTAGAAGAATCAGGTATGCAGTGGTCTAGGAGGAAGAGGTGTGAAATGTTTGGGACAGTATGTAAAAGAGAAAAGACACTTACAAATTCACTTTACATCAAATAGGGAGGATTTCTGACCCGTGAAAGCAGTTGATATTTGGTGCACATGGCTATACGAGGTCTATTCTCAGGGTCCGGCCATGGAATATGAGAAGACATTTGTGGGAGAAGATGCAAATACAAGAAACATTGTACATAGGACAATGGCATCTCAGTCACCTTTAAATTAGGCACTTTGGGACCTCACACACTTCTCCCAATCGCCATCAGCTGCCCAGATCATATTTTCCTAAATCTCACCGACAGTCTGAAATCTCTTCCCTTTTAAAGGTAATTTTAGTTTTGGGAAAAGCCAGAAATCCCAGGGCGTCAACTCTGAGCTATAGAGGGGCTGAGTCACCTGGATGATTTGCTGTTTCACCAAAAACTCTGCATGAGATGTCATGCATGAATAAGCACTTTGTCATGACGAAGCTGCCAATCACCAGTTGCCAGTAGCTGTGGCCTTCTGAGTCATCAGAATAGTTTCCATGGAGGAGTGTTCAAGCTTAAGGCACAATTTGATGCAGGTTCATTGCCCTATTCACTTATGTTGTATGTGATGGCCACACAGTACACATGAACACTCAACAGGGTCTACCGCCCCCGCCCTCTGGTACAGTGAAGTCATCACTGTTCACGCACGTGCATCCCAGTAGGCTCTTCCTGGGCGCCAGGTTACACCAATGTTACACAAGCACTTCTCGTTGTATTAACAGTGGCTGGACTTCTTCCAGACCTCATCTATGCTCAGTCTTGGCAAAGAGACTTTCACTGCGGCAGGAGTGGAGTTGACACAGAGGTGTGACAGGGGACAAGAGACAAGGTTTCATGGTTGAGGAGTTCCCATTTACCCTGTTTTGGTCATGTGTCTAAAATGATGCCTCCCAAACGTTCAGCCTGAACAGAACCTAGAACAGAAGGAAGAAGAGGAGGCAGTACCCACCCGTCTCGCCTGAGTGTGTTTACCATCATCGTGAATGTTTGCACGCGAGGCTCAGACGCAGCCCGACCACGGTCCCACTGTGTGCATGATGCCTCCGTGGCAGCCAAGGTGCTGCTGTCACTGTAACTCGGACTCCATCCACTGACGCGCTTCCTCGGCACGTCGAAAAACTAACAACTTTGGACAATGAACATTGTTCTCAAAAAACAAAGTCATTTTTGTAAAATGTTTTACGAAGATTCTGCAATGGAAATCTATTATGCTTCATGGCTCCATGAGAGTAGGTGAAAGTCCATAATGCAAACTGTTAAGGGGAAACTGTTACCATGGCATATTAATTTAGATATTGACTAATAATCAATAGGAGAGTTTTCATCTATTTTTTAATTTAATATCAGTATAAAGCTAATAATATTTAGTCTAAAAGTGAATATCTGGTCATTGAAGTTTCAGCATTTTTTTTTAGTTATTTTAATTGTTTCTCCTTTTTCTGACTTGTAGTTTTTTTACTTAAATTTAAATTTCGTGAATCTCTTAGTCCCCACAGAATTCATTTACTATATCTAGAGTGAAACAAAAGGCCAATTTAGCTGTAGTTATGTTTGGTGATTCTCATTTTGAGCCCGAATGTCTAATCAACACCTACAGTCTGGGTGTGCCTTAGTTAGACTCCTCCGCAGGCTGCCGAGGGAGAGGGGTATCTAACAAAGCTTCTGGTAGACTAAACATTTGCAAATGAGTCCGCCAGCGCCTGCGTTATCCAGGCAACAAAAAGCCAGTAGAGCTGCTTTGAAGTGCTTTACCTTCCTTTATTGGTCTTGACAATTAAGGTAGATTGATACTATTTCCACACACTAGCCACCCTGTTCTTCTGTCATTGAAGATACTACCTACTCATATGATCGAGAGGAGAGGTGGCAGAACAGCAGAATTTAAATTTTCTGGCATTTTGAACTCTTTCTTACAATATTCTCCATTGATCTAAAAACCAAGCCTATAAATTGTTTGCTAAGAAATAGACTTTGCTTGTTGAGTTGGTACGTTCAAATAATAATGTAGCAATACTGTTTTATATCATGAAACGTCATGCATGCATATTCACAGCTATTAATATATAAACATATTCTACTTCAAAAGGATAAGCAATTACATATGATTTGTTCTGAAAAACAAGCTTCAGACTGTTAGTATTAATTCTGAAATTCAGTATGCACTGTATAATAGCACAGCTCTGTCTGTGTGCAGTTTCAAGTACAAAGGAAATGCCAAGTTGCTTTGCCACCAAAGTAATCATTGCTGTGTGTGTGTGTGTGTGTGTGTTTTTACAAGAGTAAAGGGCAGAATTCAAAATATCATTTTCCTGGCTGTGACCAGCATATTTATTTTTGCTGCCTGGTGACTGCAACCTGATCTCCCCGGAGCAGTGAGAGTTGTGTCTTCCTTCCAAGGCCTGGGCTGGGGCAAGCTCGGACCCAGTTTCCTCGAGCCCACAACAGACGGGCAAAAATAACCTGCCTCAACTTTGGTCTAAGCCCAGAATGGATAATTCACTCTTCATAGTAATTAATATAGAAGTGATATGGTTTAGTCGAAGTTAAAAAATTGTCCAGTGACCCAGAAAGTCTCCGCAGGATCTAAGATAAGTGATGATGCTTTTGCTCCCGAAGGGCAAATAAGGCTGTCTTTGCTAATGAAAGAAACTCAGTGGACATCTATGATTTATCACTTCATCCTCCTTATCAGCCACGAGTGCCTACTGGAATCAGGGCACTTCTCAGAGGTAGACTCAGAGTTGCTCGAACGTGGTGGTTCGTGGAGTAACTGGCGTTTCCGTCGGCACCTGGGGAAGGGAGGGAGGTATGGCGAGCTCACGGGCCAACTCCTAATCAGTGGGGTGGTTGTGTGCTAGGTCACACACGGGGACGGTCTTCCAGACCGTGGCTCAGGGGCTTCAAGCTGCTGGCATGTACTCTCCGCAGCCTCCTCTGTTGGCCTCCGTGTTTGTGACGGGATCTTAGCCACAGCTACATCCAGACACACCGTTCAACTTGCTGGCAAACTAGTTCCCCATTAGAGGGGAAAACGTTGAAAACGTATAAGAAAAACTATGTGAAAAACTGTGTGTGTGTGTGTGTGTGTGTGTGTGTGTGTGTGATAGAGAGAGAGAGAGAGAGAGAGAGAGAGAGAGAGAGAGGTGTGTCTGGAAAAGGTCCAGACATTGTAATATAATGACAACAGTTTACGTGGCATCCCTGTCACCTGGCAGCCTAGGACAGTAGACTGGAATGCACATGTGTGAACGATGATGACTGTACTGGTCAGTGGGGACGGTAGACACTGCTGAGTGAGCATGTGCACTGTGTGGCCGTCTCATTCAAAACGACTGAGCCGGTAGAGCAATGGCTCTGAATCAGATTCTGCACTAAGCTTGGACACCCCCCGACTAAACGGTTCAGATGATTCAGAAAGCCGCGGCTGTGGGCACCTGGCGACTGGCAGCTTCGTCAGGACAATGTGTCTGCTCACGCATCACCTCGTCTCGTGACTCAGCCCCGCTACAGCCCAGAGTTGGCACCCTGTCACTTCTGGGTTTTCCCAAAACTACAATCACCTTTGAAAGGGAAGAGACTTCAGACTGTCGATAAGATTCAGGAAAATGGGATGGGGCAGCAGATGGCGACTGGGAGAACTGTGTGACGTCCCAAGGTGCCTAATGTGAAGGGGCCGAGGCGTCCTTGTCCTGTGTACAGTGCTTCTCCTATCTTGTATATTCCTTCATAAATGTCTGTTTTTCACGTTACATGGCAAGGCACTTTCTGAACAGACCTTGGTACACACACTATACATAGTCTGTATGTGTACTTCCTCTATGTATGATCAGCGTATATGTGTCACACACTGGATGTAGTCTGTATATATATCCTGTATATATATATACCCAGTGCGTATGTGTCTGTATAAGCTATCTTAGGTCATGAAAGGAAGTTTTTCCAGGACGAAAGAAATGTTAGCTATAATTTAAATACCTATTTTTTTTGGAGCGTTGCTTCTAACTGTCCTTACTCTGAATATCTGTTAACTTCAGAAGTTTATGGTCCTTTTTAAAAAATGCAGTGGTTGCATTTTTTGCAGCCACTGGTGGGTGTGGCTCAGGGGATTGAGTGCTGGTGTGTGAGCTGGTTTGATACAGGGCACCTGCCTGGGCTGTGAGCCAGGTCTGCACTCTCTCTCACACATTGGTGTTTCTCTTGCACACTGATGTTCCTCCCTCTCCCTTGCCCTCTCTCTAAAAACATGTAAAACCTTTAAATACTACAGTGGTTATAAGAATTAGGCAAACCAGTCTGAATCCTACCTGTATCACTTACTGCCTCTGTGTACTCGATATATTTACTTCCTTTATCTTTGCCTGTTACCTGAGCCACCTTACCTGAAATATGGGCACAATAATCATGTCTACTTTATAGAAATGCTTTAAAATTAAAGCACATCATGCATATAAAGACCTAGCACAGTAACTGACATGTAGTTAACACTCAACAAGTGTCTGCTAGTTCCATTATTTTAACTTCATTGGAGTAAATTGTATTTTAATCATAAATTAATCAACTCATACATTTTAAATTTTAGATTTGTTGATAAATTATGCTTTTCCTAAACCTTAACTGGTTGATCTATCATTTTTAAAGGGACATTTAGAGTTTAGAGTATTTTACTCTTTACATTCTAAATTACAATTCCTGAAAATCTCTATTTCCTAAACTGTAGCACAGGATACAGTTGGGGTTTTTGTTTCTTAGGTTGTTTTTAACTGTGCCCATATGTTTACCCAGGCCTCTAGTCTTCCCTCAAAGAACACAGTGGCATCAC